>NC_091929.1:51172153-51773406 GCF_041260155.1 Ptychodera flava | reverse complement strand
GGGCAAGCCAATAGAGCTAGAGGTCTGATTTTTGGTATATAGGCATAACTTAGCAATACAATTTTTTTGACAAAATGTCATGTGACATTGATGACCTTTGACCTTGAATATACCAGTGTATTTCCATAACTAAGTAACCACAAGTGCTACATCCTTCATATTTGGTATGATGGGAGACCTTATGACACCACATCCTGTACCTCATTAATTATGTGCATATCTAATTCTGAGCCAGCCAATAGAGCTAGAGGTCTTATTTTTGGTATATAGGGATAACTTAGCAATACAATTTTTTTGACAAAATGTCACGTGACCTCGATGACCTTTGACCTTGAATATACGTATATGTCCATAACTCAGTAACCACAAGTGCTACAGCCTTCATATTTGGTATGATGGGAGACCTTATGACACCACATCCTGTACCTCATTAATTATGCGCATATCTAATTCTCAGCCAGATAATAGAGCTAGAGGTCTGATTTTTGGTATATAGGGATAACTTAGTAATACAATTTTTTTGACAAAATGTCGCGTGACCTCGATGACCTTTGACCTTGAATATACCTATATGTCAATAACTCAGTAACCACAAGTGCTACACCCTTCATATTTGGTATGATGAGAGACCTTATGACACCACATCGTGTACCTCATTAATTTTGCGCATATCTAATTCTGAGCCAGCCAATAGAGCTAGAGGTCTGATTTTTGGTATATAGGGATAACTTAGCATTACAATTTTTTTGACAAAATATCACGTGACCTCGATGACCTGTGCCCTTAAATATGAGTATATGTCCATAACTCAGTAACCACAAGTGCTACACCCTTCATATTTGGCCGCCATATTGGATTTTACGTAAAACATGCAATTCCCACTGACACGTACAGTAACTATGAGATGATGTTCAAAATCATACTTTTCCAAGATCGTATTTGACATAATATCATTAGTGCAAGATCTTTCAACCATATTATCCGCTTGGGCCCCGCCAACGCTGCTTGCAGCTTTAATTAGGGGCCCAAGCCTACCGCTGGGCCCCTATTGGTTTTATAGGAGTTCAATATTCTTCTTCTTTTCGTTCTTCCGCTCTTTTTTTGGCGACCTAGAACTCAAACACCGCTTACCGCAAACTTCTGAAACTTGCAGGGCTAATAGGTACCTATAAGATCTCGTGCACCTGGGTATACAATTTTCGATTGGTCACGTGACCTGGCGGCCATATGGATTTTCCAAAAACTAAAAATGGCTTCTCCAGAAGACCCAGGGGTCTAGTCGATTTGAAATTTTTTGTATAGCAAGCATGGCCTAAGGTCTTCAGAATTTGCCAATAAAATCGCATGCGGTCACGTGACCTTGGCCGCCATATTGGATTTTTGAAAAATACCCATTTAATTTAAAAATCTTCTTCTCCAGAACCAAAACATCGATTCGACTGAAATTTCACATGTAACATCTTAAGTGTTATCTCTTTCAAGTTTGTGAAAGGCGTTTTGATAAGTCACGTGGTTTGGCCGCCATATTGGATTTTGAGAAAATCGTGATTTAATCTTCAAAAATCTTCTTCTCCAGAACTAACACAGCGATACGACTGAAATTTCACATGTTACATCTTAAGTGTGATCTCTTTCAAGTTGCGAAAGGCGTTTTGATCGGTCACGTGGTCTGGCCGCCATATTGGATTTTTGCGAAAATCGTAATATAATCTTTAAAAATCTTCTTCTCCAGAACCAACACACCGATTCGACTGAAATTTGACATGTAACATCTTAAGTGTGATCTCTTTCAAGTTTGCGAAAGGCGTTTTGATCGGTCATGTGGTCTGGCCGCCATATTGGATTTTTGCGAAAATCGTGATTTAATCTTTAAAAATCTTCTTCTCCAGAACCAACACACCGATTCAACTGAAATTTGACATGTAACATCTTAAGTGCGATCGCTTTCAAATTTGCGAAAGGCGTTTTGATCAGTCATGTGGTTTGGCCGCCATATTGGATTTTACGAAAATCATGAATTAATATTTAAAAATTTTCTTCTCCACAACCAACACACCGATTCAACTGAAATTTGACATGTAACATCTTAAGTGTGATCTCTTTCAAGTTTGCAAAAGGCGTTTGGATCGGTCAAGTGGTTTGGCTGCCATATTGGATTTTTCGAAAATCGTGATTTAATCTTTAAAAATCTTCTTCTCCCAAACAAACACTGATTTGACAGAAATTTTCATATACCATCTTAAGTGTGATGTGATTTTAAGTTTGCGAAATGCGTTTTGATCGGTCACGTGGTTTGGCCGCCATATTGGATTTTCCGTAAAATATTAAATTTCAAGTGAAACGTAAAGTAACTATTAGATGATGTTCAAAATCCTACTATTTGAAGCTCAAATGTTGCATATAATATCATTAGTGCAGGATATTTCAACCATGTTAACCGCTTGGGCCCCGCCAACGCTGCTTGCAGCTTTAATTCTTCTTCTTCTTCTACTTCTTCTTCTTCTTCCACTCTTTTTTGTCGACCTAGAACTCAATCACCACTTACCGCAAACTTCTGAAACTTGCAGGGCTAATAGGTACCTATGAGATCTCGTGCACCTGGGTATAGAAATTTCGAATAGTTGCGCGACCTGGCGGCCATATTCGATTTGCGAAAAATACCGACTTAATTTTAAAAATCTTCTTCTCCAGAACCAACATACAGATTTAGCTGAAATTTTACTCATGTCATCCTTAGAGTGATCTCTTTCAAGTTTGCGAAAGACGTTTGGATCGGTCACGTGATTGGCCGCCATCTTGGATTTTATGAAAATCGCAATTTAATCATTAAAAATCTTCTTCTCCAGAACAAAACACACCGATTTAACTGAAATTTTACTCATCTCATCCTCAGAGTGATCTCTTTTAAGTTTGCGAAAGACATTTGGATTGGTCACATGATTTGGCCGCCATCTTGGATTTTATGCGCATATCTAATTCTGAGCCGGCCAATAGAGCTAAAGGTCTGATTTTTGGTATATAGGGATAACTTAGCAATACAATTTTTTTGACAAAATGTCACGTGACCTCGATGACCTTTGACCTTGAATATACGTATATGTCCATAACTCAGTAACCACAAGTGCTACACCCTTCATATTTGGTATGATGGGAGACCTTATGACACCACATCCTGTACCTCATTAATTATGCGCATATCTAATTCTGAGCCAGCCAATAGAGCGAGAGGTCTGATTTTTGGTATATAGGCATAACTTAGCATTACAATTTTTTTTGACAAAATGTCACGTGACCTCGATAACCTTTGACCTTGAAAATACGTATATGTCCATAACTCAGTAACCACAAGTGCTACACCCTTCATATTTGGTATGATGGGAGACCTTATGACACCACATCCTGTACCTCATTAATTATGCGCATATGTAATTCTGAGCCAGCCAATAGAGCTAAAGGTCTGATTTTTGGTATATAGGGATAACTTAGCAATACAATTTTTTTGACAAAATGTCACATGACCTCGATGACCTTTGACCTTGAAAATACGTATATGTCCATAACTCAGTAACCACAAGTGCTACACCCTTCATATTTGGTATGATGGGAGACCTTATGACACCACATCCTGTACCTCATTAATTATGCGCATATGTAATTCTGAGCCAGCCAATAGAGCTAAAGGTCTGATTTTTGGCATATAGGGATAACTTAGCAATACAATTTTTTTGACAAAATGTCACATGACCTCGATGACCTTTGACCTTGAAAATACGTATATGTCCATAACTCAGTAACCACAAGTGCTACACCCTTCATATTTGGTATGATGGGAGACCTTATGACACCACATCCTGTACCTCATTAATTATGCGCATATCTAATTCTGAGCCAGCCAATAGAGCTAGAGGTCTGATTTTTTGGTATATAGGGATAACTTAGCAAGACAATTTTTTTTTACATAATATCACGTGACCTCGATAACCTTGACCTTGAATATACGTATAAATCAATAACTCAGTAACCACAAGTGCTACAGCCTTCATATTTGGTATGATGGGAGACCTTATGACACCACATCCTGTACCTCATTAATTATGTGCATACTTAATTCTGAGCCAGCCAATAGAGCTAGAGGTCTGATTTTTGGTATATAGGCATAACTTAGCATTACAATTTTTTTGACAAAATGTCACATGACCTCGATGACCTTTGACCTTGACAATTCGTATATGTTCATAACTCAGTAACCACAAGTGCTACACCCTTCATATTTGGTATGATGGGAGACCTTATGACACCACATCCTGTACCTCATTCATTATGCGCATATCTAATTCTGAGCCAGCCAATAGAGCGAGAGGTCTGATTTTTGGTATATAGGCATAACTTAGCATTACAATTTTTTTGACAAAATGTCACGTGACCTCGATAACCTTTGACCTTGAAAATACGTATATGTCCATAACTCAGTAACCACAAGTGCTACAGCCTTCATATTTGGTATGATGGGAGACCTTATGACACCACATCCTGTACCTCATTAATTATGCGCATATCTAATTCTGAGCCAGCCAATAGAGCGAGAGGTCTGATTTTTGGTATATAGGCATAACTTAGCATTACAATTTTTTTGACAAAATGTCACGTGACCTCGATGACCTTTGACCTTAAAAATACGTATATGTCCATAACTCAGTAACAACAAGTGCTACACCCTTCATATTTGGTATGATGGGAGACCTTATGACACCACATCCTGTACCTCATTAATTATGAAAAATACCGACTTAATTTTAAAATCTTCTTCTCCAGAACCAACATACAGATTTAGCTGAAATTTTACTCTGTCATCCTTAGAGTGATCTCTTTCAAGTTTGCGAAAGACGTTTTGATCGGTCACGTGATTTGGCCGCTATCTTGGATTTTATGAAAATCTCAATTTAATCATTAAAAATCTTCTTCTCCAGAACAAAACACACCGATTTAACTGACATTTTACTCATGTCATCCTCAGAGTGATCTCTTTTAAGTTTGCGAAGACATTTGGATTGGTCACATGATTTGGCCGCCATTTTGGATTTTATGCGCATATGTAATTCTGAGCCAGCCAATAGAGCTAAAGGTCTGATTTTTGGTATATAGGGATAACTTAGCAATACAATTTTTTTGACAAAATGTCACATGACCTCGATGACCTTTGACCTTGAAATACGTATATGTCCATAACTCAGTAACCACAAGTGCTACACCCTTCATATTTGGTATGATGGGAGACCTTATGACACCACATCCTGTACCTCATTAATTATGCGCATATCAAATTCTGAGCTAGCCAATAGAGCTAGAGGTCTGATTTTTGGTATATAGGGATAACTTAGTAATACAATTTTTTTGACAAAATGTCACGTGACCTCGATGACCTTTGACCTTGAATATACGTATATGTCCATAACTCAGTAACCACAAGTGCTACATCCTTCATATTTCGCCGCCATATTGGATTTTACGTAGAATATGCAATTCCCACTGACACGTACAGTAACTATGAGATGATGTTCAAAATCATACTTTTCCAAGATCGAATTTTGCACATAATATCATTAGTGCAAGATCTTTCAACCATGTTATCCGCTTGGGCCCCGCCAACGCTGCTTGCAGCTTTAATTAGGGGCCCAAGCCGACCGGCTGGGCCCCTATTGTTATTGCTCGAGTTCTACTTCTTTTGAGCTTCTTCTGCCGTTTCTTTGTCATTCTAGATATCTTTACGGCTGAACGAAAACATCTCAAACTTGCAGGACTTATTGCTATATGAGTACTCGAGCACCTGACCCTTGAATTTTTCATTGGTCACGTGACCTGGCGGCCATATTGGATTTTCCAAAAACCTAGAAATGGCTTCTCCAGAATACCCAGGGGTCTAGTCGATTTGAATTTTTTTGTATAGCAAGCATGGCCTAAGGTCTTGAGAATTTGCCAATAAAATCGCATGCGGTCACGTGACCTTGGCCGCCATATTGGATTTTTGAAAAATACCAATTTAATCTTTAAAAATCTTCTTCTCCAGAACCAAAACACCGATTCAACTGAAATTTCACATGTAACATCTTCAATGTGATCTCTTTCAAGTTTGCGAAAGACGTTTTGATCGGTCACGTGGTTTGGCCGCCATATTGGATTTTACGAAAATCGTGATTTAATCTTCAAAAATCTTCTTCTCTAGAACCAATACACCGATTCGACTGAAATTTGACACGTAACATCTTAGGTGTGATCTCTTTCAAGTTTGCGAAAGGCGTTTTGATCGGTCACGTGGTCTGGCCGCCATATTGGATTTTACGAAAATCGCAATTTAATCATTAAAAATCTTCTTCTCCAGAACCAACACACCGATTAAACTGAAATTTTACTCATGTCATCCTTAGAGTGATCTCTTTCAAGTTTGCGAAAGACGTTTTGATCGGTCACGTGATTTGGCCGCCATCTTGGATTTTACGAAAATCGCAATTTAATCATTAAAAATCTTCTTCTCCAGAACCAACACACCGATTTAACTGAAATTTTACTCATGTCATCCTTAGAGTGATCTCTTTCAAGTTTGCGAAAGACGTTCTGATCGGTCACGTGATTTGGCCGCCATCTTGGATTTTACGAAAATCGCAATTTAATCATTAAAAATCTTCTTCTCCAGAACCAACACACCGATTAAACTGAAATTTTACTCATGTCATCCTTAGAGTGATCTCTTTCAAGTTTGCGAAAGACGTTTTGATCGGTCACGTGATTTGGCCGCCATCTTGGATTTTACGAAAATCGCAATTTAATCATTAAAAATCTTCTTCTCCAGAACCAACACACCGATTTACCTGAAATTTTACTCATGTCATCCTTAGAGTGATCTCTTTCAAGTTTGCGAAAGACGTTCTGATCGGTCACGTGATTTGGCCGCCATCTTGGATTTTACGAAAATCGCAATTTAATCATTAAAAATCTTCTTCTCCAGAACCAACACACCGATTAAACTGAAATTTTACTCATGTCATCCTTAGAGTGATCTCTTTCAAGTTTACGAAAGACGTTTGGATCGGTCACGTGATTTGGCCGCCATCTTGGATTTTACGAAAATCGCAATTTAATCATTAAAAATCTTCTTCTCCAGAACCAACACACCGATTTACCTGAAATTTTACTCATGTCATCCTTAGAGTGATCTCTTTCAAGTTTGCGAAAGACATTTGGATCGGTCACGTGATTTGGCCGCCATCTTGGATTTTACGAAAATCGCAATTTAATCATTAAAAATCTTCTTCTCCAGAACCAACACACCGATAAACTGAAATTTTACTCATATCATCCTTAGAGTGATCTCTTTCAAGTTTGCGAAAGACGTTTGGATCGGTCATGTGATTTGGCCGCCATCTTGGATTTACGAAAATCGCAATTTAATCATTAAAAATCTTCTTCTACAGAACAAACACACCGATTAAACTGAAATTTTACTCATGTCATCCTTAGAGTGATCTCTTTCAAGTTTGCGAAAGACATTTGGATTGGTCACATGATTTGGCCGCCATCTTGGATTTTACGAAAATCGCAATTTAATCATTAAAAATCTTCTTCTCCAGAACAAACACACCGATTTAACTGAAATTTTACTCATGTCATCCTTAGAGTGATCTCTTTTAAGTTTGCGAAAGACATTTGGATCGGTCACATTATTTGGCCGCCACATTGGATTTTCGAAAAATCGCAATTTTATCATTC
This sequence comes from Ptychodera flava, assembly GCF_041260155.1. Lineage (NCBI taxonomy): Eukaryota > Metazoa > Hemichordata > Enteropneusta > Ptychoderidae > Ptychodera > Ptychodera flava. Next base: position 51,765,645 of record NC_091929.1, on the reverse strand, counting down.
AAAAACTTCTTCTCCAGAACTAACACCAAAATCTTTTCGCAAAGTTTATAGGCCATACTACTAGATGCTATATAATAAATTTCAAGGAAATTAACCAGGCAGTTTTTGAGAAGAAAATTTTTAAAGTATTATTTTTCTGATTTTTCAATGACCTTTGACCTCCCCTATACCTCTGCAGCTAAGCTATACAAATGGCTTATTCTGGCCTATGTAAGAGTCATATCTAATTCTGGGCAATCCAATAGAGCAAGAGGTCAGATTTTTGGTATATAGGGATAACTACGAAAAACAATTTTTTTAACAAAATGTCACATGACTTCGATGACCTTTGACCTCAAATATACATATACGTCCATAACTTAGGAACCACAAGTGCTACATCCTTCATATTTGGTAGGATGGGAGACCTTATGGTGCCATATCCGGTACATCATTAAATATGCACATATCTAATTCTGGGCAAGCCAATAGAGCTAGAGGTCTGATTTTTGGTATATAGGCATAACTCAGCATACAAATTTTTTGACAAATATCATGTGACCTCAATGACCTTTGACCTTAAATATACGTATATGTTCATAACTAAGTAACCACAAGTGCTACACCCTTCATATTTGGTATGATGGGAGACCTTATGGTGCCATATCCGGTACCTCATTAAATATGCACATATCTAATTCTGCGCAAGCCAATAGAGCTAGAGGTCTGATTTTTGGTATACAGGCATAACTTAGCAATACAATTTTTTTGACAAAATGTCATGTGACCTTGATGACCTTTGACCTTGAATATACGAGTGTGTGTCCATAACTAAGTAACCACAAGTGCTACAGCCTTCATATTTGGTATGATGGGAGACCTTATGACACCACATCCTGTACCTCATTAATTATGCGCATATCTAATTCTGAGCCAGCCAATAGAGCTAGAGGTCTGATTTTTGGTATACAGGGATTACTTAGCCATACAATTTTTTTGACAAAATATCACGTGACCTCGATGACCTTTGACCTTGAATATACGTATATGTCCATAACTCAGTAACCACAAGTGCTACAGCCTTCATATTTGGTATGATGGGAGACCTTATGACACCACATCCTGTACCTCATTAATTATGCGCATATCTAATTCTCAGCCAGTCAATAGAGCTAAAGGTCTGATTTTTGGTATATAGGGATAACTTAGCAATACAATTTTTTTGACAAAATGTCACGTGACCTTCATGACCTTTGACCTTGAATATACGTATATGTCCATAACTCAGTAACCACAAGTGCTACAGCCTTCATATTTGGTATGATGGGAGACCTTATGACACCACATCCTGTACCTCATTAATTATGCGCATATCTAATTCTGAGCCAGCCAATAGAGCTAGAGGTCTGATTTTGGTATATAGGGATAACTTAGCATTACAATTTTTTTGACAAAATGTCACATGACCTCGATGACCTTTGCCCTTAAATATGAGTATATGTCAATATTCAGTAACAACAAGTGCTACACCCTTCATTTTTGGCGGCCATATTGGATTTTACGTAAAAAATGCAATTCCCACTGACACGTACAGTAACTATGAGATGATGTTCAAAATAATACTTTTCCAAGATCGAATTTTGCACATAATATCATTAGTGCAAGATCTTTCAACCATGTTATCCGCTTGGGCCCCGCCAACGCTGCTTGCAGCTTTAATTCTTCTTCTTCTTCTTCTGCCGTTTTTTTGTCAGTCCTAATCTCTGAAACTGCTCAATGAAATTTTTTGAAACTTGGTACAATGTTTAAGGTCAATGAGAGGTAGTGCATGTTAGTCTTGAATATTTAATTAGTCATGTGACCTGGCTACAATTTTGAAATGAAAATGTTTTTTACTGTCCCATTTCCATAAAATTTGACCGATCCAAAATCTTTTCGCAAACTTTATAGGCCATACTATCTAGATGCTATATACTAAATTTCAAGGAAATTGACCTGGCAGTTTTGAGAAGAAGATTTTAAAGTATTATTTTTCTGATTTTTCAATGACCTTTGACCTCCCCTATACCTCTGCAGCTAAGCTATACCAATGGCTTATTCTGGCCTATGTGAGTGTCCTAGGGGGCCGGGGGCTTGTCACTACTGAACAATGACCAACAGGTTATCAAACTGCAAATCAATGTTTTGAGGATGAACTTGACCTATGACCCTAGCATGTTTCTAAACCTCATTTATTATGCACATATCTAATTCTGGGCAAGCCAATAGAGTTAGAGGTCTGGTTTTTGGTATGTAGATATAACTATGGGATACAATTTTTTTGACAATATGTCACGTGACCTTGATGACCTTTGACCTCAAATATACATATATGTCAATAACTCAGTAACCACAAGGGCTACATAACTCAGTAACCACAAGGGCTACACCCTTCATACTTGGTATGATGGGAGACCTTATGGTACCAAAGGTCATGCCTCATTAAATATGCACATATCTAATTCTGGGCAAGCCATTAGAGTTAGAGGTCTGGTTTTTGGTATATAGTTATAACTATGGGATACAATTTTTTTGACAAAATGTCACGTGACCTTGATGACCTTTGACCTCAAATATACATATATGTCCATAACTCAGTATCCACAAGGGCTACACCCTTCATACTTGGTATGATGGGAGACCTTATGGTACTATAGGTCATGCCTCATTTAATATGCACATATCTAATTCTGGGCAAGCCAATAGAGTTAGAGGTCTGGTTTTTGGTATATAGGGATAACTATGAGATACAATTTTTTGACAATATGTCACGTAACCTTGATGACCTTTGACCTCAAATATACATATATGTCAATAACTCAGTAACCACAAGGGCTACACCCTTCATACTTGGTATGATGGGAGACCTTATGGTACCAAAGGTCATGCCTTATTAATTATGCACATATCTAATTCTGGGCAAGCCAATAGAGTTAGAGGTCTGGTTTTTGGTATTTAGTTATAACTATGGGATACAATTTTTTTTACAAAATGTCACGTGACCTTGATGACCTTTGACCTCAAATATACATATATGTCCATAACTCAGTATCCACAATGGCTACACCCTTCATACTCGGTATGATGGGAGACCTTATGGTACTATAGGTCATGCCTCATTTAATATGCACATATCTAATTCTGGGCAAGCCAATAGAGTTAGAGGTCTGATTTTTGGTATGTAAGGATAACTATGAGATACAATTTTTTTGACAATATGTCACGTAACCTTGATGACCTTTGACCTCAAATATACATATATGTCAATAACTCAGTAACCACAAGGGCTACACCCTTCATACTTGGTATGATGGGAGACCTTATGGTACCAAAGGTCATGCCTTATTAAATATGCACATATCTAATTCTGGGCAAGCCAATAGAGTTAGAGGTCTGGTTTTTGGTATTTAGTTATAACTATGGGATACAATTTTTTTACAAAATGTCACGTGACCTTGATGACCTTTGACCTCAAATATACATATATGTCCATAACTCAGTATCCACAATTGCTACACACCTTCATACTCGGTATGATGGGAGACCTTATGGTACTATAGGTCATGCCTCATTTAATATGCACATATCTAATTCTGGGCAAGCCAATAGAGTTAGAGGTCTGGTTTTTGGTTTATAGGGATAACTATGGAATACAATTTTTTTGACAAAATGTCATGTGACTTCGATGACCTTTGACCTTAAATATACATATCTGTCCATAACTAAGTAACCACAAGTGCTACCCCCTCATAATTGGTAGGATTGGAGACCTTATGACGCCATATCATGTACCTTATTAAATATGCATATATCTAATTCGGGCAAGCCAATAGAGCTAGAGGTGTGATTTTTTGTATATTGGGATAAGTATGGGATACAATTCTTTCAATAAAAGGTCACGTGACGTCGATGACCTTTGACCTCAAATATACATATCTGTCCATAACTCAGGAACACAAGGGCTAGACGCTTCTTATTTGGTATAAAGGGAGACCTTATGGTGGAATATCTGGTACCTCATTAAATATGCACATATCTAATTTTTGGCAAGCCAATACAGCTAGAGGTCTGATTTTTTGTATATGGGAATCAGTATGGGATACAATTTTTTGACAAAATGTCACGTGACTCCAATGACCTTTGACCTCAAATATATATATTTTCCCATAACTCTGTAATCAACAGTGCTATAACCCTTTGACCCCAAATGTACGTATGTACCTAAACATGAGCAACAATTAGTACAGAAACCTTCATGTTTGTTATGATTGCAGATCTCAAGATGACGCCGTATGTTTCTCATTAACTATGCGAGCTGCTCGCCCCGCCAACGCTGCTTGCAGCTTTAATTCTTCTTCTTCTTCTTCTGCCGTTTTTTTGCCCTTCCTCATCTCAGAAACTATTCAATGATTTTTTTTGAAACTTGTACAATGTTTAAGGTCAATGAGAGGTAGTGCATGTTAGTCTTGAATTTTTAATTAGTCATGTGACCTGGCTACAAATTAGAAATGAAAATGTTTTTATTGTCCCATTTCCATAAAATTTGACCGATCCAAAATCTTTTCGCAAACTTTATAGGCAATAGTACCTAGATACTATATATTAAATTTCAAGGAAATTGACCTTGCAGTTTTTTAGAAGAAGATTTTTAAAGTATTATTTTTCTGATTTTTCAATGACCTTTGACCTCCCCTATACCTCTGCAGCTAAGCTATACCAATGGCTTATTCTGGCCTATGTAAGAGTCCTGGGGGCGGGGGCTAGTGACTACTGAACAATGACCAACAGGGGATTAAACTGCAAATCAATATTTTGAGGATAACTTGACCTATGACCCTAGCATGTTTTTATACCTCATTGATTATGCACACATCTATTCAAGCCTTCAAACTGGAGCTAGAGTTCTAATTTTTGGTACGCAGGGACATGTATCAGTGTTAAGGTTTTTTAACAAAAGTCACATGACCGGCACTTCCTATACCTCATTGATTATGCACATATCTAATTCTGGGCAAGCCAATAGAGCTGGAGGTTTGATTTTTGGTATATAAGGATAACTATGGGATACAATTTTTTCACAAAATGTCACATGACCTTGTGACCCTTGACCTCAATATACATATCTGTCAATAACTCAGTACCCACAAGAGCTACACCCTTCATATCTGATATGATGGGAGACAATATGGTGCCGTATATGGTACGTTATTAAATATGCACATATCTAATTTTGGGCAAGCCAACAGAGCTAGAGGTCTTATTTTTGGAATATAGGGATAACTATGGGATACAAATTTTTTTTACAAAATGTCACGTGACCTCGATGACCTTTGACCTCAAATACACATATCTGTCCATAAGTCAGTAACCACAAGTTTACAACCTTCATATTTGGTATGATTGGAGACCTTATGGTACCACATATCTAACTTCATTAAATATGCACATATCTAATTTTGGGCAAGCCAACAGAGCTAGAGCTCTGATTTTTGGTATATAGGGATAACTAAGGGATACAAATTTTTGACAAAATGTCACGTGACCTCGATGACCTTTGACCTCAAATATACATATCTGTCCATAACTCAGTAACCAACAGTTCTACACCCTTCAATGTCAAATATACGTATGTACCTAAACGTTAACAACAATTAGTACAATTAAAGCTGCAAGCAGCGTTGTAGGGGCCGAGCAGCTCGCATAGTTGATGACACACATATTGCGTCATCATGAGATCTGCTATAATACCACATATGAATTTGTTTGCACTAATTGTTGTTAATGTTCAGGCACATACGTATATTTGAGGTCAAAGGATATAGCACTGTTGGTTACTGAGTTATGGACAAATATGTATATTTTAGGTCAAAGGTCATCGAGATCACTAGACATTTTGTCAAAAAAATTGTATCTCATAGTTATCCCTATATACCAAAAATCAGACCTCTAACTCTATTGGCTTGCCCAAAATTAGATATGTGCATATTTAATGAGGCAAGACATATGGTACCATAAGGTCTCCTATCATACCAAATATGAAGGGTGTTAGCCCTTGTGGTTACTGAGTAATCGCGATATATTTATATTTGAGTCAAAGGTCATCAATGTCACGTGACATTTTGTCAAAAAAATGGTATCCCATAGTTATCCCTATATACCAAAAATCAGACCTCTAACTGTATTGGCTTGCCCAAAATTAGATATGTGCATATTTAATGAGGCATGACCTATAGTACTATAAGGTCTCCCATCATACCAAATATGAAGGGTGTAGCTCTTGTGGTTACTGAGTTATTGACAGATATGTATATTTGAGGTCAAGGGTCACAAGGTCATGTGACATTTTGTGAAAAAATTGTTTTCAATAGTTATCACTTTATACCAAAAATCAGACCTCCAGCTCTATTGGCTTGCCCAAAATTAGATATGTGCATAATAAATGAGGTATAGAAACATGCTAGGGTCATAGGTCAAGTTCATCCTCAAAACATTGATTTGCAGTTTGATACCCTGTTGGTCATTGTTCAGTAGTGACAAGCCCCTGGCCCCCCAGGACACTCACATAGGCCAGAATAAGCCATTGGTATAGCTTAGCTGCAGAGGTATAGGGGAGGTCAAAGGTCATTGAAAAATCAAAAAAATAATACTTTAAAAATCTTCTTCTCAAAAACTGCCAGGTCAATTTCCTCGAAATTTAGTATATAGCATCTAGATAGTATGGCCTATAAAGTTTGCGAAAAGATTTTGGATCGGTCAAATTTTATGGAAATGGGACAGTAAAAAACATTTTCATTTCAAAATTGTAGCCAGGTCACATGACTAATTAAATATTCAAGACTAACATGCACTACCTCTCATTGACCTTAAACATTGTACCAAGTTTCAAAAAAATTCATCGAGCAGTTTCAGAGATTAGGACGGACAAAAAAAACGGCAGAAGAATAAGAAGCGGAAGAAAAAGAAAAAGTAGAACTTGAGCAATAACAATAGGGGCCTCGCCCATGAGGGCGCTCGGCCCCTAAAGAAGAAGGAAGTAGAACTTGAGCAATACCAATAGGGGCCATCGCCCATGAGGGCGCTCGGCCCCTAAAAAGCCAATGAAAGCAATAGGGGAAAGCTGTAGGCATATGGGCCATGGTACACATAGACAGGGATATGCTGTTGAGATGCTTAGGTCAAAGGTAGAGCTACTAGGTCAAAGGTCATCCGTTACCCACGAAGATAGTCCGGTTCAAAAAATAGTGCGTGTCTCTATGTTTGAATAGCAGCTGATCAGCACTCAGTTTGTGGCTTACAAAGATAGAGCATGGGTTGTAAGCTGATTTTAGAGCCAATATGAGATTCATTCCAATATCAGATCAGTGTTTCAGAATGTGAAGCAAGCGAGCTTTCATCTCATAGAGTTACGAGGCCAGCCTATAGCTTATGAATAGGGAATATGCTCAGCCAGCATTACTGCACAGGGGCTGCTAATGCCAATGCTGGGCAAGCCAATAGAGCTAGGGTCTGATTTTTGGTACATGGGGAGACGTGTGGAAGCAAAGATTTTGGGCAAAAAGTCACGTGACCAGGATGACCTTTGACCTCGATTTCACGAATAGGCTTGTAAATCAGTAACCACAAGTGCTACTGCCTTGATATTTGGTAGGATGGAAGACAATAGGGTACCACATCATGTAGCTCATTAATTAGCGCATATCTAATTCCAGGCTAGCCAATAGAGCTAGGGATCTGATTTTTGGTACACAGGGAGAAGTATAGGAGCAAAGTGTGTTGACAAAATGTCACGTGACCAGGATGACCTTTGACCTCGATTTCACGAATAGGCCTGTAAATCAGTAACCACAAGTGCTACTGCCTTGATATTTGGTAGGATGGAAGACAATATGGACCACATCATGTAGCTCATTAATTATGCGCATATCTAATTCCGGGCTAGCCAATAGAGCTAGGGATCTGATTTTTGGTACACAGGGAGGAAGTATAGGAGCAAAGTGTGTTGACAAAAGTCACGTGACCAGGATGACCTTTGACCTCAAAAAGTTTGTTTGCCTCCTTATAGCAAAATCAGACCTCTTGCTGTATCTGGTACTCCAGAATTGCATACGTGCACGTTTAATAATGTGCTAAATGATGCCAAGGTCAAAGGTCAAGGGGCATCCCCAAAATTTCGGTGTTCAATGTGGTCCCCAAAAAGGTCATTGTTCAAGACACGCTAGCCTATTGGGACCCTTACATAGGCCAGAATAAGCCATTGGTATAGCTTAGCTGCAGAGGTATAGGGGAGGTCAAAGGTCATTGAAAAATCAGAAAAATAATACTTTAAAAATCTTCTTCTCAAAACTGCCTGGTCAATTTTCTTGAAATTTAATATATAGCATCTAGGTAGTATTGCCTATAAAGTTTGCGAAAAGATTTTGGATCGGTCAAATTTTATGGAAATGGGACAGTAAAAAACATTTTCATTTCAAAATTGTTGCCAGGTCACATGACTAATTAAAAATTCAAGACTAACATGCACTACCTCTCATTGACCTTAAACATTGTACCAAGTTTCAAAAAATTTCATTGAGCAGTTTCTGAGATTAGGAAGGACAAAAAAACGGCAGAAGAAGAAGAAGAAGAATTAAAGCTGCAAGCAGCGTTGGCGGGGCCCAAGCGGTTAACATGGTTGAAAAATTTTGCACTAATGATATTATGTGCAAAATTCGAGCTTGCAAAAGTAGGATTTTGAACATCATCTAATAGTTACTGTACGTTTCACTTGGAATTTAATATATTACGGAAAATCCAATATGGCGGCAAAACCATGTGACCGATCAAAATGCCTTTCGCAAACTTGAAAGAGATCACATTCAAGATGTTACACATAAAATTTCAGCTCAATCGGTGTGTTGGTTCTGGAGAAGAAGATTTTTAAAGATTTAATCACGATTTTCACAAAATCCAATATGGCGGCCAAACCACGTGACCGATCAAAACGCCTTTCGCAAACTTGAAAGAGATCACACTTAAGATGTTACATGTCAAATTTAAGTCAAATCGGTGTGTTGGTTGTGGAGAAGAAGATTTTTAAAGATTAAATCATGATTTTCGCAAAATCCAATATGGCGGCCAAACCAACGTGACCGATCAAAACGCCTTTCGCAAACTTGAAAGAGATCACACTTAAGATGTTACATGTCAAATTTAAGTCAAATCGGTGTGTTGGTTCTGGAGAAGAAGATTTTTAAAGATTTAATCACGATTTTCACAAAATCCAATATGGCGGCCAAACCACGTGACCGATCAAAACGCCTTTCGCAAACTTGAAAGAGATCACACTTAAGATGTTACATGTCAAATTTAAGTCAAATCGGTGTGTTGGTTCTGGAGAAGAAGATTTTTAAAGATTAAATCATGATTTTCGCAAAAATCCAATATGGCGGCCAAACCACGTGACCGATCAAAACGCCTTTCGCAAACTTAAAAGAAATCACACTTAAGATGTTACATATCAAATTTCAGTAGAATCAGTGTGTTGGTTCTGCAGAAGAAGATTTTTAAAGATTAAATCACGATTTTCGCAAAATCCAATATGGCGGCCAAACCACGTGACCGATCAAAACGCCTTTCGCAAACTTGAAAGACATCACACTTAAGATGTTACATGTCAAATTTTAGTCGAATCGGTGTTTTGGTTCTGGAGAAGAAGATTTTTAAAGATTAAATTGGTATTTTTCAAAAATCCAATATGGCGGCCAAGGTCACGTGACCGCATGCGATTTTATTGGCAAATTTTTAAGACCTTACGCCATGCTTGCTATACAAAAAATTTCAAATCGACTAGACCCCTAGGTATTCTGGAGAAGCCATTTTTAGATTTTTGGAAAATCCAATATGGCCACCAGGTCACGTGACCAATCGAAATTTGTATACCCAGGTGCACGTGATCTCATAGGTACCTATTAGCCCTCCAAGTTTTAGAAGTTTGCGGTAAGCGGTGTTTGAGTTCTAGGTCGACAAAAAAAGAGCGGAAGAAGAAGAAGAAGTAGAAGAAGAAAGTTGAATTCCTATAAAACCAATAGGGGCCCAGCCGGTAGGCTTGGGCCCCTAATTAAAGCTGCAAGCAGCGTTGGCGGGGCCGAGCAGCTCGCATAGTTAATGAGAAACATACGGCGTCATCTTGAGATCTGCAATCATAACAAACATGAAGGTTTCTGTACTAATTGTTGCTCATGTTTAGGTACATACGTACATTTGGGGTCAAAGGGTAAAGCACTGTTGATTACAGAGTTATGGACAAATATATATATTTGAGGTCAAAGGTCATTGGAGTCACGTGACACTTTGTCAAAAAATTGTATCCCATACTGATCCCATATACAGAAAATCAGACCTCTAGTTGTATTGGCTTGCCAAAATTAGATATGTGCATATTTAATGAGGTACCAGATATTGCACCATAAGGTCTCCCTTTATACCAAATAAGAAGCGTCTAGCCCTTGTGGTTCCTGAGTTATGGACAGATATGTATATTTGAGGTCAAAGGTCATCGAGGTCACGTGACCTTTTATTGAAAGAATTGTATCCCATACTTATCCCCATATACAAAAAATCACACCTCTAGCTCTATTGGCTTGCCCAGAATTAGATATGTGCATATTTAATGAGGCACATGATGTGGCGTCATAAGGTCGCCAATCCTACCAATTATGAAAGGTGTAGCACTTGTGGTTACTGAGTTATGGACAGATATGTATATTCAAGGTCAAAGGTCATCAAGGTCACGTGACATTTTGTCAAAAAATTGTATCCCATAGTTATTCCTATATACCAAAAACCAGACCTCTAACTCTATTGGCTTGCCCAGAATTAGATATGTGCATATTTAATGAGGCATGACCTATGGTACCATAAGGTCTCCCATCATACCAAGTATGAAGGGTGTAGCCCTTGTGGTTACTGAGTTATGGACATATATGTTTATTGGGGTCAAATGTCATTAAGGTCACGTGACATTTTGTCAAAAAAATTGTATCCCATAGTTAACCATATATACCAAAAATCAGACCTCTAGCTCTGTTTGCTTGCCCAAAAATAGATATGTGCATATTAAATGAGGCATGACATATGGTACCATAAGGTCTCCCATCATACCAAATATGAAGGGTGTAGCCCTTGTGGTTACTGAGTTATTGACATATATGTATATTTGAGGTCAAAGGTCATCAAGGTCACGTGACATTTTGTCAAAAAAATTGTATCCCATAGTTATCCCTATATACCAAAACCAGACCTCTAACTCTATTGGCTTGCCCAGAATTAGATATGTGCATAATAAATGAGGTTTAGAAACATGCTAGGGTCATAGGTCAAGTTCATCCTCAAACATTGATTTGCAGTTTGATAACCTGTTGGTCATTGTTCAGTAGTGACAAGCCCCCGGCCCCCCAGGACACTCACATAGTCCAGAATAAGCCATTGGTATAGCTTAGCTGCAGAGGTATAGGGGAGGTCAAAGGTCTTTGAAAAATCAGAAAAATAATACTTTAAAAATCTTCTTCTTAAAAACTGCCAGGTCAATTTCCTTGAAATTTAGTATATAGCATCTAGGTAGTATTGCCTATAAAGTTTGCGAAAAGATTTCGGATCGGTCAAATTTTATGGAAATGGGACAGTAAAAAACATTTTCATTTCAAAATTGTAGCCAGGTCACATAACTTATTAAAAATTCAAGACTAACATGCACTACCTCTCATTGACCTTAAACATTGTACCAAGTTTCAAAAAATTCATAGAGCAGTTTCTGAGATTAGGAAGGACAAAAAAATGGCAGAAGAATAAGAAGCGGAAGAAGAAAAAGAAAAAAGTAGAACTTGAGCAATACTAATAGGGGCCTCGCCCATGAGGGCACTCTGCCCCTAATAAGAAGAAGAAGAAGGAAGTAGAACTTGAGCAATACCAATAGGGTCCTCGCCCATGAGGGCGCTCGGCCCCTAAAAACCTTCATGTTTGGTGTGATTGCAGATAACAAGGTGGCGTCTTATGTTTCTCATCAACTATGCGAGCTGCTCGGCCCCTACAACGCTGCTTGCAGCTTTGATTAGGGCCCAAGCCTTGCGGCTTGGGCCCCTACTGGTTTTACTGGAGTTCAATATTGTTCTTCCTTTTCCGCTTCTTTTCTCTTCTTCCGCTTCTTCTTCCTCTTCTTCCGCCGCTTTTTTTGCCCCTCTTGATCTCAGAACCGCTTAACGTTAACTTCTAAAACTTACAGAGCTAATAGGTACTAAAAAGTACTAGTGCATGTTATCCTTAAAATTTTGATTGGTCACGTGACCTGGCGGCCATATTGGATTTTCCAAAAACCTAAAAATGCCTTTTCTGCTGACGTAGGGGTCTAGTCAGTTTGAAATTTTTAACATAGCAAGTATGACCTAAGGCCTTGAAAATTTGCTAATAAAATCGCGTGCGGTCACGTGACCTTGGCTGCCATATTGGATTTAGCGAAAATCGTGATTTAATCTTTAAAAATCTTCTTCTCCAGAACCAACACACCGATTCGACTGAAATTTAAGCATGTAACATCTTAAGTGTGATCTCTTTCAAGTTTGCGAAAGGCGTTTGATCAGTCACGCGGTTTGGCCGCCATATTTGATTTAGCGAAAATCGTGATTAATCTTTAAAAATCTTCTTCTCCATAACCAACACACTGATTCGACTGAAATTTAGCATATAACATCTTAAGTGTGATCTCTTTCAAGTTTGTGAAAGGCGTTTTGATCGGTCACATGGTTTGGCCGCCATATTGGATTTAGCAAAAATCGTGATTTAATCTTTAAAAATCTTCTTCTCCAGAACCAACACACCGATTCGACTGAAATTTGACATGTAACATCTAAAGTGTGATCTCTTTCAAGTTTGCGAAAGGCGTTTTGATCGGTCACGTGGTTTGGCCGCCATATTGGATTTAGCGAAAATCGTAATTTAATCTTTCAAATTCTTCTTCTCCAGAACCAACACACCGATTCAACTGAATTTTGATATGTAACATCTTAAGTGTGATCTTTTTCAAGTTTGCAAAAGGCGTTTGGATCGGTAACATGGTTAGGCCACCATATTGGATTTTGCAAAAATCATGATTTAATCTTTAAAAATCTTCTTCTCCAGAACCAGAAAACAGATTGAGCTGAAATTTTATGTGCTACATCTTTAGTGTGATCTCTTTCAAGTTTGCTAAAGGCGTTTTGATCGGTCATGTGTTTGGCCGCCATATTGGATTTTGCGAAAATCGTGATTTAATCTTTAAAAATCTTCTACTCCAGAACCAACACACCGATTCGACTGAAATTTGACATGTAACATCTTAAGTGTGATCTCCTTTAAGTTTGCGAAAGCGTTTTGATCGGTCACGTGATTTGGCCGCCATGTTGGATTTTGCGAAAATCGTGATTTAATCTTTTATAATCTTCTACTCCGTAACCAACACACTGATTCGACTGAAATTTAGCATGTAACATCTTAAGTGTGATCTCTTTCAAGTTTGCGAACGGCGTTTCGATCGATCCCGTGGTTTGGCCGCCATATTGGATTTTGAGAAAATCGTGATTTAATCTTTAAAAATTTTCTTCTCCACAACCAACACACCGATTGAGCTAAAATTTTATGTGTAACATCTTAAGTGTGATTTCTTTCAAGTTTGCGAAAGACGTTTTGATCGGTCACGTGGTTTTGCCGCCATATTGGATTTTCCGTAAAATATTAAATTCCAAGTTAAACGTACAGTAACTATTAGATGATGTTCAAAATCCTACTTTTTCAAGCTCGAATTTTGCACATAATATCATTAGTGCAAGATTCTTTAACCATGTTAACCGCTTGGGCCCCGCCAACGCTGCTTGCAGCTTTAATTAGGGGACAAAGCCCTATGGGGCTTGTCCCCTATTGTATTTACTCTGGATCACTTCTTCTTCTTAGGGGCCCAAGCCGACCGGCTGGGACCCTATTGTTATTGCTCAAGTTCTACTGACTTCCTCTTCTTCTTCTTCTGCCGTTTCTTTGCTCACCTAGATCTCTCGAATGGCTGAACGAAAACTTCTCAAACTTGCAGGGCTAATAGGAGCCAATTAGTACTCGTGCACCTGACCCTTGAAATTTTGATTGGTCACGTGACCTGGCGGCCATATTGGATTTTCCAAAAACTTAAAAATGGCTTTTCCAGAAGACCTAGGGGTCTAGTCGATTTGAAATTTTTTGTATAGCAAGCATGACCTAAGGTCCTTAGAATTTGCAAATAAAATCGCATGCGGTCACGTGACCTTGGCCGCCATATTGGATATTCTAAAATACTCATTTAATCTTTAAAAATCTTCTTTTCCAGAACCAAGACACCGATTGAGCTCAAATTTTACTCATGTTATCCTTACAGTGATCTCTTTCAAGTTTGCTAAAATCATTTTGATCGGTCACGTGGTTTGGCCTCCATATTGGATTTTGCGAAAATCGTAATTTCATCTTAAAAAAATCTTCTTCTGTAGAACAAACATACCGAATCGACAGAAATTGTACATGCATCATCTATAGTGTTATCTCTTTCAAGTTTGTGAAAGGCATTTGGATAGGTCACCTGGTTTTGCCGCCATATTGAATTTTGCAAAAATCGTAAGTTACTCTTAAAAATTGTCTACTCTAGAACAAACACACAGATTCAATTCAAATTTTATGTATATCATCTAAAGTGTGATCTCTTTCAAGTTTGCGAAAGGCGTTTGGATCGGTCACATGGTTTGACTGCCGTATTTGACTTTGCCAAACTCGTAATTTAATCTTAAAAACATTCTCCTCCAGAACCAATACACAGATTGAACTAAAATTTTACACTCATAATCCCTAGTGGTAGTTCTTTTTAATTCCCGAAGCGTGTTTGGGTCAGTCAGAAGGTTTGTTCGCCGTATTGGATATAGCGAAAATCGAAATTTAATCATTAAAAATCTCTTCTCAAAAACCAACACACAGATTCAACTGACATTTTACTCATGTCTTTCTTAGTACGAGCACTTTCAAGTTTGCGAAAGGTATTTTGATCGGTTAAGTCGTCTCAATTTTCATAAGGCTGCAGTTTAAAACCTCGTCAGTCAGAAGATCGATCAGTGATGTATGTTATATTGTACACTTGAAAGTCAAAGACGGCACAACAGACTGCAATGCCCGCTGTCAAATTCAGCTAGCAGTCACACGAACCCTAATCTCGGCCCCTTGTGTAAGGCAACTTTGGCGACAAGCTTTCAGAGCTTTTGTACGCCAGGTGACGTTGTCAAGTATACTGCCACGGAAGTACTTAGAGGAGTGTGCCACTAGCTTTAAGGGGTGGCCGACTGCTGTGATTAACTGAATAAGAGCGGGACAAGGTCCTGCCAGGGCACAATTACTGGGGTCTACGCACAGCTGATATGTGAGTGTCAAGGATCATAAATGAAGCTATTCGGGTAATTTTATATGTAGGTGTCTGAATGCACACTCACTTATTCATCACGAATAAAAAAGAAAGATACATGACATTGCAAGGTGTGGTGATTTGTTTATGATTATCTATCAGACATGCATGGAGTGGCCCTTGTGCGTTATGTAACTGAGAGCATGTAGCTGATTAAAGATGTAAACAAGACCACATCAAGCCCAGCTGTTTATGTCGTAAAAATCGCTGATACACATCGATTAAAACAGCACCTTGTTTTATGAAGTTGTAGCTTGATCGTATTTCACTGTAATTGCTTTCTGCCATTGCACGCCCGGTCTGTGAAATCGCCGAAATTTACCCGATATTTATCAGCGATTTGGGGACTCTAATATCGATACTAGACGATACTAGAATGACTTGCCCTGTGCCTCGGTACGCCGGATCTGTGAAATCTGTGATATTTACCCGATATTTATCGACGATTTGTGACTCTAATATCGATACTAGACGATAGTACAATGACTTGCCCTGTGCTTCGGTACGCCAGATCTGTGAAATCGCCGATATTTACTCCATGTTTGTAGGCAATTTGGGGACTCTATATCGATAGTAGACGACACTAGAATGACTTGCCCTGTGCCTCGGCACGCAAGGTTTGTGAAATCGCCGATATTTACCAATATATTTATCGGTGATTTGGGGACTCTAATATCGACACTAGACGATACTAGATTCCGTCAAATCGCGGGTAAATATCCGATATATATCGAAGATTTCACCACCTTACTGTTCTGGTCAAACCCGACTCCCAAGGACTGACTCTGACTTCGACACTAGGCGATACTAGATTCTGTTTAATCGCAGGTAAATATCCTATATCAGAGATTTCACCACCTAATAGATCTTGCCGAGCCAATCTAACTTCGATATTGTATAGTCTATTAGCCGCAACTATCGGATATCATATAAAGTGCAATGTCGCTGTGTCCTCCCCCTGGCGGCAGCCGGTGATAGACCAGTGCGAGAATGCACCAGAGTTGTCGACAACATGACAAGTTTTACTAAAGGCGGCAGCCAAGGAAACACGAAATCATAAGAAAACTTCTTGATGACAATTAACGTATCAGTGCAACGGGTGTCGATCATTCTGATGTGATCGTTGACCCACCAAAAGGTTGGAGTCACTGAACTGTTGCGAAGAGGCTGTTCAAGGTACGGATAAGTTTGGAAATCCGTGTTTGGCTGTAGAGGCCTGTGTGATTATGGATAATTGCGGTTTCCACCATGTATGATATATTGAACAAGATCTCCAACGACTATTGCGGAAAGTCTACCGTGAATTTGGAAAGTTAGGTCACGGCAAAAGCATACGGCTTTTTTAACAACGTAGAGCGAGTAAGGCACTCCTGAACGGCGAAATGTTGGTGGTGTATTGCTGCCAACAAGCAAATATCCCTACTGACGTTAGAAACTTGTGTGAATTGGCTTCCTTAATGATGAATTCGCAAGAATTTTCAGTGTACTGTGACGTGATATCGTAAACAGGTTTTCAGAGAAGGCGCTCGCTCATCTGCCGAGTCGACGTACTTCCACATTCATGTCGTGCAAATGCACAAGTCTTGTCGCGATATTTGAGCATTTAACTTGATCGTCAGTGAAACAAAAAGATGTTATTCCATATCAAAACATTATGTGTTTTATATTTTAGGGTTCTGTTTACGTAATAGACATGAACATTTGGATTTATGATCCGTGATTTCCGCGATCCGTGGCATGATTCAAGCTGGCCGTGAATACGCACTGACGTTTTTGGTCATGACCCCTGACCCAAGTGTCATCGATACGCTGTGCGCTGTCCGAGCATCGCTTGCTAAATTCATGGAGCTTGAAAATTGTGCTTTACCTGTAGGGGGCACTTGAAAATTTAGTGGTCCTTTTATGTTTTACATTTTCCGATTCCAAGTTTTTTGTAGGTAATTTAATGAAAAATGAATACCATCTTTATGTCATTCAAATGTTGTAATGTTAGTAATAATTTAACAGAATCTACAACCATTTTGTCACATTCCATGACTTTTATCTCGAAAAAATCTAAAAGTGTGATTGTCATTAAAAAAAATCAAACTTGAGCCTAGTAACAGGGCAGAAGCTGCAACCGTTGATGATTTTTGCAATCTCTATCCAATATATCAACTACAGTTTCTTGCGGTCTCCCTACAGCAGCTCAAACACACAATGTTCAGTTTGTCGACAAAGCCTGTATATATAAATATGTATTAGGTGATAGTTTAATTAGAGTCCAGACTGACAGTCAGTTGTCAGCACTGATGCATGGTACACTGCATACACAGGCTGTGCTAGCAAGCTGAATACTGGACAGTTCAACATGCTGTTGAGAGTAGAACAAGAACACAGTTGTATAATAAACTGAACAAAAATATTGTCAAAATTATCAAAGTTAATACAGCTACTACCTATTGGCAACTGTCACAATCAGATACCGCCGTGCTACTGTAGTGTCACTATTTATACTGCATACGTGAGCAGTGACAGAGATAGCTCTGACTCTGATATACAGGATATACATGGTAGTTTGAAGAAGAGTTTGTATCAAATGACGCTCATGATAGTGAAACATTACCTAAACAAGATCAGGCCAGAGAGCAACACAAGGAAGAACACATGGAAATTTTTGAATTCTGGCATATGAGAATAATCAAATATTAAAGACAAAATGGGGTCACCATGGTTGATTTTCTAAATTTTCATAGTCTTGTCATAAAATTATACAAAAGTAAAACTTTGAACAGTAAAGATGAAATGAAAAAATATATGACTAAATGGAATTATTTATTTTTTAACCAAATTTGCAATTATTACGGCCTAAATTTCAGAGATGAATACATTCATTTGATGGAATATTTTAACCTTCCAGTATTGTCAATTTTGAGTAGCATCTACTTCATATGTCTTGTACTTTTGAAACAAATTTTTGGTAGGTCACCGTGCTCAGTTTAAGACGTCATATTTGATTTCGCGAAAATCGCAATTTATCTCTAAAAATCTTCTTCTCCAGAACCAAAACACTGATGGAAGTGAAATTCCACTTTTGTCATTCTTAGTGAGAGCTCTTTCAAGTTTGTGAAAGGCAATTGGATCGGTCACATGGTTTTGTCCCCATATCGTATTTTGCATGAAATAGACAAATATGAGATGATGTTCAAAATTCTTCTTTACAAGAACTTGACTGTTTTCAAGCTAAAATTTTGCACATAATGTAATCAGTGCAAGAATTGGACACCATGTTAATCGCTTGGGCCCCGCCAACGCTGCTTGCAGCTTTAATTAGGGGACAAAGCCCTATGGGGCTTGTCCCCTATTGTATTTACTCTGGATCACTTCTTCTTCTTCTTCTTCTTCTTCTTCTTCTTCTTCTTTTTCCTCTTCTTCCGACAATTCTTTGCAAAGCTAGATCTCCAAAACCGTTGCGCGCAGCCTTTTCAAATTTGCAGGGCATATTAAGCATACTGAGTACTGGTGCACCTGACCCTTCATATTTTGATTGGATACATGACCTGGCTGTTATTAATTATTAAAAATTTTAATTTCACCTAATTTGCATAAAAATTGAAAAATCGAAAATCTGTTAAGAAACTTTTTAGACCATACTACCTAGATGCTGTATCACCCCTATTTGTAACAATCAACCCTATTTGTAACAAAATTTAATTTTCAAAAAAACTTTGCCGTATATGTTGAAATATTAATAAAATATGCATATTTGTATGTTTGAGGGCAATTTTCTTTTTTTTTTTCCTTGTCAAAACTCATTTTTCCGAAACTGCTTTTGTTACAAATTGGGTTGATTGTTACAAAAGGGGTGACATGTGTCAACCCTATTTGTAACAATCAACCCTATTTGTAACAAAACCTAAATTTCAAAGAAACTTGGCCGTATTTGATGAAATCTTGATGAAATATACATATTAGTATGTTCGGGGGCAATTTTCTTTGTTTTTCTTGTTGAAACTCATTTTTCCGAAAATGCTCGTGAGATTAAATTTCGTTGTGCAGGTTCCTAGGGATAAGAGCCCTACTCGTAAGATATAATCAAGTCGTGCAGATACATGCCAAAGGTTTGGTTTTGGGGCAATTTTCACCATTTTCGGTCAAAAATGTTAAAAATCTTGCTTTCTGACCGAAATCATACTAACCTATATGGGGTTAACTTTTGTTACAAATTGGGTTTATTGTTACAAATAGGGTTGACGTGTCAACCCTATTTGTAACAATCAACCCTATTTGTAACAAAATTTAACCAACTTGAAACAAAACCTAATTTTCTACAAAACTTGGCCGTATTTGATGAAATCTTGATGAAATGTACATATTAGTATGTTTTGGCAATTTTATTTTTTCCTTGTCGAAACTCATTTTTTCCGAAAATGCTCGTTAGATTAACTTTCGTTGTGCAGGTTGCCTAGTATAAGAGGCCTGCTCGTAAGATATAATCGAGTTGTGCAGATAGGTTTGTTTTGGGGCAATTTTCACCAATTTCGGTCAAAAATGTTAAAAATCTTGTTTTCTGACCGAAATCATACTAAACCTATATGGGGTTAACTTTTGTTACAAATTGGGTTGATTGTTACAAATAGGGTTGACGTGTCAACCCTATTTGTAACAATCAACCCTATTTGTAACAAAATTTAACCAACTTGAAACAAAACCTAATTTTCTACAAAACTTGGCCGTATTTGATGAAATCTTGATGAAATGTACATATTAGTATGTTTTGGGGCAATTTTTATTTTTTCCTTGTCGAAACTCATTTTTTCCGAAAATGCTCGTTAGATTAACTTTCGTTGTGCAGGTTGCCTAGTATAAGAGGCCTACTCGTAAGATATAATCGAGTTGTGCAGATAGGTTTGTTTCGAGGCAATTTTCCCCAATTTCGGTCGAAAATGTTAAAAATCTTGTTTTCTGACCGAAATCATACTAAACCTATATGGGGTTAACTTTTGTTACAAATTGGGTTGATTGTTACAAATAGGGTTGACGTGTCAACCCTATTTGTAACAATCAACCCTATTTGTAACAATCAAGCCTATTTGTAACAAAATTTAACCAACTTGAAACAAAAAACCTAATTTTCTACAAAACTTGGCCGTATTTGATGAAATCTTGATGAAATATACATATTAGTATGTTTTGGGGCAATTTTTATTTTTTCCTTGTCGAAACTCATTTTTTCCGAAAATGCTCGTTAGATTAACTTTCGTTGTGCAGGTTGCCTAGTATAAGAGGCCTACTCGTAAGATATAATCGAGTTGTGCAGATACATGCCAAAGGTTTTTTCGGGGCAATTTTCCCCAATTTCGGTCGAAAATGTTAAAAATCTTGTTTTCTGACCGAAATCATACTAAACCTATATGGGGTTAACTATTGTTACAAATAGGTCTGATTGTTACAAATAGGGTTGATTGTTACAAATAGGGTTGACACGTCAACCCTATTTGTAACAATCACCAATTTGTAACAAAAGTTAACCCCATATAGGTTTAGTATGATTTCGGTCAGAAAACAAGATTTTTAACATTTTTGACCGAAGTTATTAAAAATTGCCCCAAAACAAACCTATCTGCACAACTCGATTATATCTTACGAGTAGGCCTCTTATACTAGGCAACCTGCACAACGAAAGTTAATCTAACGAGCATTTTCGGAAAAAAGAGTTTCGACAAGGAAAAAATAAAATTTGCCCCAAAACATACTAATATGTATATGTCATCAAGATTTCATCAAATACGGCCAAGTTTTGTAGAAAATTAGGTTTTGTTTCAAGTTGGTTAAATTTTGTTACAAATAGGGTTGATTGTTACAAATAGGGTTGACACGTCAACCCTATTTGTAACAATCAACCCAATTTGTAACAAAAGTTAACCCCATATAGGTTTAGTATGATTTCGGTCAGAAAACAAGATTTTTAACATTTTTGACCGAAAATGGTGAAAATTGCCCCAAAACAAACCTATCTGCACAACTCGATTATATCTTACGAGTAGGCCTCTTATACTAGGCAACCTGCACAACGAAAGTTAATCTAACGAGCATTTTCGGAAAAAATGAGTTTCGACAAGGAAAAAATAAAAATTGCCAAAACATACTAAATGTACATTTCATCAAGATTTCATCAAATACGGCCAAGTTTTGTAGAAAATTAGGTTTTGTTTCAAGTTGGTTAATTTTGTTACAAATAGGGTTGATTGTTACAAATAGGGTTGACACGTCAACCCTATTTGTAACAATCACCCAATTTGTAACAAAAGTTAACCCCATATAGGTTTAGTATGATTTCGGTCAGAAAGCAAGATTTTTAACATTTTTGACCGAAATGGGGAAAATTGCCCCAAAACAAACCTTGGCATGTATCTGCACGACTTGATTATATCTTACGAGTAGGGCTCTTATCCCTAGGAACCTGCACAACGAAATTTAATCTCACGAGCATTTTCGGAAAAATGAGTTTCAACAAGGAAAACAAAGAAAATTGCCCCCGAACATACTAATATGTATATTTCATCAAGATTTCATCAAATACGGCCAAGTTTCTTTGAAATTTAGGTTTTGTTACAAATAGGGTTGATTGTTACAAATAGGGTTGACACATGTCACCCCTATTTGTAACAATCAACCCAATTTGTAACAAAAGCAGTTTCGGAAAAATGAGTTTTGACAAGGAAAAAAAAAGAAAATTGCCCTAAACATACAAATATGCATATTTTATTAATATTTCAACATATACGGCAAAGTTTTTTTGAAAATTAAATTTTGTTACAAATAGGGTTGATTGTTACAAATAGGGGTAATACAGATGCTACATACCAAATTTCACGAATTTTCACCTTGCCGTTTATGAGTAGAAGATTTTTAAAAGTATTATTTTTCTGATTTTTCAATAACCTTTGACCTCCCCTGTACCTCTGCAGCTAAGCTATACCAATGGCCTATTCTGGCCTATGTGAGAGTCGTGGGGGGCCGGGGGCTAGTGACTACTGAACAATGACCTACAGGGATCAAACTGCAAATCAATATTTTGAGGATGAACTTGACCTATGACCCTGGCATGTTTCTCTACTACATTGTTATGCACATATGTAATTCCAGCCTTCAAACTAGAGCTAGAGTTCTGATTTTTGGTACACAAGGACATGTATCATTGTTACGGTTTTTTAACAAAATGTCACATGTCAAGCTCATCCTATACCTCATTGATTATGCACATATCTAATTCTGGGCAAGCCAATAGAGCTGGAGGTCTGATTTTTGGTATATAGTGATAACCATTGAAAACAATTTTTTCACAAAATGTCACATGACCTTGATGACCCTTGACCCCAATTATACATATCTGTCCATAACTCAGTATCCACAAGGGCTACACCCTTATATTTGGTATGATCGGAGACCTTATGGTACCATAGGTCATGCCTCATTAAATATGCACATATCTAATTTTGGGCGAGCCAACAGAGCTGGAGGTCTTATTTTTGGTATATAGAGATAACTATAGGATACAATTTTTTTGACAAAATGTCACATGACCTCGATGACCTTTGACCTCAAATATACATATCTGTCCATAACTCAGTAACAAAGAGGGCTACACCCTTCATATTTGGTATGATGGGACACCTTATGGTACCATAGGTCATGCCTCATTAAATATGCACATATCTAATTTTGGGCAAGCCAACAGAGCTAGAGGTCTGATTTTTGGTATATAAGGATAACTATGGGATACAATTTTTTTGACAAAATGTCACATGACCTCGATGACCTTTGTCCTCAAATATACATATCTGTCCATAACTCAGTAACCACAAGGACTACACCCTTCATATTTGTTAAGATGGGATACCTTATGGTACCATAGGTCATGCCTCATTAAATATGCACATATCTAATTTTAGGCAAGCCAACAGAGCTAGAGGTCTGATTTTTGGTATATAGGGATAACTATGGGATACAATTTTTTTGACAAAATATCACGTGACCTCGATGACCTTTTTTCCATAAATATACATATTTGTCCATAACTCAGTAACCAAGAGTCCTATACCCTTCATATTTGGCACGATCTTAGACCTTATGATGCCACATGCAGTACCTCCATAATTGTGCACATTTCTAATTTTGAGCTAGCAATAACCTAGTGTTCTGATTTTTTGTTGACAGATGTAACATAGGAAAGAAAGTTTTGTTGCAAAAAAGACATGTAACGGTAATGACCTTTGCCCTCTCTGAATACATTTGCCTTCTTTTTCTGACTTAAGATTGCTTTGGCCCCGGCATTGCTGCTTGCAGCTATATTTAGGGGACAAAGCCCTATGGGGCTTGTCCCCTATTGTATTTACTCTGGATCACTTCTTCTTCTTCTTCTTTTTCCTCTTCTTCCGACAATTCTTTGCAAAGCTAGATCTCCAAAACCGTTGCGCGCAGCCTTTTCAAATTTGCAGGGCATATTAAGCATACTGAGTACTGGTGCACCTGACCCTTCATATTTTGATTGGATACATGACCTGGCTGTTATTAATTATTAAAAATTTTAATTTCACCTAATTTGCATAAAAAAAATCGAAAATCTGTTAAGAAACTTTTTAGACCATACTACCTAGATGATACATACCAAATTTCAGGAATTTTTACCTTGCAGTTAATGAGAAGAAGATTTTTAAAGTATTATTTTTCTGATTTTTCAATAACCTTTGACCTCCCCTATACCTCTGCAGCTAAGCTATACCAATGGCTTATTCTGGCCTATGTGAGAGTCGTGGGGGCCGGGGGCTAGTGACTACTGAACAGTGACCTACAGGGGATCAAACTGCAAATCAATATTTTGAGGATGAACTTGACCTATGACCCTGGCATGTTCTCTACCACATTGATTATAAACATATGTAATTCCAGCCTTCAAACTAGAGCTAGAGTTCTGATTTTTGGTACACAAGGACATGTATCATTGTTACTGGTTTTTTAACAAAATGTCACATGTCAAGCTCATCCTATACCTCATTGATTATGCACATATCTAATTCTGGGCAAGTCAATAGAGCTGGAGGTCTGATTTTTGGTATATAGTGATAACCATTGAAAACAATTTTTTTCACAAAATATCACATGACCTTGATGACCCTTGACCCCAAATATACATATCTGTCCATAACTCAGTAACCACAAGGGATACACCATTCATATTTGGTATGATGGGAGACCTTATGGTACCATAGGTCATGCCTCATTAAATATGCACATATCTAATTTTGGGCAAGCCAACAGAGCTGGAGGTCTTATTTTTGGTATATAGGGATAACTATGGGATATAATTTTTTTGACAAAATATCACATGACCTCGATGACCTTTGACCTCAAATATACTTATCTGTCCATAACTAAGTAACAAAGAGCGCTACACCATTCATATTTGGTATGATGGCACACCTTATGGTACCTTAGGTCATGCCTCATTAAATATGCACATATCTAATTTGGGCAAGCCAACAGAGCTAGAGGTCTGATTTTTGGTATATAGGGATAACTATGGGATACAATTTTTTGACTGAATGTCACGTGACCTCGATGACCTTTGACCTCAATTACACATTTCTGTCCATAACTCAGTAACAAAGAGGGCTACACCATTCATATTTGGTAAGATGGCACACCTTGTGGTACCATAGGTCATGCCTTATTAAATATGCACATATCTAATTTTGGGCAAGCCAACAGAGCTAGAGGTCTGATTTTTGGTATATAAGGATAACTATGGGATACAATTTTTTTGACAAAATACCAGATGACCTCGATGACCTTTGACCTCAAATATACATATCTGTCCATAACTCAGTAACCACAAGACTACACCCTTCATATTTGGTATGATCGGAGACCTTATGGTACCATAGGTCATGCCTCATTAAATATGCACATATCTAATTTTGGGCAAGCCAACAGAGCTGGAGGTCTTATTTTTGGTATATAGAGATAACTATGGGATATAAATTTTTTTGACAAAATGTCACATGACCTCGATGACCTTTGACGTCAAATATACTTATCTGTCCATAACTCAGTAACAAAGAGGGCTACACCATTCATATTTGGTATGATGGCACACCTTATGGTACCTTAGGTCATGCCTCATTTAATATGCACATATCTAATTTTGGGCAAGCCAACAGAGTTAGAGGTCTGATTTTTGGTATACAGGGATAACTTAGCATTACAATTTTTTTGACAAAATGTCACGTGACCTTGATGACCTTTTACCTCAAATATACATATCTGTCCATAACTCAGTAACCACAAGGCCTACACGCTTCATATTTGGTATGATGGGAGACCTTATGGTACCATAGGTCATGCCTCATTAAATATGCATATATCTAATTTTGGGCAAGCCAACAGAGCTAGAGGTCTGATTTTTGGTATATAGGGATAACTAAGGATTACAATTTTTTTGACAAAATGTCACGTGACCTCGATGACCTTTGACCTCAAATATACATATCTGTCCATAACTCAGTAACCACAAGGCCTACACCCTTCATATTTGGTATGATGGGAGACCTTATGGTACCATAGGTCATGCCTCATTAAATATGCACATATCTAATTTTGGGCAAGCCAACAGAGCTAGAGGTCTGATTTTTGGTATATAGGGATAACTTAGCATTACAATTTTTTTGACAAAATGTCACGTGACCTCGATGACCTTTTACCTCAAATATACATATCTGTCCATAACTCAGTAACCACAAGGGCTACACGCTTCATATTTGGTATGATGGGAGACCTTATGGTACCATAGGTCATGCCTCATTAAATATGCATATATCTAATTTGGGCAAGCCAACAGAGCTGGAGGTCTGATTTTTGGTATATAGGGATAACTTAGCATTACAATTTTTTTGACAAAATGTCACATGACCTCGATGACCTTTGACCTCAAATATACATATCTGTCCATAACTCAGTAACCACAAGGCCTACACGCTTCATATTTGGTATGATGGGAGACCTTATGGTACCATAGGTCATGCATCATTAAATATGCACATATCTAATTTTGGGCAAGCCAACAGAGCTAGAGGTCTGATTTTTGGTATATAGGGATAACTTAGCATTACAATTTTTTTGACAAAATGTCACGTGACCTCGATGACCTTTGACCGCAAATATACATATCTGTCCATAACTCAGTACCAAGAGGGCTACACCATTCATATTTGGTATGATGGGAGACCTTATGGTACCATAGGTCATGCCTCATTAAATATGCACATATCTAATTTTGGGCAAGCCAACAGAGCTAGAGGTATGATTTTTGGTATATAGGGATAACTATAGGATACAATTTTTTTGACAAAATGTCACATGACCTCGATGACCTTTGACCTCAAATATACATATCTGTCCATAACTCAGTAACCACAAGGACTACACCCTTCATATTTGGTAAGAT
This sequence comes from Ptychodera flava, assembly GCF_041260155.1. NCBI lineage: Eukaryota > Metazoa > Hemichordata > Enteropneusta > Ptychoderidae > Ptychodera > Ptychodera flava. Next base: position 51,738,670 of record NC_091929.1, on the reverse strand, counting down.
GGGATACCTTATGGTACCATAGGTCATGCCTCATTAAATATGCACATATCTAATTTTAGGTAAGCCAATACAGCTAAAGGTCTGATTTTGGTATGTAGAATACCTAAGGGATAAAATTTTTTTGACAAAATGTCACGTGACCTCGATGACCCTTGACCTCAAATATACATATCTGTCCATAACTCAGTAACCACAAGGGCTACACCATTCATATTTGGTATGATGGGAGACCTTATGGTACCATAGGTCATGCCTTATTAAATATGCACATATCTAATTTTGGGCAAGCCAACAGAGCTAGAGGTCTGATTTTTGGTATATAGGGATAACTATGAGATACAATTTTTTTGACAAATGTCACATGACTTCGATGACCTTTGACCTCAAATATACGTACCTGTCCATAACTCAGTAACCACAAGGACTTCATCCTTCTATTTGGTAAAAAGGGATACCATATAGTAATATATGCTGTACCTCATTAAATATGCACATATCTAATTTTTGGCAAGCCAGGAGAGCTAGAGGTCTGATTTTTGGTATATAGGGATAACTATGGGATACAATTTTTTTGACAAAATGTCACATGACCTTGGTGACCTTTGACCTCAATATACATATCTGTCCATAACTCAGTAACCACAAGGACTACATCCTTCATGTTTGGTATGATGGGAGACCTTATGGTACCATAGGTCATGCCTAATTAAATATGCACATATCCAATTTTGGGTAAGCCACAGAGCTAGGTGTCTGATTTTTGGTATATAAGGATAACTATGGGATACAATTTTTTGACAAAATACCAGATGACCTCGATGACCTTTGACCTTAAATATACATATCTGTCCATAACTCAGTAACCACAAGGGCTACACCCTTCATATTTTGTATGATGGGAGACCTTATGGTACCATATGCCGTACCTCATTAAATATGCACATATCGGATACAATTTTTTTGACAAAATGTCACGTGACCTCGATGACCTTTGGCTTCAAATATACATACCTGTCCATAACTCAGTATCCCCAAGGACTACACCCTTCATATTTGGTAAGATGGGATACCTTATGGTAAGATATGCTGTACCTCATTAAATATGCACATATCTAATTTTGGGCAAGCCAATAGAGCTAGAGGTCTTTTTTTTGGTATATAGGAATAACTAAGGGATACAATTTTTTTTACAAAAAGTCACGTGACCTCGATGACCTTTGACCTCAAATATACATATCTGTCCATAACTCAGTAACCGCAAGGGCTTCACCCTTCATATTTAGTATGATGGGAGACCTTATGGTACCATATGTCATGCCTCATTAAATATGCACATGTCTAATTTTGGGCAAGCCAACAGAGCTAGAGGTCTTATTATTTTTATATAGGGATAACTATGGATAAAATTTTTTTGACAAAATATCACGTGACCTCGATGACCTTTTTTCCATAAATATACATATCTGTCCATAACTCAGTAACCGCAAGGGCTTCACCTTTCATATTTAATATGATGGGAGACCTTATGGTACCATATGTCATGCCTAATTAAATATGCACATGTCTAATTTTGGGCAAGCCAACAGAGCTGGAGGTCTGATTTTTGGTAATAGGGATAACTATGGGATACAATTTTTTTGACAAAATATCATGTGACCTCGATGACCTTTTTTCCATAAATATATATATATTTGTCCATAACTCAGTAACCAAGAGTCCTATACCCTTTATATTTGGTACGATCTTAGACCTTATGATGCCACATGCAGTACCTCATAATTGTGCACATTTCCAATTTTGAGCTAGCAATAAACCTAGTGTTCTGATTTTTGTTGACAGATGTAACATAAGGAAAGAATTTTTGTTGCAACAAAGACATGTAACGGTAATGACCTTTGCCCTCTCTGAATACATTTGCCTTCTTTTTCCCACCTAAGATTGCTTTGGCCCCGGCATTGCTGCTTGCAGCTATATTTAGGGGACAAAGCCCTATGGGGCTTGTCCCCTATTGTATTTACTCTGGATCACTTCTTCTTCTTCTTCTTCTTCTTTTTCCTCTTCTTCCGACAATTCTTTGCAAAGCTAGATCTCCAAAACCGTTGCGCGCAACCTTTTCAAATTTGCAGGGCATATTAAGCATACTGAGTACTGGTGCACCTGACCCTCTATATTTTGATTGGATACATGACCTGGCTGTTATTAATTATTAAAAATTTTAATTTCACCTAATTCGCATAAAAATTGAAGAATCGAAAATCTGTTAAGAAACTTTTTAGACCATACCACCTAGATGCTACATACCAAATTTCAGGATTTTCACCTTGCCGTTTATGAGAAGAAGATTTTTAAAGTATTATTTTTCTGATTTTTTATAACCTTTGACCTCCCCTATACCTCTGCAGCTAAGCTATACCAATGGCTTATTCTGGCCTATGTGAGAGTCGTTTGGCCGGGGGCTAGTGACTACTGAACAATGACCTACAGGGGATCAAACTGCAAATCAATATTTTGAGGATGAACTTGACCTATGACCCTGGCATGTTTCTCTACCACATTGATTATGCACGTGTGTAATTCCAGCCTTCAAACTAGTGCTAGAGTTCAGATTTTTGGTACACAAGGACATGTATCAGTGTTACGGTTTTTTAACAAAATGTCACATGACCAGCTCATCCTATACCTCATTGATTATGCACATATCTAATTCTGGGCAAGCCAATAGAGCTGGAGGTCTGATTTTTGGTATATAGTGATAACCATTGAAAACAATTTTTTTCACAAAATATCACATGACCTTGATGACCCTTGACCCCAAATATACATATCTGTCCATAACTCAGTAACCACAAGGGCTACACCATTCATATTTGGTATGATGGGAGACCTTATGGTACCATAGGTCATGCCTCATTAAATATGCACATATCTAATTTTGGGCAAGCCAACAGAGCTAGAGGTCTGATTTTTGGTATATAGGGATAACTATGGGATACATTTTTTTTGACAAAATGTCACATGACCTCGATGACCTTTGACCTCAAATATACATATCTGTCCATAACTCAGTAACCACAAGGACTACATCCTTCATATTTGGTAAGATGGGATACTTATGGTAAGATATGCTGTACCTCATTAAATATGCACATATCTAATTTGGGCAAGCCAACAGAGCTAGAGGTCTGATTTTTGGTATATAGGGATAACTATAGGATACAATTTTTTTGACAAAATGTCACATGATCTCGATGACCTTTGACCTCAAATATACATATCTGTCCATAACTCAGTAACCACAAGGACTACACCATTCATATTTGGTAAGATGGGATAAATTATGATACCAAAGATCATGCCTCATTAAATATGCACATATCTAATTTTGGGCAAGCCAACAGAGCTAGAGGTCATATTTTTGGTATAAAGGGATAACTAAGGGATACAATTTTTTTGACCAAATGTCACATGACCTCGATGACCTTTGACCTCAAATATATATATCTGTCCATAACTCAGTAACCACAAGGACTACACCCTTCATATTTGGTATGATGGGATACCTTATGGTACCATAGGTCATACCTCATTAAATATGCACATATCTAATTTTGGGCAAGCCAACAGAGCTAGAGGTCTGATTTTTGGTATATAGGGATAACTATGGGATACAATTTTTTTGACAAAATATCACATGACCTCGATGACCTTTGACCTCAAATATATGTACCTGTCAATAACTCAGTAACCACATGGACTACATCCTTCATATTTGGTGAGATGAGATACCTTATGGTAAGATATGCTGTACCTCATTAATTATGCACATATCTAATTTTGATGACCTTTTTTCCATAAATATACATATTTGTCCATAACTCAGTAACCAAGAGTCCTATACCCTTCATTTTTCGTACGATCTTAGACCTTATGATGCCACATGCAGTACCTCATAATTGTGCACATTTCTAATTTTGAGCTAGCAATAAACCTAGTGTTCAGATTTTTTGTTGACAGATGTAACATAAGGAAAGAAAGTTTAGTTGGAAAAAAGACATGTAACGGTAATGACCTTTGCCCTCTCTGATTACATTTGCCTTCTTTTTCCCACTTAAGATTGCTTTGGCCCCGGCATTGCTGCTTGCAGCTATATTTAGGGGACAAAGCCCTATGGGCTTGTCCCTATTGTATTTACTCTGGATCACTTCTTTAGGGGACAAAGCCCTATGGGGCTTGTCCCCTATTGTATTTACTCTGGATCACTTCTTCTTCTTCTTTTTCCTCTTCTTCCGACAATTCTTTGCAAAGCTAGATCTCCAAAACCGTTGCGCGCAGCCTTTTCAAATTTGCAGGCATATTAAGCATACTGAGTACTGGTGCACCTGACCCTTCATATTTTGATTGGATACATGACCTGGCTGTTATTAATTATTAAAAATTTTAATTTCACCTAATTTGCATAAAAATTGAAAATCGAAAATCTGTTAAGAAACTTTTTAGACCATGCTACCTAGATGCTACATACAAATTTCAGGAATTTTCACCCTGCCGTTTATGAGAAGAAGATTTTAAAGTATTATTTTTTCTGATTTTTCAATAACCTTTGACCCCCCTATACCTCTGCAACTAAGCTATACCAATGGCTCATTTTGGCCTATGTGAGAGTCGTGGGGGCCGGGGGCTAGTGACTTCTGAACAATGACCTACAGGGATCAAACTGCAAATCAATATTTTGAGGATGAACTTGACCTATGACCCTGGCATGTTTCTCTACCACATTGATTATGCACATATGTAATTCCAGCCTTCAAACTAGAGCTAGAGTTCTGATTTTTGGTACACAAGGACATGTATCAGTATTACGGTTTTTTAACAAAATGTCACATGACCAGCTCATCCTATACCTCATTCAATATGCACATATCTAATTCTGGGCAAGCCAATAGAGCTGGAGGTCTGATTTTTGGTATATAGTGATAACTATTGAAAACAATTTTTTTCACAAAATGTCACATGACCTTGATGACCCTTGACCCCAAATATACATATCTGTCCATAACTCAGTAAACACAAGTTCTACACCATTCATATTTGGTATGATGGAGACCTTATGTACCATAGGTCATGCCTCATTAAATATGCACATATCTAATTTTGGGCAAGCCAACAGAGCAAGAGGTCTGATTTTGGTATATAGGGATAACTATGGGATACATTTTTTTGACAAAATGTCACATGACCTCGATGACCTTTGACCTCAAATATACATATCTGTCCATAACTCAGTAACCACAAGGACTACACCCTTCATATTTGGTAAGATGGGATACCTTATGGTACCATAGGTCATGCCTCATTAAATATGCACATATCTAATTTTGGGCAAGCCAACAGAGCTAGAGGTCTGATTTTTGGTATATAGGGATAACTATGGGATACAATTTTTTTGACAAAATGTCACATGAACTCGATGACCTTTGACCTCAAATATACATATCTGTCCATAACTCAGTAACCACAAGGACTACACCCTTCATATTTGGTATGATGGGAGACCTTATGGTACCATAGGTCATGCCTCATTAAATATGCACATATCTAATTTTGTGCAAGCCAACAGAGCAAGAGGTCTGATTTTAGGATATAGGGATAACCATGGGATACAATTTTTTTGACAAAAAGTTACGTGACCTCGATGACCTTTGACCTCAATTATCAATATCTGTCCATAACTCAGTAACCACAAGGGCTACACCCTTCATATTTGGTATGATGGGAGACCTTATGGTACCATAGGTCATGCCTCATTAAATATGCACATATCTAATTTTGGGCAAGCAAACAGAGCTAGAGGTCTGATTTTTAGTATAAAAGGATAACTATGGGATTCATTTTTTTGACAAAATGTCACGTGAAATCGATGACCTTTGACATCAAATATACATATCTGTCCATAAATCAGTAACCACAAGTTCTACACCCTTCATATTTGGTATGATGGGAGACCTTATGGTACCATAGGTCATGCCCCATTAAATATGCACATATCTAATTTTGGGCAAGCCAACAGAGCTAGAGGTCTGATTTTTAGTATAAAAGGATAACTATGGGATACAATTTTTTTGACAAAATATCACATGACCTCGATGACCTTTGACCTCAAATATACATACCTGTCCGTACTCAGTAACCACAAGGGCTACACCCTTCATATTTGGTATGATGGGAGACCTTATGGTACCATATGTCATGCCTCATTGAATATGCACATATCTAATTTTAAGCAAGCCAACAGAGCTAGAGGTCTGATTTTTGGTATATAGGGATAACTATGGGATACAATTTTTTTGACAAAATGTCACATGACCTCGATGACCTTTGACCTCAAATATACATACCTGTCCATAACTCAGTAACCACAAGGACTACATCCTTCATATTTGGTGAGATGGGATACCTTATGGTAAGATATGCTGTACCTCATTAAATATGCACATATCTAATTTCGATGACCTTTTTTTTTCATAAATATACATATTTGTCCATAACTCAGTAACCAAGAGTCCTATACCCTTCATATTTGGTACGATCTTAGACCTTATGATGCCACATGCAGTACCTCATAATTGTGCACATTTCTAATTTTGAGCTAGCAATAAACCTAGTGTTCAGATTTTTTGTTGACAGATGTAACATAAGGAAAGAAAGTTTAGTTGGAAAAAAGACATGTAACGGTAATGACCTTTGCCCTCTCTGATTACATTTGCCTTCTTTTTCCCACTTAAGATTGCTTTGGCCCCGGCATTGCTGCTTGCAGCTATATTCTTCTTTTTCCTCTTCTTCCGAAAATTCTTTGCAAAGCTAGATCTCCAAAACCGTTGTGCGCAGCCTTTTCAAATTTGCAGGGCATATTAAGCATACTGAGTACTGGTGCACCTGACCCTTCATATTTTGATTGGATACATGACCTGGCTGTTATTAATTATTAAAAATTTTAATTTCACCTAATTTGCATAAAAATTGAAAAATCGAAAATCTGTTAAGAAACTTTTTAGACCATACTACCTAGATGCTACATACCAAATTTCAGGAATTTTCACCTTGCCGTTTATGAGAAGAAGATTTTTAAAGTATTATTTTTCTGATTTTTCAATAACCTTTGACCTCCCCTATACCTCTGCAGCTAAGCTATACCAATGGCTTATTCTGGCCTATGTGAGAGTCATGGGGGGGGGGGCCGGGGGCTAGTGACTACTGAACAATGACCTACAGGGGATCAAACTGCAAATCAATATTTTAAGGATGAACTTGACCTATGACCCTGGCATGTTTCTCTACCACATTGATTATGCACATATGTAATTCCAGCCTTCAAACTAGTGCTAGAGTTCTGATTTTTGGTACACAAGGACATGTATCAGTGTTACGGTTTTTTAACAAATGTCACATGACCAGCTCATCCTATACCTCATTGATTATGCACATATCTAATTCTGGGCAAGCCAATAGAGCTGGAGGTCTGATTTTTGGTATATAGTGATAACCATTGAATTTTTGGCATATAGGGATAACTTTGGGATACAATTTTTTTGACAAAATGTCACATTACCTCGATGACCTTTGACCTTAAATATTTATTTTTGTCCATAACTCAGTAACCAACAGTGCTATACCCCTTGACCTCAAATATACGTATGTACCTAAACAAGAGCAACAATTAGTGCAAACACCTTGATATTTGGTATTATAGCAGATCTCATTGTGACGCATCATGTGTCTCATCAACTATGCGAGCTGCTCGGCCCCTACAAGGCTGCTTGCAGCTTTAATTAGGGGCCGAGCGCCCTCATGGCGAGGCCCCTATTGGTATTGCTCAAGTTCTACTTTTTAGGGGTCGAGCGCCCTCATGGGCGAGGCCCCTATTGGTATTGCTCAAGTTCTACTTTTTTCTTCTTCCGCTTCTTCTTCTTCTGCCGTTTTTTTGTCCGTCCTAATCTCTGAAACTGCTCAATGAAATTTTTTGAAACTTGGTACAATGTTTAAGGTCAATGAGAGGTAGTGCATGTTAGTCTTCATGTGACCAGGCTACAATTTTGAAATGAAAATGTTTTTTATTGTTCCATTTCCATAAAATTTGACCGATCCAAAATCTTTTCGCAAACTTTATAGACAATAATACCTAGATGCTATATATTAAATTTCAAGGAAATTGACCTGGCAGTTTTTGAGAAGAAGATTTTTAAAGTATTATTTTTCTGATTTTTCAATGACCTTTGACCTCCCCTATACCTCTGCAGCTAAGCTATACCAATGGCTTATTCTGGCCTATGTAAGAGTCCTGGGGGGCCGGGGGCTAGTGACTACTGAACAATGACCAACAGGGGATCAAACTGCAAATCAATATTTTGAGGATGAACTTGACCTATGACCCTAGCATGTTTCTATACCTCATTGATGATGCACATATCTAATTCCAGCCTTCAAACTAGAGCTAGAGTTCTAATTTTTAGTACCCAAGGACATGTATCATTGTTAAGATTTTTTAACAAAATGTCACATGACCAGCACATCCCATACCTCATTGATTATGCGCATATCTAATTCTTTGCAAGCCAATAGAACTGGAGGTCTGATTTTTGGTATATAAGGATAACTATTGAAACAATTTTTTTCACAAAATGTCACATGACTTTGATGACCCTTGACCCCAAATATACATATCTGTCTATAACTCAGTAACCACATGGGCTACGCCCTTCATATTTGGCATGATGGGAGACCTTATGGTACCATATGTCATGCCCAATTAAATATGTACATATCTAATTATGGGCAAGCCAACAGAGCTACAGGTCTGATTTTTGGTATATAGGGATAACTATGGGATACAATTTTTTGACAAAATGTCATGTGACCTCGATGACCTTTGACCTCAAATATACATATATGTCCATAACTTTATAACCACAAGGGCTACACCCGTCATATTTGGTATGATGGGAGACCTTATGGTACCACATGTCATGCCTCATTAAATATGCACATATCTAATTTTAGGCAAGCCAATAGAGTTAGAGGTCTGATTTTTGGTATATAGGGATAACTAGTGGATACAATTGTTTTGACAAAATGTCACGTGACCTTGATGACCTTTGACCTTAAATATACATATATGTCCATAACTCCATAACCACAAGGGCTACACCCGTCATATTTGGTATGATGGGAGACCTTATGGTACCATATGTCATGCCTCATTAAATATGCACATATCTAATTTTGGGCAAGCCAATAGAGTTAGAGGTCTGATTTTTGGTATATAGGGATAACTATGGGATACAATTTTTTTGACAAAATGTCACGTGACCTTGATGACCTTTGACCTCAAATATACATATATGTCCATAACTCAGTAACCACAAGGGCTACACCCGTCATATTTGGTATGATGGGAGACCTTATGGTACCACATGTCAGGCCTCATTAAATATGCACATATCTAATTTTGGGCAAGCAAACAGAGCTAGAGGTCTGATTTTTGGTAAATAGGGATAACTATGGGATACAATTTTTTTGACAAATGTCACGTGACCTTGATGACCTTTGACCTTAAATATACATATATGTCCATAACTCCATAACCACAAGGGCTACACCTTTCATATTTGGTATGATGGGAGACCTTATGGTACCACATGTCATGCCTTATTAAATATGCACATATCTAATTTTGGGCAAGCCAAAAGAGCTAGAGGTCTGATTTTTGGTATATAGGGATAACTATGGGATACAATTTTTTTGACAAAATGTCACGTGACCTCGATGACCTTTGACCTCAAATATACATATATGTCCATAACTCCATAACCACAAGGGCTACACCCTTCATATTTGGTATGATTGGAGACCTTATGGTACCATAGGTCATGCCTCATTAAATATGCACATATCTAATTTTGGGCAAGCCAATAGAGTTAGAGATCTGATTTTTATATAAGTTGGTCTTATTCAGTAGTTCTAGGCCATCGGCCCAGCATACTTAACATAGTTAGCATCAATATACAAAAATTGACAGGAAAATAATAATTACAAACACTCAGAAAAATTGATTATCATTTATCTCCTTTCTCACTTTCATAGCGTGAAAAGTGAAAGCGGCTAGACGTTGCATTATATTTGGATCATCAGATGTCATCAGAGAAATAAATTTTCTTTCTGTTGGTGGACTGAAATAATAACGAGGAATATACTTCATCCTCAAGTTATCAAAAAAAGTACAAAGTAAAACAAAATGGTATTCATTTTCGACTTCGTTACTATCACATAGTAAACACACTCTTTCATTTGCATCATTTTTCAATTTTCTGTCAGTCTCAATACGCAAATAGTGAGAAGAGCATCTCAATCGAGCTAACATAGACATGTGTACATTAATTTTGACAACAGAAAGATATTTTTCTGGTGTAAGTGAACACTTAAGTTCTCGATAACAAGAAAGTTTATCAAGGCTACAAATTTCACTGTACCAATGGTCATGCAAATAACTCTTTAAGTTCTCTACAAAAGTACATATGAAGCTATTCTCATCGGGAACTTCTTGTTGCTCCCATACTTCTTGCAAATTACAGAGACACAGTAAGTTTTTTACGTGGTGTATCCATGTGGGTTTCGACCTGACACCAGATTTATCAATGTGATATAGCATTTCATAACACTTCCTTGGATAGCGGTTTTCTGGCATTTTTAAAAGTTTACACCAATATTTAACACATTTTTTGGCTGTATATAAGTAAACTGGAAATCTGCCACACTCGCCCAACACTGCAACATTTGGGGTATTACCTGAAACACCAAGAAAACTCTTACATGCCAAATACTGGATTCTTTCAAGATAATCATATTTTGCATAACCCCATACTTCTGAGCCATAGGTCAGTATTGGCAACACCATTGAATCAAAATCTTGAAAAAAGTATCATACGTAAAACGACCTGTCTTGTTACTCGCTCTAATAATACCCATTAGTACTTTTCTTGCTTGTTGTGCAAGTGTTTTTTGTGGACATTGTCCACTGCAACCTACAGGAAAACAGAATACCCAAATACTTATAATACGACACAACGTTAACTTTTTCTCCATTATAAAACCATTTTTCTGTTTTTGCAAGGTAACCACCAGCTTTAAATACCACTACTTTGGTCTTCTTTAAGTTTACCGTCATTTTCCATTTTTTACAATAGGAGTGCAAAGAATTCAAAAGGCGCTGCAGACCAATTACAGTGTCAGAAAAAAGTACAACGTCATCTGCGAATAATAAACATAATATTTCAGTTAAAGCAGGAGAAAGTTGTATACCACGCTGACCACTATTCTGTACATCATTTGTCAATTCATTTATGAAAAAGGAAAACAGAAATGGGCTGAGCATACATCCCTGTCGAACTCCGACCGGGCAGTTGAAATATTCAGTAAAATTACAATTGATTCTCACACAAGATTTAACGTCATTATACATGGCATTCAAAATTTTAAACATTTTTCCATTAATACCTCCTTTCAAAAGTATGAACCAAAGTCTCTGACGTTCAACAGTGTCAAATGCTTTTGCAAAATCAACAAAGGCACAATAAAACTTACCACGTTTCCTCGATAAATATTTTTGGATGACTGACTGCAAAATAAAAATGTTATCTACTGTTGAATACCCATGTCGAAAACCTGCTTGTGTTTCATCGATTTTTTCAAGTGCATCTGCCCAAAATGTAAGACGATTATTCAAAATCGAAGTGAAAATCTTACTAAAAATGCTCAATAAAGAAATCCCTCTGTAATTGTCAGGAGAATTAGATGAACCACTTTTATGAAGAGGTACAATGATTGCCTTAGACCAATCTTTTGGGAAGATACCAGCATCAAATAGTCTATTGAAAAGGATATTCAAATATGGTGTCAAAAATGACTTGTGGATTTAAAAAATTCTCCCAACAGCAAGTCAGGACCAGCTGATTTGCCATTTTTCAATTTTTTGATAGCCCTTTCAATTTCATCATTGTAATAGGACTATTTAAGAAGTCCCAATTTAACTCTGATTCGTGGTTTACAATGTCATCTACAGAGCTTATCATACTATCTAGTTCATCAGAGAGGGAAAAGTCATCGTTAACAGATACATTACTTTGAAATAAATTGTTGAAATAATCGTAAAATACATCGGGATGGATGTCATTTTGGACTCGACGCACAGACATACAGCGCCTTACAGAAGCCCAAAACTGTTTCGAATCTGTGAAAGCAAGAATTGACAATTTTGCCTTTTGTTCATTTAAAAAAGAACGTCTTTTGTTTCGACAAACATTTCTAAATTCATTTCTGGCATCTTTATACAATTTCAACTCTGTTTCGCCACTGTTATTTCTAAATTTTCTCAGAAAACAATATTTCTTTTTCTTTAAGGAAATACACTCATTGTCAAACCAAATAGGCTGTTGTCTATGATTTGGCCTGGTCGGCGAAATTTTCTTTACCATGTTACAGTGTTCAGCAGCGTACATAAAGGCACTGCCAAGTTTATCAATAAAATTCGCTACACTAAAATCAGGCAATAGAATAACATCTTCAAGACCATTATTTGCCATAAACAGCTGAACAGAGTTAGAAAAATCAGTCTTTTTTCAGAAACCCATGAGCATTTACGTAAAACTCGATTACACATGTGATCTGTACTGATAGCATTTTGTTTCACTGACACATTTGAAGCTAATGAAAATGACAAAGGAAAATGGTCAGATTCACTGCGTAGTTCTATTGAAAAGGATTGAACACTTGTGAAAAGTTCTGAAGATACCAATGTGTAATCTACAACACTTGCACCCGTGTTAGCAGTACATGTAAATTCTCCCTTATTCCGATCAACACCAACTCTGCCATTCAAGATATGTAAATTGTAAGTACAGCACAGTGACAAGAGAGATCGACCATACAAATTTACATCTTTGTCTTTTGACACTCGTGTCAAATTAAAGGAGTCATTATCATAACTATATGAAGAATCAATGACATACTCAGTATTGTCATCCATGATATAATCAGGTTCTTCACCTGTACGAGCGTTGAAGTCACCTGTGATGATGACATAAACCTCTGGTAGATTTGAAAGAATCTCAGACAATTCATTTTCGAAAAGTTCAACACCATCTGTAGATGTCAAACTATCATAGACTTTCGAATATCGTGGTGATATGTAAACACTACAAAACAACACATCTTTATCCAGAGTAAAGATTTGTCCCTTGAAAAGTAAAAAAATACAGTCATGTAGTTTGGAAGTGATTTTTGTAACATACGGAACAAGTTTGTTACGTATTACTGTGCAAACACCGCCTGGATAACGACCATGATCGGTGATTCTTTTTCGCACTCTGTTAAAGACAGTGAAACCAGGAAAATTACAGTCAAACTGAGATGCATTTACGGACCATGTTTCTATGAAGGAAATGACATCATAGTTCAGTATATAATTAGCAAAATCAAAAGACGAAAGTTTGTTTTTTAAACCTTGTATATTCCATGTTAAAAAAGATACTGAATCTATACCTGGGCCTTGGCCGAGTCCTCAGTCTTTTCGTGCAGTGCCATGCATCCTACTCTGTGATCGAGTTTGTCGACGTTCGCGTTCTGTATTTCTGTTCGTAGTTGTACCGTCCTGTACAGTTCTTTCGTTTTCATTTGTCTGTCTGTCTTCAATTTTCAGTTTACCGTTCTTGTAATAACCGCGCTTACCTTGCTTTCTCAGTTCCGATAGTGTTTTTCGTTGGCGCTTTGTCAGGTCGTTTCCGATACCGATACCCGAGTCTCTCAATTCGGCCTTTCCTTCAGTGCAAGCAGTTTATCAGAAAAATGATGGAACTTGACGACAATCGGACGCGGCTGGTCTTTCCATTGTACTGATACTCGGTGCGCCCGGACGACATCCCTATCATTCCATACCTTGCTTTTCACGTTTTCATTCAGGATATCGACCACTTTACTCTTACACTGATCGAAACTCTCACCTTGTTCTTCTTGTATACCATACAATCTGATATTGTCTCTTCTAGAGAAGGACTCAAGTCTATCTGTGTCATCTTCGAGACTATCCAGTCTTTCAGATATCTCATCGAGCTTTTGTGAAACGGCGGCCAGATCATATCCAGTAACACGATTTTCTTCTTTCAGTTCATTTATTTCTGACCGCATTGATTGGACATTTCTTTTAACATCAGTGAATTCGTTCTTCAGATCCAAACAAGACGTTTTCAGTTCTGCTTGTGTATTTTTCAAGTCCTGCATTTCTTGTCTCAGCTCTCTTCCCGTATTTCTCATTTCTTTGAGTATTTCCTCCTTCAATGATTCCATAGCTTGAACAATGTCCTTTTGTGGCCCTGGATTTAGCTCGATGTCACCGGCTAGTTGCAGCAATCGTACGACAAACGGCCGATCGACGTGTGAATTGTCCGCAATTGTACAAATATGTGACGAAACGCTCTGTACCTGGAAGCAGGACCATTTTGTTGTTGGACTTTCGAAGCTACATGACTCAAAACAAGTTTCAAACGGCAAAATCATATGGCAGTTGTTTCGGTTTGTTAGCATCAGTCTTCCAGAATCTTCTAACCACAGAAAGTAGAGATTTGATGACTGTGTCAATAAACTCGCACCAACAACAGTGAACGTACATACCAACAGCATGCTATGAGGCGGTACACCAGCTCATTTGCATAGGTCCAAGTTGTTGTCGGGCAGTAGAACTCGATGGACACATTTCTCCAGTTTTTTGGCTGAATGAAACAACCTATCCGTATTCTCCACGCACAAACGTCTAGACCCATCTCAAATACGATTACTCAGTTGAATTTCGAATTCGATAGCTGGGATATAAGTCGTCAGAAAGTGTTTTTTCTCAGAGCGACATGAACGTGTGACCTGTCACTTTGGCTCCAGTCACGTGACCCGAGATCTGATTTTGGTATATAGGGATAACTATGGGATACAATTTTTTTGACAAAATGTCACGTGACCTTGATGACCTTTGACCTCAAATATACATATATGACCATTACTCAGTAACCAAAAGGGCTACACCCTTCATATTTGGTATGATGGGAGACCATATGGTACCATAGGTCATGCCTCATTAAATATGCACATATCTAATTTTGCGCAAGCCAATAGAGTTACAGGTCTGATTTTTGGTATATAGGGATAACTATGGGATACAATTTGTTGACAAAATGTCACGTGACCTTGATGACCTTTGACCTTAAATATACATATATGTCCATAACTCCATAACCACAAGGGCTACACCCTTCATATGATTGGAGACCTCATGGTACCCTATATCTTGCCTCATTAAATATGCACATATCTAATTTTGGGCAAGCCAACAGAGCTAGAGGTCTGATTTTTGGCATATAGGGATAATTTTGGGATACAATTTTTTTGACAAAATGTTACATTATCTCGATGACCTTTGACCTTAAATATACATATTTGTCCATAACTCAGTAACCAACAGTGCTATACCCTTTGACCTCAAATATACCTATGTACCTATACAAGAGCAACAATTAGTGCAAACACCTTCATATTTGGTATTATAGCAGATCTCATTGTGACGCATCATGTGTCTCATCAACTATGCGAGCTGCTCGGCCCCTAAAACGCTGCTTGCAGCTTTAATTAGGGGCCGAGCGCCCTCATGGGCGAGGCCCCTATTGGTATTGCTCAAGTTCTACTTTTTAGGGGCCGAGCGCCCTCATGGGCGAGGCCCCTATTGGTATTGCTCAAGTTCTACTTTTTCTTCTTCCGCTTCTTCTTCTTCTTCTGCCGTTTTTTTGTCCGTCCTAATCTCTGAAACTGCTCAATGAAATTTTTTGAAACTTGGTATAATGTTTAAGGTCAATGAGAGGTAGTGCATGTTAGTCTTCATGTGACCAGGCTACAATTTTGAAATGAAAATGTTTTTTATTGTCCCATTTCCATAAAATTTGACCGATCCAAAATCTTTTCGCAAACTTTATAGACAATAATACCTAAATGCTATATATTAAATTTCAAGGAAATTGACCTGGCAGTTTTTGAAAAGAAGATTTTTAAAGTATTATTTTTCTGATTTTTCAATGACCTTTGACCTCCCCTATACCTCTGCAGCTAAGCTATACCAATGGCTTATTCTGGCCTATGTAAGAGTCCTGGGGGGCCGGGGGCTAGTGACTACTGAACAATGACCAACAGGGGATCAAACTGCAAATCAATATTTTGAGGATGAACTTGACCTATGACCCTAGCATGTTTCTATACCTCATTGATGATGCACATATCTAATTCCAGCCTTCAAACTAGAGCTAGAGTTCTAATTTTTAGTACCCAAGGACATGTATCATTGTTAAGATTTTTTAACAAAATGTCACATGACCAGCACATCCCATACCTCATTGATTATGCGCATATCTAATTCTTTGCAAGCCAATAGAACTGGAGGTCTGATTTTTGGTATATAGGGATAACTATTGAAAACAATTTTTTTCACAAAATGTCACATGACCTTGATGACCCTTGACCCCAAATATACATATTTGTCTATAACTCAGTAACCACATGGGCTACGCCCTTCATATTTGGCATGATGGGAGACCTTATGGTACCATATGTCATGCCCAATTAAATATGTACATATCTAATTATGGGCAAGCCAACAGAGCTAGAGGTCTGATTTTTGGTATATAGGGATAACTATGGGATACAATTTTTTTGACAAAATGTCACGTGACCTTGATGACCTTTGACCTCAAATATACATATATGTCCATAACTCCATAACCACAAGGGCTACACCCGTCATATTTGGTATGATGGGAGACCTTATGGTACCACATGTCATGCCTCATTAAATATGCACATATCTAATTTTTGGCAAGCCAATAGAGTTAGAGGTCTGATTTTTGGTATATAGGGATAACTATGGGATACAATTTTTTTGACAAAATGTCACGTGACCTTGATGACCTTTGACCTCAAATATACATATATGTCCATTACTCCATAACCACAAGGGCTACACCCGTCATTTTTGGTATGATGGGAGACCTTATGGTACCATATGTCATGCCTCATTAAATATGCACATATCTAATTTTGGGCAAGCCAATAGAGTTAGAGGTCTGATTTTTGGTATATAGGGATAACTATGGGATACAATTTTTTTGACAAAATGTCACGTGACCTTGATGACCTTTGACCTTAAATATACATATCTGTCCATAACTTAGTAACCACAAGGGCTACACCCTTCATATTTGGTATGATGGGAGACCTTATTTTACCATTTGTCATGCCTCATTAATATGCACATATCTAATTTTGGGCAAGCCAAAAGAGTAGAGGTCTGACTTTTGGTATATAGGGATAACTATGGGATACAATTTTTTGGAAAAAATATCACATGACCTCGATGACCTTTGACCTCAAATATACATATCTGTCCATAACTCAGGAACCACAAGGGCTACACCCTTCATATCATGTATGATGGGATACCTTATGGTACCATAGGTCATGCCTCATTAAATATGCACATATCTAATTTTGGGCAAGCCAACAGAGCTAGAGGTCTGATTTTTGGTATATAGGGATAACTATGGGATACAATTTTTTTGACAAAATTTCACTGATCTCGATGACCTTTGACCTCAAATATACATACCTGTCCATAACTCAGTAACCACAAGGACTACATCCTTCATATTTGGTGAGATGGGATACCTTATGGTAAGATATGCTGTACCTCATTAAATATGCACATATCTAATTTCGATGACCTTTTTTCCATAAATATACATATTTGTCCATAACTCAGTAACCAAGAGTCCTATACCCTTCATATTTGGTACGAACTTAGACCTTATGATGCCACATCCAGTACCTCATAATTGTGCACATTTCTAATTTTGAGCTAGCAATAAACCTAGTGTTCAGATTTTTTGTTGACAGATGTAACATAAGGAAAGAAAGTTTAGTTGGAAAAAAGACATGTAACGGTAATGACCTTTGCCCTCTCTGATTACATTTGCCTTCTTTTTCCCACTTAAGATTGCTTTGGCCCCGGCATTGCTGCTTGCAGCTATATTTAGGGGCCGAGCGCCCTCATGGGCGATGGCCCCTATTGGTATTGCTCAAGTTCTACTTTTTTCTTTTTCTTCTTCTGCTTCTTCTTCTTATTCTTCTGCCGTTTTTTTGTCCTTCCTAATCTCAGAAACTGCTCAATGAAATTTTTTGAAACTTGGTACAATGTTTAAGGTCAATGAGAGGTAGTGCATGTTAGTCTTGAATATTTAATTAGTCATGTGACCTGGCTACAATTTTGAAATGAAAATGTTTTTTACTGTCCCATTTCCATAAAATTTGACCGATCCAAAATCTTTTCGCAAACTTTATAGACAATACTACCTAGATGCTATATATTAAATTTCAAGGAAATTGACCTGGCAGTTTTTGAGAAGAAGATTTTTAAAGTATTATTTTTCTGATTTTTCAATGACCTTTGACCTCCCCTATACCTCTGCAGCTAAGCTATACAAATGGCTTATTCTGGCCTATGGAAGGGTCCCAATAGGCTAGCCTGTCTTGAACAATGACCTTTTTGGGGACCACATTGAACACCGAAATTTTGGGGTGCCCCTTGACCTTTGACCTTGGCATCATTTAGCACATTATTAAACATGCACGTATGCAATTCTGGAGTACCAGATACAGCAGAAGGTCTGATTTTTGCTATAAGGAGGCAAACAAAGTTTTTGAGGTCAAAGGTCATCCTGGTCACGTGACATTTTGTCAACACACTTTGCTCCTATACTTCTCCCTGTGTACCAAAAATCAGATCCCTAGCTCTATTGGCTAGCCCGGAATTAGATATGCGCATAATTAATGAGCTACATGATGTGGTACCATATTGTCTTCCATCCTACCAAATATCAAGGCAGTAGCACTTGTGGTTACTGATTTACAGGCCTATTCGTGAAATCGAGGTCAAAGGTCATCCTGGTCACGTGACATTTTGTCAACACACTTGGCTCCTATACTTCTCCCTGTGTACCAAAAATCAGATCCCTAGCTCTATTGGCTAGCCCGGAATTAGATATGCGCATAATTAATGAGCTACATGATGTGGTACCATATTGTCTTCCATCCACCAAATATCAAGGCAGTAGCACTTGTGGTTACTGATTTACAAGCCTATTCGTGAAATCGAGGTCAAAGGTCATCCTGGTCACATGACTTTTTGTCAACAAACTTTACTCCTATACTTCTGCCTGTGTACCAAAATCAGATCCCTAGCTCTATTGGCTAGCCCGGAATTAGATATGCGCATAATTAATGAGCGAGGTGATGTGGTACCATATTGTCTTCCGTCCCACCAAATATCAAGGCAGTAGCACTTGTGGTTACTGATTTACAAGCCTATTCGTGAAATCGAGGTCAAAGGTCATCCTGGTCACGTGACATTTTGCCAAAATTCTTTGCTGCCACACGTCTCCCCATGTACCAAAAATCAGACCCCTAGCTCTATTGGCTTGCCCAGCATTGGCATTAGCAGCACCTGTGCAGTAATGCTGGCTGAGCATATTCCCTATTCATAAGCTATAGGCTGGCCTCGTAACTCTATGAGATGAAAGCTGGCTTGCTTCACATTCTCAAACACTGATCTGATTTTGCAATGAATCTCATGTTGGCTCTAAAATCAGCTTACAACCCATGCTCTATCCTTGTAAGCCACTAGCTGAGTGCTGATCAGCTCCTATTCAAACATAGAGACACGCACTATTTTTTGAACCGGACTATCTTCGTGGGTAACGGATGACCTTTGACCTAGTAGCTCTACCTTTGACCTAAGCATCTCAACAGCATATCCCTGTCTATGTGTACCATGGCCCATATGCCTACAGCTTTCCCCTATTGCTTTCATTGGCTTTTTAGGGGCCGAGCGCCCTCATGGGCGATGGCCCCTATTGGTATTGCTCAAGTTCTACTTAGGGGCCGAGCGCCCTCATGGGCGAGGCCCCTATTGGTATTGCTCAAATTCTACTTCCTTCTTCTTCTTCTTCTTCTTCTTCTTATTCTTCTGCCGTTTTTTTGTCCGTCCTAATCTCAGAAACTGCTGAATGAATTTCTTTGAAACTTGGTACAATGTTTAAGGTCAATGAGAGGTAGTGCATGTTAGTCTTGAATATTTAATTAGTCATGTGACCTGGCTACAATTTTGAAATGAAAATGTTTTTTACTGTCCCATTTCCATAAAATTTGACCGATCCAAAATCTTTTCGCAAACTTTATAGGCCATACTATCTAGATGCTATATACTAAATTTCAAGGAAATTGACCTGGCAGTTTTTGAGAAGAAGATTTTTAAAGTATTATTTTTCTGATTTTTCAATGACCTTTGACCTCCCCTATACCTCTGCAGCTAAGCTATACCAATGGCTTATTCTGGCCTATGTGAGTGTCCTGGGGGGCCAAGGGCTTGTCACTACTGAACAATGACCAACAGGGGATCAAACTGCAAATCAATGTTTTTAGGATGAACTTGACCTATGACCCTAGCATGTTTCTAAACCTCATTTATTATGCACATATCTAATTCTGGGCAAGCCAATAGAGTTAGAGGTCTGGTTTTTGGTATATAGGGATAACTATGGGATACAATTTTTTTGACAATATGTCACGTGACCTTGATGACATTTGACCTCAAATATACATATATGTCAATAACTTAGTAACCACAAGGGCTACACCCTTCATATTTGGTATGATGGGAGACCTTATGGTACCATATGTCATGCCTTATTTAATATGCACATATCTAATTTTGGGCAAGCAAACAGAGCTAGAGGACTGATTTTTGGTATATATGGTTAACTATGGGATACAATATTTTTGACAAATTTTCACGTGACCTTAATGACCTTTGACCCGAAATAAATATATATGTCCATAACTCAGTAACCACAAGGGCTACACCCTTCATACTTGGTATGATGGGAGACCTATGGTACCATAGGTCAAGCCTCATTAAATATGCACATATCTAATTCTGGGCAAGCCAATAGAGTTAGAGGTCTGGTTTTTGGTATATAGGGATAACTATGGGATACAATTTTTTTGACAAAATGTCACGTGACCTTGATGACCTTTGACCTCAACTATATATATATGTCCATAACTCAGTAACCACAAGGGCTACCCCTTCATACTTGGTATGATTGGAGACCTTATGGTACCAAAGGTCATGCCTCATTAAATATGCACATATCTAATTCTGGGCAAGCCATTAGAGTTAGAGGTCTGGTTTTTTGTATATAGTTATAACTATGGGATACACTTTTTTGACAATATGCCACGTGACCTTGATGACCCT
Source organism: Ptychodera flava (assembly GCF_041260155.1). NCBI lineage: Eukaryota > Metazoa > Hemichordata > Enteropneusta > Ptychoderidae > Ptychodera > Ptychodera flava. Next base: position 51,717,222 of record NC_091929.1, on the reverse strand, counting down.
TGACCCAAAATATACATATCTGTCCATAATTAAGTAACCACAAGGGCTACACCCTTCATATTTGGTATAATGGGAGACCTTATGGTACCATATGTCATGCCTCATTAAATATGCACATATCTAATTTTGGGCAAGCCAAAAGAGCCACAGGTCTGATTTTTGGTATATAGGGATAACTATGGGATACAATTTTTTTGACAAAATTTCACGTGACCTTGATGACCTTTGACCTTAAATATACATATATGTCCATAACTCAATAACCACAAGGGCTACACCCTTCATATTTGGTATGATGGGAGACCTAGTGGTACCATAGGTCATGCCTCATTAATTATGCACATATCTAATTTTGGGCAAACCAACAGAGTTAAAGGTCTGATTTTTAGTATATAGGGATAACTATGGGATACAATTTTTTTTTGGCAAAATGTCACGTGACCTCGATGACCTTTGACCTCAAATATACATATATGTTCATTACTCTGTAACCACAAGGGCTACACCCTTCATATTTGGTATGATGGGAGACGTTATAATACCATATTTTATGCCTCATTAAATGTGCACATTAGCCAACAGAGCTAGAGGTCTGATTTTTGGTATATAGGGATAACTATGGGATACAGTTTTTTGACAAAATGTCAGATGACCTTGATGACCTTTGACCTCAAATATACATATTTGTCCATAACTCAGTAACCAACAGTGCTATACTACCTTTGACCTCAAATATACGTATGTACCTAAACATGAGCAACAATTAGTGCAAAAACCTTCATCTTTGGTATGATTGCAGATCTCATGATGACGCATCATGTGTCTCATCAACTATGCGAGCTGATCGGCCCCTACAACGCTGCTTGCAGCTTTAATTAGGGGCCCAAGCCTACCGACTCGGCCCCTATTGGTTTTACTGGAGTTCATATTCTTCTTCTTCTTCCTCATCTTCTTCTTCTACTGTCCCTTTTTTGTCACTCTTTATCTCAGAAACCGCATGACAGAAACTTCTCAAACTTGCAGTGCTAATGGCTACTTATGGGTACTCGTGCATATTGTCCTTAAATTTTGATTGGTCATGTGACCGGGCGGCCATATTGGATTTTCCGAAAACCTAAAATGGCATTTCCTGCTGACCTAGGGGTCTAGTCAGTTTGAAATTTTTTATCTAGCAAGCATGACCTAAGGTCTTAAGAATTGGCAAATAAATTGCATGCGGTCACGTGACCTTGGCCGCCATATTGAATTTTCGAAAAATACCATTTTAATCTTTAAAAATCTTCTTCTCAAGAACCAAAACACCGATAGAGCTGAAATTTGCTCATGTCATCCTTAGAGGGATCTTTTTCAAGTTTGCGAAAGGCGTTTTGATCGGTCACGTGGTTTGGCCGCCATATTGGACTTTGTGAAAATCGTGATTTAATATTTAAAATTCTTCTTCTCCACAACCAAACACCGATTCGACTTAAATTTCACATGTAATATCTCAAGTGTAATTTCTTTCAAGTTTACGAAAGGCGTTTTGATCGGTCACGTGGTTTGGCTGCCATATTGGATTTTACGAAAATCGTGATTTATATTTAAAAATCTTCTCCTCCACAACCAAACACCGATTCGACTGAAATTTCACATGTAATATCTCAAGTGTAATATCTTTTAAGTTTGCGAAAGGCGTTTTGATCGGTCACGTTGTTTGGAAACCATATTGGATTTGAGAAAATCGTGATTTAATCTTTAAAAATCTTCTTCTCCACAACCAAAACACCGATTCGACTAAAATTTCACATGTAATATCTCAAGTGTAATCTCTTTCAAGTTTGCGAAAGGCGTTTTGATCGGTCACGTGGTTTGGCCGCCATATTGTATTTTACGAAAATCGTGATTTAATCTTTAAAAATCTTCTTCTCCACAACCAAAACACCGATGCGACTGAAATTTCACATGTAATATCTCAAGTGTAATTTCTTTCAAGTTTGCGAAAGGCGTTTCTATCGGTCACGTGGTTTGGCCGCCATATTGGATTTTACGAAAATCGTGATTTAATCTTTAAAAATCTTCTTCTCCACAACCAAAACACCGATTTGACTGAAATTTCACATGGAGTATCTCAAGTGTAATCTCTTTCAAGTTTGCGAAAGGCGTTTCGATCGGTCCCGTGGTTTGGCCGCCATATTGGATTTTGAGAAAATCGTGATTCAATCTTTAAAAAATCTTCTTCTCCAAAACAAACACACCGATTTGACTGAAATTTAACATATAACATCTTAAGTGTGATCTCTTACAAGTTTGCGAAAGGCGTTTTGATTAGTCACGTGGTTTGGCCGCCATATTGGATTTTCCGTAAAACATGCAATTCCTGGTGAAATGTACAGTAACTATGAGATGATGTTCAAAATCCTACTTTTCCAAGCTCGAATTTTGCACATAATATCATTAGTGCAAGAACTTTCGACCATGTTTACCGCTTGGGCCCCGCCAACGCTGCATGCAGCTTTAATTGTTCTTTTTCTTCTGCCGTTTTTTTGTCCGTCCTAATCTCAGAAACTGCTCAATGAAATTTTTTGAAACTTGGTACAATGTTTAAGGTCAATGAGAGGTAATGCATACTAGTCTTGAATTTTTAATCAGTCATGTGACCTGGCTACAATTTTGAAATGAAAATGTTTTTTACTGTCCCATTTCCATAAAATTTGACCGATCCGAAATCTTTTCGCAAACTTTATAGGCAATACTACCTAGATGCTATATATTAAATTTCAAGGAAATTGACCTGGCAGTTTTTGAGAAGAAGATTTTTAAAGTAATTATTTTTCTGATTTTTCAATGACCTTTGACCTCCCCTATACCTCTGCAGCTAAGCTATACCAATGGCTTATTGTGGCCTATGTAAGAATCATATCTAATTCTTAGCAATCCAATAGAGCCAGAGGTCTGATTGTTGGTATATAGAGATAACTACGGAAAACAATTTTTTTTAATAAAATGTCACATGACTTCGATGACCTTTGACCTCAAATATACATATATGTCCGTAACTCAGTAACTACAAGAGCTACATCATTCATATTTGGCATGATGAGAGACCTTATGATGACACATCATGCACCTCATTTAATATGCACATATCTAATTTTGGGCAATCCAATAGTGCTGGAGGTCTGATTTTTGGTATATGGGGATAGGTATGATATACAATTTTTTTAACAAAATGTCACATGACTTCGATGACCTTTGACCCCAAATACACATTTATGTCCATAACTCAGGAACCACAAGTGCTATATCCTTCATATTTGGTATGATGGGAGACCATATGGTGCCGTATATGGTACTTCATTAAATATGCACATATCTAATTATGGGCAAGCCAACAGAGCTAGAGGTCTGATTTTTTGTATATAGGGATAAGTATGGGATACAATATTTTTGACAAAAAGTCACGTGACCTAGATGACCTTTGACCTCAAATATACATTTATGTCCATAACTCAGGAACCAAAAGGGCTACATCCTTCATATTTGGTATGATGGGACACCTTATGGTACCATATGTCATACCTCATTAAATATGCACATATCTAATTTTGGGCAAGCCAACAGAGCTAGAGGTCTGATTTTTGGTATATGGGGATAACTATGGAATACAAATTTTTTGACAAAATGTCACGTGACCGTGATGACCTTTGACCTCAATTATACATATCTGTTCCTAACTCAGTAACCACAGTACTACACCCTTCATATTTGGTATGATCAGAGACCTTATGGTACCACCTGTCATACCTCATTAAATATGCACATATCTAATTTTGGGCAAGCCAACAGAGCTAGCGGTCTGATTTTTGGTATATAGGGATAACTATGGTATATATTTTTTTTGACAAAATATCACGTGACCTCAATGACCTTTGACCTCAAATATACATATTTGTCCATAATTCAGTAACCACAAGGGCTACACCCTTCATATTTGGTAAGATGGGAGACCATATGGTGCCATATTGTGGTACCCCATTAAATATGCACGTATCTAATTTTGGGCAAGTAAACACAGCTAGAGGTCTGATTTTTGGTATATTGGATAAGTATGAGATACAATTTTTTTAACACAATGTCACATGACCTCTATGACTTTTGACCTCAAATATACATATATGTCCATAACTTGGTAACTAAAAGTACACTATCCTTCATATTTTGTGAGATGGGAGACCTTATGACGCCACATCATAAACCTCATTAAATATCCACATATCTAATTCTGGCAAGCCATTAGAGATAGAGGTCTGATTTTTGGTATATGGGAATAAGTATAGTAAACAATGTTTTGAAAAAATATCACATGACCTTGATGACCTTTGACCTCAAAAATATATATATTTGTCCATATTCAGTAACCAACAGTGCTATACCCTTCAACCTCAAATGTATGTATGTACCTAAACGTGAGCAACAATTAGTACAAAAACCTTCATGTTTGGTATAATTGCAGATCTAAAGGAGACGCCTTATGTTTCTCATTAACTATGCAAGCTGCTCGCCCCTAGAACTCAATCACCGCTTACTGCAAACTTCTGAAACTTGCAGGGCTAATAGGTACCTATGAGATCTCGTGCACCTGGGTATAGAAATTTCGAATAGTCGCGCGACCTGGCGGCCATCTTGGATTTCCGAAAAAATCCGATTTAATTTTAAAAATCTTTTTCTCCAGAACCAACATAGACATTTAGCTGAAATTTTACTCATGTCATCCTCAGAGTGATCTCTTTCAAGTTTTAGAAAGACGTTTGGATCGGTCACATGGTTTGGCCACCATCTTGGATTTTACGAAAATCGCATTTTAATCATTAAAAATCTTCTTTTCCAGAACAAACACACCGATTTAACTGAAATTTTACTCATGTCATCCTTAGAGTGATCTCTTTTAACTTTGGAAAGACATTTGAATCGGTCACATGATTTTGCCGCCATCTTGGATTTTACGAAAATCGCAATTTAATCATTAAAAATCTTCTTCTCCAGAACTAACACCAAAATCTTTTGCAAACTTTATAGGCCATATTACAAGATGCTATAGAATAAATTTAAAGCAAATTGACCTAACAGTTTTTGAGAAGAAGATTTTTAAAGTATTATTTTTCTGATTTTTCAATGACCTTTGACCTTCCCTATTCCTCTGACGCTAATCCATTTTAACAAAATATTACATGACTTTGATGACCTTTGACCTCAAAATACATATACGTCCATAACTCAGGAACCACAAGTGCTACATCCTCATATTTGGTAGGATCGAATACCATTTTGTGCCATATCTTGCACCTCATAAATATGCACATATCTAATTTTGGGCAAGCCAATGGTGCTGGAGGTCTGATTTTTGGTTTATGGGATAAGTATGGGATACAATTTTTTTGACAAAATGTCACATGAGCTCAATGACCTTTGACCGCAAATATACATATATATCCATAACTCAGGAACCACAAGTGCTACGTCCTTCATATTTGGTATGATCGGAGACAACATGGTGCCAAATCTGATACCTCATTAGATATGCACATATCTAATTTTGGGAAAGCCAATAGAGCTAGAGGTCTGATTTTGGTATATGTGGAAAAGTATTGGATACAATTTTGTCAACAAAATGTCACATGATTTCGATGACCTTTGACCTCAAATGTACATATACGTCCATAACTTTGGAACCAAAAATTCTACATCCTTCATATTTAGTATGATGGGAGACCTTATGGTGCCATATCCGGTACCTCATTAAATATGCACATATCTAATTTTGGGCAAGCCAGTAGAGCTAGAGGTCTGATTTTTAGTATATAGGCATAACTTAGCAATACATTTTTTTGACAAAATGTCATGTGACCTCGATGACCTTTGACCTTAAATATACGTATATGTTCAAAACTCAGTAACCACAAGTGCTATATCCTTCATATTTGGTATGATGGGAGACCATATGGTGCAATATCCGGTACTTCATTAAATATGCATATATCTAATTCATGGTTTGGCCGCCATCTTGAATTTTGTGGAAATCGTACTTTAATCTTCAAATTGTTCTTTTCAAAACTAAACCACCGATTGAGCTGAAATTTTACTCATGTCGTCCTTAGAGTAATGTCTTTCATGCTTGCAAAAGACATTTGGATCTGACAAGCGGTTCTGCCATCATATTGGATTTTGCGTAAACTTATGTTTACTAGAAAACCAATAGTAACTATGAAATCATGTTCAATTTCCCTCTTAACCTGATGCAAAAGATTTTACCAAGTTCAAATTTTGTACATATTCTGATCAGTTGAAGAACTTCAAAACACTGTTAACCGCTTTGGCCCCGCCAATGCTGCTAGCAGCTTTAATTAGAGGCCCAAGCCGACCGGCTGGGCCCCTAATGGATTAACTGGAGTACAACTTTCTTCTTCTCTCCTTTGCTCTTTTTTTGTCGACCTAGAACTTAATCAACGCTTACCGCAAAGTTCTGAAACTTGCAGGGCTAATAGGTACCTATAAGATCTCGTGCATCTGGGTATACAAATTTGGATTGGTCACGTGACCTGGCGGCCATATTGGATTTTCTAAAACCTAAAAATGGCTTCTCCAGAATACCCAGGGGTCTAGTGGATTTGAATTTTTTTGTATAGCAAGCATGGCCTAAGGTCTTAAGAATGTGCCAGTAAAATTGCATGCGGTCACGTGACCTTGGCCGCCATATTGGATTTTTGAAAAATATCCATTTAATCTTTAAAAATCTTCTTCTTTACCAGAACCAAAACACTTATTCGACTGAAATTTCACATGTAACATCTTAAGTGCCATCTCTTTCAAGTTTTCGAATGGCATTTTGATCGGTCACATGGTTTGGCCGCCATATTGGATTTTGAGAAAATCGTGATATAATCTTTTAAAATCTTCTTCTCCAGAACCAACACACCGATTCGACTGAAATTGACATGTTACATCTAAAATGCGATCTCTTTCAAGTTTGCGAAACTCGTTTTGATCGGTCACGTGGTCTGGTCGCCATATTGCATTTTGGCGAAAATCGTGATTTAATCTTTAAAAATCTTCTTCTCCAGAACCAACACACCGATTCGACTGAAATTTCACATGTAACATCTTAAGTGTGATCTCTTTCAAGTTTGCGAAAGGCGTTTTGATCGGTAACGTTGTTTGGCCGCCATATTGGATTTTGCAAAAATCACAATTCAATCTTTAAAAATCTTCTGCTCTAGAACCAACACACTGATTGAGCTGAAATTATACTCATGTCATCCTTACAGTGATCTCTTTCAAGTTTGCAAACGACATTTGGATCGGTCACGTGATTTGGCCGCCATATCTGACTTTCAAAAAATACCAATTTAATCTTCAAAAATCTTCTTTTACAGAACAAATTCACTAATTGAACTGAAATTGAACTCCTGTCATCCTTAGAGTGATCTTTTTAAGTTTGTAAAACGCATTTTGATCGGTCACGTTGTTTGGCCGCCATCTTGGATTTTATGAAAATCGCAATTTAATCTTTAAAAATCTCCTTCTCTAGACCCAAAACACTGATTGAACTGACATTTCAAATGTACTATCTTTCAAGTGAGGTCTTTCAAGGTTGCGACAGGAATTTGGATCGGTCACATGGTTTGGCGGCCATCTTTGATATTACGAAAATACCAATTTAATCTTTAAAAATCTTCTCTCCCAGAACTACTACTTCCATTTAGCTGAAATTCTACTCATGTCATCCCTAGAGTGATCTCTTTCAAGTTTGTGAAAAACAATTAGATCAGTGAGACGATTTGGCCGCGATTTTGAATTTTGCATAAAACATACGATTACCAATGAAACCTATGGTAACTCTGAAATGATGTTCAAAATCTTCTGTACAAGAACTTGAAGACTTTTTACAAGCCTAAAAAATCTTTATCACAAGAAATGAAAAACATGTTAATTGCTTGGGCCCCGCCAACGCTGCTTGCAGCTTTAATTCTTCTTCTTTTTCTTTTGCCGTTTTTTGTCCTTCCTAATCTCAGAAACTGCTCAATGAATTTTTTTTGTAACTTGGTACAATGTTTAAGGTCAATGAGAGGTAGTGCATATTAGTCTTGAATTTTTAATTAGTCGTGTGGCCTGGCTACAATTTTGAAAGGAAAATGCTTTTTACTATCCCATTTCCATAATATTTGACAACCTGAAATCTTTTCGCAAACTTTATAGGCCATACTATCTAGATGCTATGTAATAAATTTCAAGGAAATTGACCTGGCAGTTTTTGAGAAGAAGATTTTTAAAGTATTGTTTTCCTGATTTTTCGATGAATTTTGACCTCCCCTATACCTCTGCAGCTAAGCTTTACCAATGGCTTATTCTGGCCTATGTTAGAGTCATATCTAATTCTGGGCAATCCAATAGAGCCAGAAGTCAGATGTTTGGTATATAGGGATAACTACAGAAAACAATTTTTTTAACAAACAGTCACATGATTTGGATAATCTTTGACCTCAAATGTACATATTTGTCCGTAACTCAGTAACCACTAAAGCTACAGCATTCATGTTTGGCATGATGGGAGACCTCATGGTGACACATCATGCACCTAATTAAATATGCACATATCTAATTTTGGGCAAGCCAATGGTGCTGGAGGTCTGATTTTAGTTATATGGGGATAGGTATGGGATACAATTTTTTAAACAAAATGTCACATGACTTCGATGACCTTTGACCTCAAATATACATATATGTCCATAACTCAGGAACCACAAGTGCTACATTCTTCATATTTGGTATGATGGGAGACCATATGGTGCCATATCCGGTACCTCATTAAATATGCACATATCTAATTTGGGACAAGCCAACACAGCTAGAGGTCTGATTTTTGGTATATGGGGATAAGTATGGGATACAATTTTTTCAACAAAATGTCACGTGACTTCGATGACCTTTGACCTCAAATATACATATACGTCCATAACTCAGGAACCACAAGTGCTACATCCTTCATATTTGGTATGATGGGAGACCTGATGGTGCCATATCCGGTACCTCATTAAATATGCACATATCTAATTCTGGGCAAGCCAATAGAGCTAGAGGTCTGATTTTTGGTATATGGGGATCAGTATGGGATACAATTTTTTCGACAAAATGTCACGTGACCTCAATGACCTTTGACCTCAAATATACATATATGTCCATAACTCAGTAACCACCCTGTATATTTGGTAGCATTGGAGATCTTATGACGCCACATCATAAAACTCATTAAATATGCACATATATAATTTTGGGCAAGCCAACAGAGCTAGAGGTCTGATTTTTGGTATATAGGGATAACTATGGGATACAATTTTTTTTGCAAAATGTCACGTGACCTCGATGACCTTTGACCTCAAATATACATATCTGTCAATAACTCAGTAACCACAAGGGCTACACCCTTCATATTTGGTATGATGGGAGACCTTATGGTACCATATGCTGTACCTCATTAAATATGCACATATCTAATTTTGGGCAAGCCAACAGAGCTAGAGGTCTGATTTTTGGTATATAGGGACAATTATGGAATACAATTTTTTTTTGCAAAATATCACGTGACCTCGATGACCTTTTTTCCTTAAATATACATATTTCTCCATAACTCACTAGCCAGGAGTTCTATCCCCTTCATATTTGGGATCTTAGACCTTATGATGCCACATGCAGTACCATATAATTGTGCATATTTCTAATTTTGAGCTAGCAATAAACCTAGTGTTCAGATTTTGTGTTGACAGATGTAACATAAGGAACGAAAGTTTTGTTGCAAAAAAGACGTGTAACGGTAATGACCTTTGCCCTCTCTGATTACATTTGCCTTCTTTCCCACTTAAGATTGCTTTGGTCCCGGCATTGCTGCTTGCAGCTATTTTTAGGGGCCCAAGCCAACCGGCTGGGACCCTATTGTTATTGCTCAAGTTCTACTGACTTTCTCTTCTTCTTCTTCAGCCGTTTCTTTGCTCACCTAGATCTCTCGAACGGCTGAACGAAAACTTCTCAAACTTGCAGGGCTAATAGGAGCCAATTAGTGCTCGTGCACCTGACCCTTGAAATTTTGATTGGTCACGTGACCTGGCGGCCATATTGGATTTTCCAAAAACCTAAAGATGGCTTCTCCAGAAGACGTAGGGGTCTAGTCGATTTGAAATTTTTTGTATAGCAAGCATGACCTAAGGTCTTTAGAATTTGCAAATAAAATCGCATGCGGTCACGTGACCTTGGCCGCCATATTGGATATTCTAAAATACTCATTTAATCTTCATCTTCAGAACCAAAACACCGATTGAGCTCAAATTTTACTCATGTCGTCATTACAGTGATCTCTTTCAAGTTTGCAAAAATCATTTTGATCGGTCACGTGGTTTGGCCGCCATATTGGATTTTGTGAAATCACAATTTAATCTTTAAAAATCTCAAGAACATACTCACCGATTGAACTAAAATTTTACATATATCATCTGAAGTGTGATTTGTTTCAAGTTGCGAAAGGCGTTTGGATCGGTCACGTGGTTTGGCCGCCATATTGGATTTTGCAAAAAATCGTAATTTATCTTTAAAAATCTTCCCCTCCAGAACCAAAACACTGATTATGCTGAAATTTTACTCATATCATCCTAACAATGATCTCTTTCAAGTTTGCAAGAAAACATTTTGATCGGTCACGTGGTTTGGTCGCCATATTGGATTTTGTGAAATCACAATTTAATCTTTAAAAATCTCCTTCTCCAAGACCGATTCACCGATTGAACTAAAATTTTACATATATCATCTAAAGTGTAATCTCTTTCAAGTTTGCTAAAGGCGTTTTGATCGGTCACTCGGTTTGGCCGCTATATTGGATTTTGCGAAAATCGTAATGTCATCTTTAAAAATCTTCTTCTGTAGAACAAACATACCGAATCGACAGAAATTGTCCATGCATCATCTATAGTGTTATCTCTTTCAAGTTTGTGAAAGGCATTTGGATAGGTCACCTGGCTTTGCCGCCATATTGAATTTTGCAAAAATCGTAGTTTACTCTTAAAAATTGTCTACTCCAGAACAAACACACAAATTCAATTGAAATTTTATGTATATCATCTAAAGTGTGATCTCTTTCAAGTTTGCGAAAGGCGTTTGGATCGGTCACATAGTTTGGCTGCCGTATTTGATTTTGCAAAACTCGTAATTTAAAGGGACATTATTTGTATCTTTTGACCTTATATTGTTGCAAACGAGCAGTTGATAATGTTGTTCGACTTACTGAAAGATGTCTAAAAAACGGTCGACCATAGACAACTTCCATCCCGTTTGCGTACAGTGTATAGAAAAACCTTGGGTCAGGGTTAATGGTGGGCTACTTTTAACCTCAGAGTTGGCAAGGTGACCTAGTACCTGCGATCAGACCACACTGCTAACTGCTATCTGGGCCGCTGTAAGCATCCGCGTGTAAAAAAAATAAACCACGCGAAGTGAAAGTCGAAAGCGCAGTATTGCAGTTTCGGGATTCCCTATTACTGATGCCGTTTGCTCAGTTACATTTTGACGGTCAGTTTTTCATGGAGATCTTGACGGCCAATCCTGCTCTTAGATACACTATTCTTTGCTGCTAGAGAGCACATTTTATAATGGGCATTTCAAATGCCTACAAGCTGCAAGAAGTCGACGACAAGGCCTATAGTTGCCGATTTTTTTCGTCCCGTTTGTTCCTCCATATGCATATGTAGACTTGCCCAAAGCCTGTGGGCATAGAAATGTGAAAACAGAGTAAAATGAAGGGATAAACTTCAGTAGACAGTCATGTTATTGTCGAGGTGATCGCGAAATTGAAGCAATTTACTTTGACGACTGACACGTACATCATGTCACCGTCTGCGTGGCAGGGCTGTGCAAAATCGCTGGCAGCACCTCTGTTGCGGCGTGCAGTTTCTCCACCAAAAACAACCCATTTTTAATCCCACGCTTGCATTGAGTTTCGTTTTTGAGCACACCCACCTCGGCTGGGTACACGATTAGCCCTGCGTACAGGTCTGTGTGTTCCCGGCGTTATACGGCGTGGAGGCCGTATAACGCCGGGAACACACAGACCTGTACGCAGGGCTTAGGTACACGATGTGCTCAGCTGCGCTTCATACTTAGGGAGCCGTCATTATTTATGGCCTGGGGGGGGGTCGGAGGAATCTGAGGGGGTCACTCAAAAAATCGAAAGCTACAAGGGGGGTTGCTCAAAAGTGGAGAACAAGAAAGGGGGGCTACTCAATTTTGTTGACATGTATTGAAGCATTTAGTGGAGTTACGAATTAATACAACAATAATAGTAAAGATATGTATATTCATACCCAGTATTTGTGTACACACACATATATATATATATATATATATATATATATATAAAAATCATAATACAGGTGGTTTCAAGTAGAAACTAAAATCTCATTACACTATGTGTTTCACGTTATTGTGATCTTCAGACGAGAATGATCAGCTATTCGACGTAGCAAGCCTTATGTTAGAGGCTAGTACTGAGTACATTTTTCAGTATTTCCTGATTAAAGATTGATATACTTGCCTGATCATTAATGAGAAACGTCTGCTTTCTATATTCTACATTGTATAGGTTACCGATAGGGGAAAATGTGTAAAGCAAGCTTATTCTGATGCTATAAAGTTTAAAACCAGTTGAATGCCGAGACAACAACCATCTTTTATTGCAGGAAAATAATAATAAATAATAAATGTGAATAAATGTATGTCTGTCGCTATTTTTTCGATTTCAAAAAATATAGTTGAAATCAGTGAACTGAAATATAAGTTTTGGAATACTGTCTCACATTTATTTTCCTTTGAGTTTTTTATACGAAAAAAATACTCCCCAAGTGCCACCAAATAACATCATTTTAACCTCTATTTTTTCAAATGCTCCAATGGCAGGAGGGGGGACACCCCCCTCCTGACCTCCTCCTCGACCGCTTATGCGGCCTCTTGTGGTGCTTTCGCACCACATCTTCCCCCTCTTGAAAAAAAATCCTACAGAATAACTGCATGTCACCAGAGTACTGGATACAGACCTGTACATCAGCCCCTGCCACAGCAATTTGAACCTCCTTCCGACAAAGACCTATACCACAGGGTTTAATCAGATTTGACGGAATCTAGTATCGTCTAGTGTCGATATTAGAGTCCCAAATCGCCGATAAATCAAATCGTTTATAACAGTGTGTTTGAATTAATTTTATATAGACCAGAATTAATTTTTCAAGCATTTTTAATTTTCTTTAATGCAGTCATCCCAAATGTTATAGAGTATAGTACCAACTTATTAGGCATTCATCGAATTAATTTTATGCCTTAAATTAATTTTATGTGCTAAAATTAATTCTACTTGTATCTCAAATTAATTTTATGAACCCAATTCCCCTTATCACCCAATGTACCATTATTTATCAGAAGCAGTAACAGTAGCGCACAGTTTTTTTATTTTATTTAAAACATAATTCACTGGTACTTATTTATTTTATGGATTTATAATTAATGACGTATAATAATGTTCATTTTATAATAATTTATTTTGATTTCTTTGCCTCATTCCAGGAAGAATAATGAAGACAAATTATTTCTGATTGTTTAACTAAAGTAAAATTATGGCCATGTAGTGGTGCATTATTTTTGTGTGACCTGGCATGACCCCATAAACTCTATGATTCTGATGATTAGCTAGATCTCCCCTTTCCATGGTAGCAATGGCTAAATTTGAACATGGTCCTGGTTCCCTGGTACCTTTAAACATTTTTTAAAACCCAGCAGGCCAAGACAAGGGGAAATATTACAAGTTAAATGTTTCATGTTTAATATTGCCCAGGGCTCGAAATTAACTTTTTTCCCCTGGTAGTCCACTTTGGCAACCATATTCTGAAGTTGGTAGCCCGGTGACACTGGCTGGTAGCCCATGCATATTTTAGATCAGGGGTATCTTTTTTTCATTAACCAGACAAGAAAGGGCTATTTTACAAGGTTCTGCCCATGAAGTGAATTTTCTAGTCTTTTGATGTGTATACTTGCACATCTTTAATGCCAAAGGAAACAGGTGTAATGGACGACAGTGGGACTCAAAAGTTTTGCGACCTATAAACAACCCGTTTCACTCTCATAGTTGTACGCCCATTTTAAAAGTCGTCTTGACAACATGACAACAATATGGCCTTTTCAGCACCGAGACATACTGTAGCAGGGCTAAAAATAACCTCAGCTCTTTTGTTGGGAGGAGGCATAATTTCCGTGTCATTGTGATTGATACATTATTATCAAAATGCAACGAGAATGCATTTTTATTGGCCAACGCTTCCTGTGCCTGTCATTAAGTACGTCAGTTTAGATATGGAAACTTTGATGCAAAGTTCCACCGCACGGCCGGTCGTCTCCAGAACAAATGGCAAATTTCTATGCCAAGCTGGGTTAATTGCATTTATCTAGCTTGTCCAAAACTGACGGACGCATCTTTCAACCTTTCAGCTTGGTGAAAAACGCATTTATTGATTCGCCAAAGGCCTATGGATTCGCTTATTTTTGCACAAGTGCTACAGGAAAAAGTTGTTGAATACTCACTGTTTCAGTGAATCTGCCATGATGATAGTTCTCAAATAAACAAATGTTGCCGAGCTCGAATACAAATGTCTTCTCATTAAATTAGGTCATTGTTATACAAGAGTTAGCATTCCAAAGTCTGTCACCCTGATTTTTTCAAAGTTCGGAGAAGGCCGGCTTTCCATCTGAATGATTGAACGACGTGACCGCAAAATTCCATCGCATATTATCTGGCAATATGTACAGTAGAAAACTGTATACCGTCGCTTCAGGTACGTATAAGCTTATACTCCATAAAATGGCAACAGGCAGCGTGAACTTTCTGAGAGGATTTCCTAAACGTCCTACTTGTTACCTAGTAGGGACTCACTTGTGATGTCCTGAAAAGTATTATCAGCAGTAATTCCAATTTCTGTCAACATGCAAAGCTGATCGACAAGATTACAGCACGAGACGTAGTGCGGGCTACACATTCACGGACAAGTAAACTCAATTGCGCATGCTCATATTGGCAGACTACACTGGCAAACGAGTGCGCATGCGTGAAGGTATATTTGCAGCAAATACACTGGCATAGACTCTCCACAGTCGCTGCGCCTTGTTTTGTTCGGGCCCACGACTGCCACGATAGGCCTGCATTCGAACACCTCTTTTTCAGAATTCCAAAGCTTCAATGAACTGTTATCAGATTTCTATATAATACTTACAGCCCCTAAACTTGTAATAATAATAATAATAATAATAATAATAATAATGATAATAATAATAATAATGTTTATTTCCAAAGACAAATGAAGATCAAATGTATTCAAAAGTGATTCGATTACACGGAAGGAGGGAAAAGGAGTGCGGAAAAAAGTTTCCAGCAACTAATCGAGTCCGCCTCCAGCCTCATTAACGTATTTCGGCAAAAGAATATGGGCAAGCTGTTTCCTCAGAATACACGTAATTACATTACAGAAATACTACTAAGAAAAGAAAAAAATATAAAGAAAACAGAAATATATTACAGATTAACATTGCTTGAGACAAGAGATTGGAGATGTTCTCTATATTCACGTTTAAAACGATTTCTATTTGTTATGTTCCGTATGATATCAGGTATGCTGTTCCAAAAGTATAGTATACACGTGGTGTGCAAAGATCTGCAATACGTATACTCTTGATCTGCATAGATATACGCTACGAATATCAACGCATTGAAATGTTCCATATACAAAAATAAACGTTATGTATACAATTAATATCATGTTCCATACACGTCAATATACGTAAATATACTAAACATATATCAAGAATTTTATTCAGAGGAAACTCTTGTGCATAGCATTTTCAAACGTGCAGGGCATATTGAGTCTAATGAATTATAGTGGTCATTCAAATAGATTTGTTCAACTCTTAAGGCTCTTATTTTTTATTTTCTTTAGAAAACAAAGCTCTTTTTGATATGGTTTATGAAAAACTGGTATTTCTTAACCCCACATGATAGCTATGAAAAAGGCTGTACTGGTATAAACAGTGTGCGAAACTCACGCAAATCTCTACTGGCCAAGAGGGCCAGAAACTTTATCAATTCACTGGCCCTGAAGAAAATCAACAGGTCCGATCCTCAGGTTAAATCTAAATATAATGCAATTTTTACCCCGTCCTCAGGGCCCTATCACATTTGACTTAATAAAATAAAAAGATACCAGTTCAACATCCTAACATAAAACTGTTTCTTGTGCCTTTGATTCTGTCAAGAAAATAATGAATACTATCGAAACCAAATTTGGGAAACTGATCTCGGTGCTATAAACATATGAAATCAGTGAAAGGTTAAGCACAAACACATAAAACATTTCTATTTCTTAAAACAGCCTTTCACAACAAATATTTCTAACATTGAAAAAACAAGCAAAAGCGTCGGCTTAAAGTTGAAAGATGCCCAAACACGAAAAGCTATGCGTCCAGAACTTCGATCAGGGATGGATAAGTTTTTGCACCACAAACAATGGATCACACGCAAAGGAGTCAATACAACAATTGACTCTTTCAAACACGATTCCGACTCTCCTCTTTGAGGGAAGATGACTAACATCAAATCAAAGGAAGGGAATACAAAAAATTGGGGAAACCGATGAAATGAAAAAATACTGAAGTGTCAAATCCACGTTAAAAGAGAAACAAAATTGTTATCTTTATAGATGACCAAAGCAAATGGCCATCAAGGTCAAATCACAATGGAGGCGCCATTTTTGACGTTTCAAATATTTATGTCATACTTAATCTATATATCAGGTCTAATATCGATATATAGATGACACAGCAAAGACTTACTTTCTGTCGCGGCACGCCAGGTTTTCGACAATGTCGATATTTTACTTCAGGCTTATAATAAGCATATCGGCGATTTTGGGGACTGTTAAAATCGATACTAGACAATGCCATAATGTTTTGCCTTGCGTCTAGACACGCCTGATCTGTGAAATCACAGATATTTACTTAATATTTATCGGCCATTGGGACTCTAATATCGATACTAGAATTACTTGCCTCGTGTCTCGAGCATGTCTGATCTATGTAAAATGGCCGATGTTTATCGGCAATTTCGGAACTCTGAGATCGATACTTGTTGATTCTAGACTTTCATATCGCTGGCTAATGTCCACTAATCGGATTTTACCATCTCACAGATCTTGACAAACCCGACTTCCTCAATCCGACTCTAACTTCGATACAGACGATACTATACTTGTCAAATCGCTGGTAAATATTTGATGTATATCTGGGATTTTAATACATGACCGATCTGGCCCCGCGGTCTGGCCGAGCCAGATTTCCGTAGTCCGACTCTATTTTAAATTATACGATACTAGACTTGTCTAAAGATGTGGGTAAATATCCTATATTGAAATTTCACCAACTCACATATCTTACCAAACAATTCGAATTTCGATACTCTGTTGTCCAGTAGCTGTAAGTATATAATATTATATTAAAGGGCAATGCGCGGTGTCCTGGAAATTCTGTTTACCTTGACACGGTCGATACGCTAAACAAGGACTCGATTATGACCACAACGAAAACTCACACATGCTTAACAAATGGAGAGCATATTGAATAGGCATATTCGAACTAGATGCACTTCCGATCAGTCTGTTCAATTTTATTTGAGAATTTCACTTTTGCAAATCTCTTGAAAAAAAATTTTGTCTTTGAATAATTTTGTCAGGTATTTAGCTTAGCAAAACGTTTTGGTAAATTTCTTTTTCATATGGTGAAAGTTACTGGTCCGTGTCTTTATAAACAGCAGGACATCTTTCAAGTGTTATTGGTCCGGCAGGAAAATAGCTGAACTCGGGTCATAGCTGGTTAGCGTTAATTTCGCACACTGAGTATAATATCACATTTTTGCTGCATTCTGAACTACTTTTAATTCATATTACAAAAGATATGATCTTAATTCTCGAAATGGTCATAAAACCCGGGGCTGCAAAAGGACATTAGTTTTGGTTGTTTCGAATAAAAATACCACTCTGCTGGAACTTTCGTGAAATCGAAGCTATTATTCTGATTCTGATAATTTTATTTAATAGTAATAATTATTACAATAGCTGCCCATATATATATGTATATATATATATATATTTATATTTAAAATTTATAGATTTATATATAATCCCATGGTATTTTTCTCTGTTTGACGTCATCGTACACGAGTGTACGATGTCGTCAAACAGAGAAAAATTCCAAGGGATTATATATTTATCACATGAACAGAATTCTTATTTTTTGACGTGGATTGATCAAAATTATTGCAACAAATTGCATTAATTTCTTTGCGATTTGTGTTTTATTTACGCGGAGTACTTCATTACACGGGTAAATGGGCCTGTCACCCAGGAAATACTTTTATTCAAAATCACATTAAGTCGAAATATTTGATACATGGAACGACATCTCTACCAATCAAATATACGGACTCGGTCACGTGAACGTGTCAATCATTGTCTCGCGCTGTCGATGCCAAGGCAAGTCGGCCATCGGCGCGGCATGCGGCATCGATCACGTCAAATCTGTCTGTATCCGCCGCGACGTGCTAGTATGAACGGTACCATGCAGGGAAAAAGTTCCGGTCGATGAAGTACAACAGGGGTAATATGGATTTCTTATCTGTGCTGGTGTACGTCACACAGGTGGAGATACGGGCCAGTTCATGTGATAAATACAAACACTCACACACACATATTAGATAGATAGATAGATAGATAGATAGATAGATAGATAGATAGATAGATAGATAGATAGATAGACAGATACACATAATATATAACTCTGGGTAAAGCACAGGGGGAAAAAATCATTCCCCTCGGGCGGGTAGGGAGGGGTTTTTTGTGCAATGGTTTACCATATTTGATTTTATTAATTTTGACTGTGATATTTCAACTAAACATTTCAACTACAAACTGTCTGACTGCTTTCTTTATTACTACAATTAGTCTTATTGATTTTGACTAAAGATTTCGACTCCGCACCGTCGGACTGCTTTATATATTATCGACAAGTCCTAATCTCCTCTCCACCTTGTGTATACACCACTATAATTGCTCCTAAAACATTGCCAACTTATCAATCCGCTGTCATTATCAGCGGATTAATTGATTAGTCAACACCACAGCCGTCACACACGTAGTAAGATAAGGAAAGGGTTGAAGATCTCAGACACAGTGTCACAAAATAAACCCGCAAATCTGAGCAAATATAGAAGTCATCGAAATTTAACGACTACCAAAAGCATCACTATACCGATGGACTGCTACATGCCAAAGTACGCCGTCGAAAATAGTCATCCTGAGCAAGAAAACCAACTTACATTTTAGAGTAAGTCATGGTCTGATGTCGTCCGTAAGAACGGAAGTCGGAAGTAGCACCTTTTGACCTCAAACCTGTTAATTTCCAGTCCAGAAGTAAACATATTTCCCATGATGCGTTTTATGTTATATAATGTCAAAGTTCGTACGTCATGCTCAAATGAGCAAACGTTTTATATGAGCACGCGACTGGTTTTAATCAATCCTACAAAATCAAAACAAGGATTCAATTTGTATAACGATGAGTTCGAGAATATAACAAAACTTCTGTAAATCCTGCACAGAAAGAGCTGAAGGGCGAGGTATCAGTTTCCTGCCTCTGCATCTACACAAACCTCTTGGTCAATCGAGGTGGTAGTTTCTTCACCACAGACAAGGAGAATTTTTATTCCCCTTGTAGCAAGGCTCGGACTGCATCAACCGAACGAACATCACTGCAGGCAGCTCAATATAGATTGATGTCATCATGTATGCCATTATTATACACTATCCATATAATTCGATGCCATCGTCGTCATCGTACATCTAGCGTCTATCGTAAACGAGCTCACCTCCATCGACTGTGACCGACTCGTTTGCCCGGCCTCACCACTAATAGATCAGCGACTATCCATACCAATGAAGTTCTCACCTACCGGTATTCCAAACGAACCTCCACCATGTGCAAATCGTATCAAGAAAACATCTTGAATGGCCAGGACACGACTTAGACTTCCTAGTATTACCCACTGGTATTGCCAGGCTTACGATGTTGCTGACATTTTCTTGCCCGTTCTCGTTTTAAAATGTTAGTGTGTTTTTCCCTTCTGCGTCCATGTCTAGCTTAAGTTATAGTATTTTCTTCAAAGACGGACAGCCCTCGTTCAGTTTCCGAGAACTAGATGAGTAAACTCATAACTGTTTATTCGTTTTTTGCTTGTTAATGTGCTGGTACTGCAAGCACGCCTTTTCAATAAAACGATTATGATTTTGATACATTGTCTGTTCTCCTTCAGGTGTCCAGATTTATTTTAGTTTTTTTCCGAGCTGTCTCTGCACATGGCTGTTGTTATTGACTTTTTATTTTTCTACATTTTCTCTCCTGATCGGTCGGACGGTAGCCTAGTTTCAATTTCTCTCAACGATGAATATTTTAAGCGTCCACGGTCGTAGATTTCAGGCTTCCAATTTTTCCCAATATTGTATCTCCACAACCGATCGCGCCAGGTCGTGGCTGTAAAGTTACGAATTTCGCGACATTGTTCTCAACGACCGTGGCTTTCCGGAATTCGACTTCATTTTCTGTCCCCGACCGGTTGAGGTCATGGCCGTAAAGTGTTGTATTTTTCCCAACATTTTCTCGACTATCGGTCATGAGGCTATGGCTTTTAAGCTTTGACTTTTTTCCCGCTAATTTTCTCCACTACCGGTCTTGAGGTTGTGGCTGTAAAGTGTTGAATTTATCCCGACATTTTCTCAATGATCGGTCTTGAGGTTATGGTTTTCAGGCTTTGACATTTTTTCCTGGTACTTTTTCTCCACGACCGATCGTGAGGTCGTGGCTGTAAGTGTAAAGTGTGGAATTTTTGCCAACATTTGTCTACACGACCGGTCGCGAGGTTTGTGGCTTTCAGTTTCGACTATTTTCAGTAATTTCTCTAAATGGCCGATCATAAGGGAGGTCTTTTACCGTTTATTTATGAATAATAAGTTGTGTACCTTCCTGTCTATTTATGAATTCATGAATGTTTTAAGCGTCCACTAGTTTTACGGACGACATTCAGACATTGTGTCTGTGATCTTCACCCTTTCCTTATTTTGCTACGTGTGTGGCGGCTGTAGTGTTGACTTAATCAATTAATCCGCTGATACCGACAGCGGATTAGCAAGTTGGCAATGTTTTCTGAGCGATTATAGTTGGAGAGGAGATAAGTACTTATCGGTAATATATAAAGCAGTCAGACGGTGTGGAGTTGGACTCTTTATTTGAAACATCACAGTCAAAATTAATAAAATCAAATAAGGTAAACCGTTTGCACAAAAAATCCTCCCTCCCCACCCCCAGGGGACTGATTTCTTTCCCCTGTGGTAAAGTAGGCTTCAAAAGTGCAGTACGGCGCCCTCAGCTGGACAGACCTTCCAGCTGGTTGCTAGTGACGACAGCGAACATTGTATCGATTGCCGTTCAGAAAAATGTCCATTGAAATCTGCTCGCCTCCTGCTCTATGTTCACATCACATCAAGAATTTTCCGTAACAACCACATATTGACATATATACCATAAAATAAACGTATCATTTTTTTCTTTTACTAAAATTGAAGCGACGACAGTTTGTATAGTTTTGGTGATGTTTTTTTTATTTTTTAGCATATTTTGGTGTACTTTGACATCGTTTGGCTCCATGCGATCCGCTAGCATAAAAAAGCAATAACTCAGATAATTCACACAAACATGTTGTCTGTATTATAGAATAATACATGCAAATTACCACCAGTACACATGATACGGGCTTGCTGAATACAAGCAATGGATTCAGGCAATAATCAATGCTAATACAATAAGTATTTAAGGGTTTTAATGCAGTGTACGATGCATTACAACATTGTATCGATTTGCAATGAAAGAATACCGATCGATGACGTTCACCACATAATCTCAGTGGAGACTCTGCACCCGTTCTCCTCTAATCCGTATTATTTTAACCGATTTACTGCAATATTCATCCTTCATATTCACCTAAAGATGGCACAAAAGACAATAACTTCACAGGTAGTTGGTCTGAAGAAACTTATGACACACTTAATGATTAATATACGTCAATTTCAGACCCTTCTTCTTAAATTAAAAATACATCTAAAAATAAAAAGTTGGCTTAACTTTTTTCATTTTATCATTATTCTTACAATATTTGAAAGTACGCATCTCATGAAGTTTAGCTAAAACTCTATCGTTTTAGTTTGTTTTCTTTTTTATTGTTTTTTTTTCAATTTTTCTCTTGGTTTTGTGAAATGACGAGTTTACGATCGTTTGCGCTGTTGGTTTTGTTTTCACCTGTTTTTTACATAGAGTATTATCGCTTAGGTATCTTAACATTTGTCCATGAAATTATTGTTGAAACATCATAATGGAATAGGAACATATAAGTAAAGGGAGTCTTCAACTCTTTCATGAATATTAGCTGTCCAGCTAGGAAAATAGGCAAACTTTTCAACATTGCGCGGAAGACTAATTTGGCTGACTGTAAGCTTACTCGCCGTATGTCTGGCGAAAAGGGGAGGCGCGTTGAGTGAACAAATGGGACTGTTTTCGATGAGAGAGAGAGAGAGAGAGAGAGAGAGAGAGAGAGAGAGAGAGAGAGAGAGAGAGAGAGAGAGAGAGAGAGAGAGAGAGAGAGAGGTCCTCGTAGCAATTTACAGGATTACTGGGCTCGATGCTTTAAGCATACCGTTATAACTAATATCACAAATTACTCCCAGTACAAGGTAACTATAGGTAAGCGGACGAGTAGGAGGGGGTTTACGGAATTTAACGGTACAGTTTGCCAGTAAAAACTCTGAGGCCCGCACGGCCGAGGAGTTTTACTGGCAAACTGTACCGTTAAATTCCGTAAACCGCCGACTACGAGTTCGCTTAGCGTGTTATACCACGAATTTGCCGAGTTTTACAGCCTTGTTTGCACGCCTAAAGATTGTATGTGTAATTTTAGTGCAGTGCAAGTTTAAACGTTGGCAGGAAAACATTGCCGCGGTGTGACACTTTGTTGAACGAAAGTATAAAAATAACCCATGATTGGATAAAACAAAGTTGATATGTGCTGCTATTGTAGTGAGATGACGTGGTTGAGCACCTTGTTCGATTTGAATTTTATGAATTAAAGTTTGATTGGTTGGTTGGTTGGTTGGTTGAATGAAGTGAACAGTGTTTGCAGATCCACGTTGCAGGCACGCTTTGCTCATTTGCGTCAAAACGTTTGAGCAGCATACATACAATTGTGGAGTCGCTCTACATATTTCGATATGGCCGAACCACTCGCCGACATGATTGACTTGGAACAGAGTTCTTCCTATCGCAGATTGATATCGATGATAAGGAAGATTTTCAACTCACTGAAGTGCAGAAATATAAATTTTACTACAACCCAAACGGGATTCGAACCCCCACACACTCACGGCAACATCGCCTAGCTGCTAGGCCTCACACAAAACCAGTCGGCCACTGCTTCCAACCCAAAAGAGTTGGTCACAGTAACCGACTTAGATGTTTCAATTCTGTGCGCGACCGAACAACACGGTATGCGTGGAGCAGACGACACACAGACACAGTACACACACAAAGTACACACATATATAGTAATCGGAAAAGCACGAAGCTTTTTACTGAGCTATCAGACAGACTCGGGGACAAGTAAATATCCACCAGCAGAACTGTCCACTCAGGTTAAAAAAAGATAAATTTTACTATAACCCAAACGGGAGACCAAAGAGTTTCGCTTTCATCCTCCAGTCGATCAAGAAACTGTGGAGCATTACCAGAAATCACGTATTCAGGACAACACTGCCAAAATGAACCGTTGGGGTGTAACGACATGGAATGAATGGATGGCTCAGAGAAATGATTTCTCTGAAAATGAAGCTAGTCGCACAGGTAAGCCTGCAGAATATGTACCACCCTTGACTGAATGAATACAAGCACAGGAACTCAATTACTGGCTTTCTAAATTTGTAATTGAAGCAAGACGGCAGAATGGCAACCGCTACCCTCCAGATTCCCCGAAACAGCTATGTTGTTCGATAGCACGTCATCTTCGAGATAACTGCAACCGTCCTGACTTGAAACTTATGGACAAAACCAATGGCACATTTCTTGGTTTGAGGAACACTTTAGACGGCGTCATGAAATAACTTTCGCGCGAAGGTATTGGTACAGTGAAAGACAAGCCCTGCCGTACACTATTGAACACGAAGAAAACTGTGGCAGTATTCCTTTGATACTTCGACTGCACTTGGTTTAAGTTATGCGGTGTACTTCTACATGTGCAAGATATTGGGGTTACGTGCGGCTGATGAACATTCAGGTTTAACTGTGGATCAATTATCTTTCCAGGACGACCATATCGGTGAATATGTGGTCTTTCACGGTAAACCTACAAAACTGATCAAGGTGGATCATATCGCAAGCCTGGTCAGCAGTTCAAGACCATCAAACATTACGCTCAACCAGAAAATCCTCGTTGTGAAATTGTTTCAGACCTATTTGTCGTATATTCCAAGAAAGGGCCATTCTATAGACGACCTCTTGCTAAAGCAACGGACGGGAAAGTGAAATTCTCTCAACAGAAGATTGGAGTTCATACACTGCGTAAATACTGCCAAGAAATGACGACCAAAGCAGGAATTGATGGCTTCTTCACTGGACATTCTGGAAAGACAAGTAATGTATGCGTTCTATTGAAATGTTTAACAGAAAACAAACGTAAACTCGCTAGTCACTAACTGAGTGGTATTTGCTGACAAAATATTTTACAATTTCTAATATTTAAATTGTGTATGCTGACAGGTCACACAGGCGACGAGTCTTTATCGTCAAGAGTTTGACGAGCAGTTGATAACTGAACGAACTGGACACAGAAGTTCAGCGGTTAGAAGTTACAAACGCACCAATGAAGAACAAGTGAAAGCTGTAGCCGATGCTCTTCAACCACCAAGCCAAAGATGAAAAGAAAAATCCTGTCATTGCGGTGCCGACCGCCACAATCGGAAATCCAGGCTGCACCGCACGTCAGAGAAAGTCACTCCTGCAACTGAAATTGCAAGTACAAACAAAACAATATGTCCAGACCACAATGAGTGTGGTACTGCGTGTTTGCATGTAAATGTAACTATTACCAAAGGGAACAGAAAACCTCACATTCAGTTTTGACAAGTGACATTAAAATCGTACTTTTCACCTTCCAATGATCGGGATAACAGTAAGTTTACGACATTGTGATATTTGCAATCGATACCGTTATTTCATTCACAGTGACCTATAATTGATTTTGAGATGTACTCGAGAAATTTATTCAATCTGATGGTTCTTCGTTGAAAGTTTCTTTGTTCTGTATACTTGATAGTGAAATATTTTTCATTTGGTCAATATGTCGCTTTAATGTTTGTTGACCCGTCATCACGTGACATTCTTTTGTTTTAAAGTGTTAGATTTACTAGTAAATCGGACAGTTTTGAACAAAAGAACTGTCCGATTTACTAGTAAATCGGACACTTTTAACAAAACAATTTGTAAATGGACACTTTTTAAACAAAAGAAATCCAGGTGGTAATTATAAAATATTCGGTTATGGAAATTAGAAAGCATGGTTTGAACAATGGCACGAGGCGGAGAGTGGTATAACAATATCTAACGAGATGAAGAAATTAAATCTGTTAAACATGTCAAGATCAACTGATCGACGTGGAGAAACAATAACAGGAAACATAAAATTACGTGCTTATACCGCTTTTCAGCAAAAACGGGAAACTAGTATTACTAAGAAATTTCTTTAACTTGGTGACAACACTGTCCAAGGGGATTTAAATTTCGTTGGATCTTCAAAAGGAACGCAATCGCAAGGGAGTTAAGGCAGGGGTCCAGCAGGGGTCCAGACCGAATTTCGAGCTGAATTTCATTTCTCAAAAACTACTGGTCATATTTTGATGAAATTTGGTACATATACGTAGTTTTGATAGCTCTTTCAGTTTATGTCACTTAAATTTGCATATAAGGTGTCACGTGATTGTTATATAGACATTTTCGCGCCAAAATCGCGCGTATTATATATCGGCATATTCCAACTTCTATACCACATTTAAATTATGTTTTTTCGGCAAATGATAATAGAATGGGTTCAGTAAAATCGATCAACATCCTTTACAAAGAGAAATTCCTGACTTAATCGCCTTAAATTTGCGCCAAATACGTACAATTTGTTGGAAAAGTCAATCTTGGTTGAGTTTCGGGATTTTTTAAAGAAACGCTACAAATCATACATGTTTAAGGTATTGTTGTAAAGATATTTTAAGCCTTAGTTTGGGGAAAGCAAAATTTCAGGAAAAAATGCGATCTTCAAGTTGGAATTTTCGAAAGAAATCTGGTCGTTTTGTGCGCGATCGGGCAATCTCGCAAGCAATCCAAAAGGTCATGACCCTGTCGCCTGTTTACTGAAACAATTTGTAATTTAAGTTGAAAGTGGCTGCACACATCATCCTCCTTGTCTTGTTTGTGCCTTTATGTGTTTTCTGTCTGTATCGGGTAAGGTTGTTAGTGAGAAAATTAACAATTGGTTGTTATAGCCAAGGTGAGACGTGGAAGTACAGGTGCAGCCAACGAACAATGCACTTTTAAAGGGCCCTTACTATGATAATATATAGTGTGCATGACAAGTAATGTGAACTGATTTATTTTAAGTCATGAGGGTAATTAATTAGCTGGTCATAATTTGCCCTCCCACTGAAAATTTTTCGACTTACCCTGCCGCACTCACTTCATTTTTACCCGCTCCCCACATATTTTTGCCCGTTTCCCCTCCCCACTGTGAATGATTGAAGCTCCCCTGCCCCCTGGCGAAAAAAAAACTTGCCGATTTCCCCTGCCGTGGAACAAATTCCCCCCAAATTTTGTCATTCCATTTCCCCTGCAGACATGAAAGTACCCTACCCTGTGATGAAAAAAACTGTCGATTCACCCTGCCCCGAGAAAAAATTCCCCTGAAAATTAACATTCCCATGCAAACACATACTGCAGTGGCCTGTATTTGGTTTATCTCGCCGTACATAGAGTGAGATGTGGGGGTCAATCGATAGGCTGAGTTACCTTTAAAAGGTATGAGTACTTGCACTGTGTCCCCATTCCCGGGAACACCATGGCTGAAATTCTCCTGTCCCCGTTTTAAAAGTAGCTTCCCCTCTCCTCGTTTTTCGCCAAGCCCTGTCCCCAAGACAATCAACAAATGTCTGCCCTGCCCGACAAAAAAACTAAAATTTGCTCCCCTGCCACTTTATTTATTTATTTCTTGATTCATCTTTATACTGGTTAGCTCCCTCAGTCAAAACATGTACTGATTTCCAGGGAGGACCAGTGTAAAATAAAATAAAACATTGTAATAAATAAAACTTAAATAACACTTACGGGAATAAAAAGCAATATATATAACAAGATAGACCAAGTAAAATCACGTGGCAACAAAAAGACAGCAA
The DNA here is from genome assembly GCF_041260155.1 of Ptychodera flava. Classification (NCBI taxonomy): domain Eukaryota; kingdom Metazoa; phylum Hemichordata; class Enteropneusta; family Ptychoderidae; genus Ptychodera; species Ptychodera flava. Next base: position 51,689,539 of record NC_091929.1, on the reverse strand, counting down.
ATGTATACAATACTAAAATAAAAATTCCCCTGCCCTCAAAATTGCTTCCGGAATAGCTTTTCGATGAATAGCTCCGTTGGCTGCACCAGGAAGTATGTCTCAGACCACCGTGACCTTTTGACCCCAACGTTTCCTACCATTCGTTCCTTAGTGTCTTATATAAACATGGAGGTACCAAATGTATCTCCATGAGATAAGCACATCTCTTCCTTAATTTTATATTGTATCTATGTTGTTGATCTCTGCATTCTTCTTGCAGGGAAGCAAGAATACTCATGTTTGGATCGTTTCTTTCCGACTCTGTTCATTAACCCTTGCAACCTCGTTCCTAATGCCGTGGACTTTGGCCTCAGGATGGCTGATGTATGGATATCGTTTGTGCGCGATGATCGGCCTATTCGTTGTGTTTGAAGTTCCACACAGCGCTTATGGGCTATTTTTGTTGTGAACACTAGTGTGTCCTTTGTCACTTCGTTGGCTCGATGATGTTCCAGTTAGGAACTTTGTTTTTGATATGATTTAGAGATTTTCTGTGGTTTATATCTCATGTGTGGGCAGTGTTGTTTTATTATTATTCATTAGCCCTAATGCATATTCATGATAACGTTTGACGCCCATTCCTAAACCTACTTGCGATTATGCTAAGTTACAGCTATAAAGAATATGACTACATTAATCCAATAATAAGAGAATGATCATCGGAGATAGCGTAAAGATATAGAAGCTGATAAAATTGATGGGAAAAGTCTGAATGCCCCTTGAAGGGCGACTGCCAAGTCAAAGGTGTCGTGTACAACGCCAAAGTACGAACGGGGACAGTACAGAGAAGCATTAGGGAGCCTCAGTAATTACAGGCGGGGGGTGGGCCGGGGGAATTTGGCGAACGCCCGTACCGTAAATTGTAACCCTCCCCACTATCCTCCTGTCTAAAATGTGACCCTCCCCCTTATCCTACATTCTAAAACTTGACCCTCCCTCCCCCCCAACCACTGCGGTATTCTCCCCGGGAATAACTAAAACAGTATCAGCTAATTTACATAACCATTGGTTCAATGGTTATGTTAGGGACAAATTACATAGGGGAGGACTGGTGTTTTTGGAGGGACAGTCGCAATTTATCACGCAAGAATTGTTGAAGAGATATGGTATTTCATACATTTTAGGGAGGGTCACCCATATTGTGTGCAACTATAAGAAGGCAAGATGTAGCTGATTTAGTGCTTCATCCAAAAATATCAAATCATACATGGAGTCTATCAGGCAAATTATGAAAATTTACCCCAACAAAACATGCTATATCTGTATTTTATATATGTTTGATAATGTATTTAAATGTACTTTGCTTAAATAGGGAAGTAAAATGAACATTTGTGTACAAGAAATTGATTTCTGAATTTCATCTAAAAAGTTGGTTCAATATCCATGGTGTTTATGATGAAATTATGAATAGTTTTTTCCAATACAAAATTAGATAAATCTGTGCATTCATGCATGCTTGATTATTGATATAATTTTCTTGATTAGACTACAGTGGTTACAAGTCTATGGTTGTGCAAGAAATATGATTTTGGAATTTCACCAAAATGTCCATACACTATGCATTGGGGTCTATGATGAAACTATGAATAATTTTTTTTCAGTACAAAATTAGATAAATCTGTGCATTTATGTATGCTTGATTATTCACATTATTGTTCTTGATAAGACTAGAGTGGTAACAAGTCCATGGTTGTGCAAGAAATTTGATTTTGGAATTTCACCAAAATGTCGATTCACTATGCATTGGGGTCTATGATGAAACTATGAATAATTTTTTTTTTCAGTACAAAATTAGATAAATCTGTGCATTTATGTATGTTTGATTATTTACATTATTGTTCTTGATTAGACTACAGTGGTTACAAGTCTATGGTTGTGCAAAAAATATGATTTTGGAATTTCACCAAAATGTCAATTCACTATGCATTGGGGTCTATGATGAAACTATGAATAATTTTTTTTCAGTACGAAATTAGATAAATCTGTGCATTTATGTATGCTTGATTATTCACATTATTGTTCTTGATAAGACTAGAGTGGTTACAAGTCAATGGTTGTGCAAGAAATTTGATTTTGGAATTTCACCAAAATGTCGATTCACTATGCATTGGGGTCTATGATGAAACTATGAATAATTTTTTTTCAGTACAAAATTAGATAAATCTGTGCATTTATGTATGCTTGATTATTCACATTATTGTTCTTGATTAGACTAGAGTGGTTACAAGTCTATGGTTGTGTAAGAAAATTGATTTTGGAATTTCACCAAAATGTCAATTCACTATGCATTGGGGTCTATAAGTGTGTGCGTATTTTGTTGGTGATTTCCTATTCAGGAAATATCACACAGACAATCAAAGTTTTGGCCATAATATCAGCTTCTGTCAAAAGTGACCCTCCCCCAAGCTAGGTTTGTAAAAAGTGACCTCCCCCTTGAACTGTTTTCTAAAAGTGACCCTCCCCCAAATTCCCCCGGCCCACCCCACCCTGTAATTACTGAAGGCTCCCTTACATCGGCCTCAATTGCAACACCTTTAAGACGTGCTTCTCCGTCACACTTAATCGTTCTGTTATAAGAAATATCGCAACTGCACAGAGCTGTCAAATTTGTTCGGTCTTTGAAAGACTAGAACACCGTCATTACAATCTCGTGATCAATTATTGACAAAGTGTCGATTACTCTTACATGAGCAAGCAATGTAATCTTTGTATATCAGAAAAGCTGCATATTTACAATGCTACCTATCTGCGCTATGATACAGACGTTCTGAGTTGGTTTCAAAGTGCCGCCACAAACAAATATTAGTTATCAACGTTAGCGCGAACTAGTAATAGAATGGCGAGGCCTTACCATGCAAATGAAAGTGTACGTTTAGGAATCCTTTCGCTTCTGTCTGAATATTGCAGGATGCATAAAATTTCAGAAACAGATATTATCACTTTTTAATAATGTAATTTGTGTTAAAACATACATACGTAGATACATACATACATACATACATACATACATACATACATACATACATACATACATACATTCATACATACATTCATACATTCATGCATACATTCATACATACATACATACATACATACATACATACATACATACATACATACATACATACATACATACATACATACATACATACACACACACACACACACACACACACACACACACACACACACACACACACACATACATACATACATACATACATACATACATACATACATACATACATACATACATACATACATACATACATACATACATACATACATACATACATACATACATACACACACACACACACACACACACACACACATACACACACACACATACATACATACATACATACATACATACATACATACATACATACATACATACATACATACATACATACATACATACATACATACATACATACATACATACATACATACATACATACATACATACATACATACATACATACATACATTCAAACATACATACATACATACATACATACATACATACATACATACATACATACATCCATACATCCATCCATACATACATACAAACACACATACACACATACACGCACATACAACACATACATACATACATACATACATACATACATACATACATACATACATACATACATACATACATACATACATACATACATACATACATACATACATACATACATACATACATACATACATACATACATACATACATACATAATTAAGAGGAGTCTTAGCTCTTCACTCCTATTTATATGATTCGTAGTGATCAGGCATAATAATTATGTACAAAGATAAGATATTGACTTTTTTCTCTAAATTGTATGAATATTCGATGGAGCAGCACCACTCCACAAGACAACACTGAAAGCCAGTGGATATAATGTCTGATTAAAATATGTTGATGTAATAATAAACGAAGCCAAATAAGATTAAAATAAAGCTTAACAGCATTTGTTTGAAGTTGCCCTTCCATAAAATCGTCAAAGAAAGAGTAAAAAGTTCTATCTCTTTCTCATATACAAGTAATTCAATGGTAACAAACGCACTACGAGTTTCATAAGGCAAAACTCGCAGTCATTTACATCCATACGGAAAAGATGTCTTGAGTATTTCGAACACACCATGTAATTAAATAACCGAAAAAAGAGCCATAACCCACGCGACTGTCATGTAAAGACTCATTGTTTTTTATGATCTTGTCAAGCCATCAGTATATTGCGTGCTGACAGTTGAAAATGACGGCCACAGCTGTGCCGGTTCGAAAACACGTCTTAAAAGTAAATATTTTAAAGACGAGTTTATTGTCAGCAATTCTGAAAATGCTAATGGTCAAGAGTTATTCATATTTTTTTTGAATTAAAGCCGAATGACCAGTAATATACAATCAAGTGGTCATTCAATCCAATAGAGTTGTCTGCTGAACAACTACCATTAGATGTAATCTCTACCTTGCAGAAAGCTATACATCTTCAATGCAGCCCTCCAAATAAGCATTCAGGCCTAAATTATACATGAAGGCATGAACATCAACACTGCCTGTCAAAGCCCCGTTACGCTCAATTATACTAGATCCATCAACTAAAAACAAATAAAAAGGAATGTGTCTTTTACTGTATTTGAGAGAGAAAGATCGAGTCAATTTGATTATCATTCGAATCTAGTACTGTGTTTCACAGTATCACCAGTCAGATGGCTTTTAGGTAACAAAATGTCAATATGTTAGAGCAGTGTGAGAAGAATATATCAATTCTGTCATTTTGAAAATATATGAATAAGACATTTCAGATGCTACTTCATAAGTTATTTGCTCCAACTACTTTACAACTAAATTCCATAGTAATGTACATAATATAGTTGTCTTTATGGTAACCTATATAAACTGAATAGCGTTTCGACATGGCTTGTTTAGTTTAGTTGCTGTAGATTTTTTCACATGGAACATATACTATAGTTACTATTGGTGCCCGAGGACCAAACAAGATGTCTTGGCTTGTAAACCTTAATGTGTGGATTTGTTGAAATCATAGAGGTTCACTTAGACCGGAAAGGAAGATCATCACAACTGTGCTATTGCATGTCGGAAGATACTAGAACATATTTTACAGCTGTTGCATGAAGATAGATAGAATTATGAATATCTAGTGTCACGTAAATTTTAGCACATATGTTGTTGTGAAGTGATTATGAGAGACAATAAGAGGTGATACGTAACGTATAGTATTTATAATCCCAATATTAAGAGTTTCATAACTCGACTGAATCAACATACAAACAGTGAATTCACACTTTGGCGACCCTCCTATTGCTGGCAGTGCTACATGTTAAATATGCGGCCAATAATATTCATGATTATGTCAATTCTTTGTTAAACGGCTATAATACATCATCAAAGTTGTTAGATCACCTATTACAAATACCCCTTTACTTGTACTTACTTTTTTGGTTGATAACAAAAGTATATCCATAGCAATCACTCCGGTGAAGACCGCAGAAAATCTCTAAGAAGACGCGTAGGGTCTACAGAGATAACTGAATGTTCAGGCAAAATTAAAAATAGTTTTGCAATGTTTCGCGCCCTCAAAGTTACAATAGCGTGATTCTTGTTGTCCCACTCAAATACCATGTATCATTTGGCAACTCAATTTCTTTATGTTAACTCCATGTGTACTGTTGCAAAAGAAAGTCTTTGTCAACAGTAACCTTGTTCTGTTGTAATTACTTAACAAATTACTTTAAGCATGCGAAAATCCTTCGCCTAAACTTGTATGAATGCCATAATTAACGACCATGTTCAGGAAATCATGGGGCAGTGCCATCCACAATATGTGCGAGATTTCATGCTGTCAAATATGGTTCTTATCTCTGGTGTTGCCACTTGATTAAATGTCAAATGTGTTGTTATATGTGTAAGTATGGTAACATTGAGAAAGAAACACTCTGAAAATATCCTACGATGCAAAACTAATTTTTATTGAGCCAGCTGTATATTGTACAACATAGATTATATAGATCAAAATAACCGAAAATGAACGCTTAGTCGGTATTCATGTTCATAGCATGTCTAATAAATAAAAATACCGACAATCGCACTAAATTGAGAACAAGAGAGTCACATAAAACAAGATATATAAGATGTCGCAAATACCTCTGAAGATTTTCTCCTATTTATATCTCAAGAGACAAGAATTCATGTTACAGCTGATAGTTATATATTTGCGTTTATCTATTCCAAAGAGAATGTCATAAGTTAAGGTATCGCTGTCGAAAGAGGGCGTAATATCATGAAACTATTCTGAACGCACCAACAAACGTCATATCGGTATTATCAACCGTCAGAAACATATCTCAAAACCCTCAGATGTTAATAAGCTAAAGGATGGTACGAAAAAGTCTGTGGATAGTCTTGCTGTATCAACTGTCGGGTAAGTTAAATTCTTGTTTTCAATTCAAGTTAACATATTGCCTTAAGCATCACTGAAATTTAAACATGAAAGAGCGTCATTGATATGTGAAATACCAGCCATGAATAAGATGTTACATTGTCTCATGGTATTCGAATACAAAATGGCAAACGACTTCATTTACCAGAAAGAGTTTTGAAAGACATTTTATTGCTCTTAAGTAATCAGTCGTCACCAAAAAAAATTGAAATTCATAATCAGCATTAAGATACATGTCCTGATAAAGTTCTTATTATCAATTAAGCTTTTTCTGTGGTGAAATTGAAGAACATTTTAATGTCGATGACGAAGCCAAAGAATGAATAATTGATAAGCTTATAAGCCAACGAAGTAACCGATTAATACGATATCCTAGTTACACTGAGATATATATTCCAATCATTAACATTCTTTGTTCACTTAAGATTAAGTTACAACGTGGTTAAAACTAGAATTATTAATCTTCGTTGGAGATGTCGAATTTTAATAATGACAAATGTTTCTAAGAATAAGCAAATCCAAGTCATACCACAATACAATTATTGAGGTTGAGTATGCTCATCTACACTAGCAGTTTGATCTCGGCCGAGAAGAAAAGCAGTATTTTAAGTTAACGCTTAAAGCAAACAAGCTCAGAATTCTAGGTAGCATGTTATTGCAATAGTTAATATTTTTAATCTTTTGACACTTATATCAACCCACTTCTGGTTACACCGTAGAGAGCCCTCAGCTATTCTAATTCTCCTTTGTTGAACTAGTTCATTATCTGCCTTTTTGTTTTTTCTTTTAAATGTAAGTCGGAAAAAAGTTATCGGTTTGCAATACCTGAATAAGCCAGATTTCACCTCTTTGCTACTTAATGTAAAAATATGTCAGCGATTGGATTCTGATCCTTCTCTTTACATATACTACATTATCGTTAAAAATTTTAGGCAGAGATTTTGGAATAAGATCAAAACAGGGATCTTCAATTCAAAATCCTACTTTGCCAATTTCATGTCGACCATACATAGTAAATCAGGTTGTGTGTTGAACTTGAATTTACATTGCTTTATCTAAGAGATTAAACATTCGCATACGCCAGAGTTGGCAAGGAAACATAGAAACGACTCCGCGACTAGGTTTTTACTGTAACTTCATATCAATGTCTGCTTAAGAGAAAGGAATCGAATTGGTTTTCTATAAGTCCTTCGAAAGCCATTTATTTACTTTCCAACAAGAAAAAGTGCGCTCTCTCTCTCTCTCTCTCTCTCTCTCTCTCTCTCTCGCTCGCTCTCTCTCTCTGTAAGTTTAACGTTTCGATAAGACATTAATTGGTCGTTGGCCTTCTGTAATGAAATATCAAAATAAATAATTAATATGAATATATCATATCTAGCGCTTGACTTCCCAGAGACCACAGTGCTTTTCTCCCCGTAACTTCATATCAATGTCTGCTTAAGAGAAAGGAATCGAATTGGTTTTCTATCAGTCCTTCGAAAGCCATTTATTTACTTTCCAACAAGAAAAAGTGCTCTCTCTCTCTCTCTCTCTCTCTCTCTCTCTCTCTCTCTCTCTCTCTCTCTCTCTCCTCTCTCTCTCTCTCTCTCTCTCTCTTTCTCTCTGTCAGTTTGACGTTTCGATAAGACATTAACTGGTCGTTGGCCTTCTGTAATGAAATATCAAAAGTAAATAATTAATATGAATATATCATATCTAGCGCTTGACTTCCCAGAGACCACTGTGTACTTTTTTCCCTGTTTCCTACAATATAGCTGTAATATATCAATACGACTATCAGAATTGTATTGAAATAATATAATCAAGTGCATATAGGACATTGGAATGTTTTAGGGGGGCGTACACCTTTCTGGCGTAATTCCGACAGCGACTTATCCATGTCAAACACTAATTCCGTTGGATATGCCATTAGCGAGGATGCGTTTGATGTACCATCACTATGGTACATCAAGTCAACAATATACGTCTCGTATAGTTTCTAGAATGTATTTTCTTTTTCTTGGCAGCATAAAAATGTACAAAGTTTAGCTTATAAGGATTATGACGTAATGAAGGAAGGCGCTAGTTTGAAATTTACGGCTTGGCGCCGATTTTTACATTCATTATTTGTTGTCGTATAAATTTCTGAACAGAACATTTCACACTTAATGATGATGACATGGCGTCACAACAGAAAAAAACGCAATTTTGATCGAACTAATCATGCATAATATCATCATTTTGAGATTATTTAAACAAACAGTCATACTCAGATTGAATAATACGATTTCAACCAGTAAAATCAGTATAATATGGTGATCATATACAGTCAATCCACTACTTTATTATCGCCGAAGTGAGAGTTGTATAAATAGAACCTGACGCTTATGCGACGCACTAGCTGTTTACATGGTCATTTTGTAACGATTTTCACATACTGCATTCGTTCAAACTTATCGTAAATATACACAATAGTGCCATAAGACTTGAACTGTACTATAGGGTGACAATTCCATATATAAGGGAACGGAGTGTTGAATGACTCGGTGCTAACAGATATGTCGCAAACACATTTATTCAGTTCTTTTAATAGCAGTGTGAAGTAATTATAGAGAATATAACTTTTTTTTTGTGTTTGTTTTGTGCAATATTTTATCTTTAATTGCCGATACTGTTTGAGAAACAAAAGACATAGATACATTCAGAAAAGGTCATTAATTTGTTCATGAAACCTTCTTCCAAACTTATCATCGCAAATGCTACTTCTGTGCAAAAACGACAAAATTAAGTATCAAAAATAAATTAAATATGCAAGCTGCTTGAAGGTGCCAAAGCACTCGTATACATTGGCTAAAGCTAGCAGAATGGTATTTTAATCCCTGTAGTTACTTAGCTGCACTGAAGTTGGATTAAGGTTATGCAAATTCACAAACACATTTTGAAGAAAAAAGTTGGTATGGTGCATTTTAATGAGGTGAAGGATGCAACACTTAAGAACCCTTATTCGACCGAATATAAAATGTTAACATTTGTTTGTACTTATTTATAGGAAATTTTTTTAAAGTGAGGACAAAGGTCATCATGTAAAATGACATTTTATCAAAAACCTTTGCTCCAATACTTTTACCTGTGTCCAACAAATCAGAACTCTAACTCTATTTACTAACCAAGAAATAGATAAGTATATAAATTACGAGGTAAAGAATATGGCGTTATAAGGTCCACCATCCTGACAAATATGAAGGTTGTTGTACTTGTGGTTACTGGTCAATAGGCTTACATGTATATTAGGTCAAAGGTCATCGAAATCACGTGATATTTTGTTTTCAACTTTGGGGTCGGCATAATTATCTCTGTGCATATAATTTTTTATTTGTTAGACAAGCATTAGATATGCGCACAATTGATGAGTTACAGTACTATGTGATGGTCAAAGGTCAACAGCAACCCCTATTTTGGCTTTAGTTCCATACCTGGCATTGTTGGCTTGACGGCCTCATATATCACTGCATCAAAACGCAATAATACATATAAATTCACACTAATAATTCGACTGTATTATCGAATAATACACGTGAATTCACATGAATCCACACGAATTTAGGCTTGCTAAATAAAAGCAATGGATTATTGACTTTATCATACATGCTATGCCTGTATTGTCATTCTCCTATTGTTTAGACGGTACTGATACGAACCCGTATTTTAACTAGTGAAAATACGAATTATATTTTCACTGTAACCGAACTACTTACAGCAACGCGTACGCGTGACCTTCGTAGGTACGTTCATATGTAAAACAGCTGAGCGAATAAGACTTCGGTCCCCGCGCCCGTTTGACAGTGCATCATGATAGAACCGCTATACGACAAGTTTCCTGTTGACGAGTTTAAGTATCTAGATGGTGAATTGCATCGTTTACAGCCATAAATGAGCCACAAAAATCCAACAGCAGTGGAATTCTCGCGACAGACGAGGTGCACATATTATATTTCAGATTTGTACCTGTCAGGGATATTCACGGGTCATGATCGTGTCCGATGCGGATTTTTCGGATGCAATGTTAGACAGTATGGAAAGTCAAACTTTCGTTTAGGTTGTTTAAAGAAGTTTAGTTCTATTTAGGCAAGCCAGTAACGAAACTATACGAACAGACGATGTAAATACCTTTAAAATGTTTTCTTCGTACAGCAACAAAATCACGATCGACGCTACAGCTTACAATGTACTCACTTCACGTTTTCCCTAAACCGCTCACAATTCCTTTCTAAGATGGTAAATTCGGCATATTTGACGTCTGAGGACACGTATAATTCCTGGAGATAAACTGACTGGTACGGCTATTATTAGTAAATCCACTGAGCATTCATAGATGTCGCAGAGCTGCTTGCTCTAACTCCGTCATCTGTTCATACTCGATCGAGTTTTGAAATCGAACGCTGGCGCGGCGCGACTCTGATCCGATTTTGGCGGGCCTAATAACTTTCGCGAAGGGATGAGGTGATGTTTCAAAACACGAAAACACTCTCATTTTACACACTCCAGTCTATGTTTTACGTCCACTGCCATTTTAAGCTCGAAATAAATCTTCTTCAAATTTTGAAAACCTGTGTCGACATCTTAATGTTTAAATTGTTGGCTTTAAAAGTGTGCCATAAGCCCTCCCTTGAAGTGGAATGGCCCAAGAGCGGAATAATATCAAGAAGTGATACGGTTGTCATCACTCGTTAGCAACCAATTTTTGTGAGTACAGCGAGTAGAAAGCAAGGTCGATTTCAGTTGATTTCGTCGCTAGTTTCGGAACGTCCATAGGAAAAACAGTCGTAACCAAAGCATGCACGTATGATAAAGGGGCTATTACACGAAGTTAGGGCGATACCGCGTCGTATTCTCGTGATGTGTCCGCATTTGGACTTGTTGCTGCGCAACTCGTCAAAATACGGACACATCACTCGAATACGACGCGGTATCGCCCAAACTTCGTGTTATACCCCCTAAGTATTCATCTGTATATGCACTCTTCAGCTAAAATACAAGCAAAAATCCTGTATTTACAGTAAGTATTATTGGGTTTTCATGCAGTGTATAGGCTACAAAGTGATTTGGACATAGCTCAGCTGCAGAGTTATAAGACAGGTCAAAGGTCATTTGAAATGTGAAAGATAGTACTTTAAAAATCTTCTTTAAAACTAATATGGCCTGATTTATAGGCAAAAGAACTCGCATACATTTGATAGATCTAGCAAAATGACCTTTAAATTAGGCATGAAGGAGCATTGTCCTATCGTCTACAAATATTGTTCAAATGACTTTGAGGAATAACTTTTTCTGCAAATGAGTAGGATGCAAGTGTTTACATCAAACATGACCCCTTGGCTATGTGATCAGTTGGAAATAGTCGCAAAAAACTTTGGCCTTCGAATGCCAATTGTAAGTCATTGAGTGCGGCCACTTGACCTGGTAGCGATATTTGATTTAATTTGATTTATAACATAGTTTTTCAGACAATGTTTGAAGGCTTTTATAAACATGCAGTTTTTCCCCTTGTTTATTTCTTTGCAATAAACACTGTAAGTTTATCACAATGTAGTCTTTGTGTATTGGAAAAAGCAAACACTATTTGAACAGATATGTTTACTAACTCCATCCATCTATATGAAGGACTTTGGCTTAGTCACATGATCTGGCGGCCATTATGATTTTGCAACAATGATAAAATTACAGAGGAATGATTTTCAAATATCTTCGTCTCCAAAACAGACTCACATATGGTCTGAAATTTTACTCGTGTCACCATTATTAGGTCATATTCTAGTTTGCAAAACTTGTCATAATATGTCTTGTGATCGGGAAGCCGAATTGCCACATTTGTAAAATACCTTTCACAAACAATATTTGAAACAATATTTAAAAATTGCATTTGTCTTTATCAGAACCAATGGACATTTTTATTGCTTATGTGGAAGTACTGTAGTAACACTTTTTTTCCAAATTTTAAGATGACTTTGGATGTGCTTTGTCCTACTTTCATTTTTCTCTCGCACTTAAAGACACTAAACGAACCAGATATTTCATTTCTCCTGATGTGGATAACTAGGGCACAATTTATTTTATTTAAAAACCGTGGGATGAAGTAATGACGTTTTACTGGCCTTTCAAAATAACATCATCTGAAAGAGCTAGTACTTTGGTACCTTTTGCATATTGTTATGAAGATCAACTTTAGCTCACGTGTACACGTGGACTAATGTCATAGCGATGGCTGTCTGTTCGTGTGTGTGTGTGTGCGTTTGTGTGTGTGTGTGTGTGTGTCTGTCTGTCTGTCTGTCTGTTTACACGATAACTCAAAAACGCCTAAACGGATTCAGGTCAGATTCGTTACACAAGTATGCTACTTGCAAGAACTGATTAGATTTTGGTTAGTGTGGCTTTTATATTAATGAAGTTATGCAATATCATTTTTCCGTACAATGGTTTCCCTATGGAGACGGTGATGACAGTGTCGACAAATATCAAGAAATACTGCACCAAATTTCATTAAACTTTTCATAAATGACAATCTTAGAACATTATAATGATACTGTGAGTGTCATGTCAATTATTAGCTCATTTGCATATTTAATGAACTATTGTTATTAGTGACTCTGAAATTCCTGCACCAAACTTGATGATACGTGCAACAAATATTGATCTGATAAATATCTAATTATACTTAGAAGTAATGGGCAGTTTCAAGTTATAAAAAGCTCATTTGCATATTTTATGATGTTTTATAATTAGTCATATAACTCCGATATAACTGCACCAAATTTGATGAATTTTGCTGCAGATACTGATCTACCGACATCAAACTGTGGTGTAAAGCACTTAGTAGTGTCAAGTCAATTAAGCATTCATTTGCATATTTAAGAAACTTTTTAATTAGGTATAAAACTCTGAAATTATGGCACCCAAGTCAGCGTAATCTGGTACAGATATTGGTCTGATAAGTATCTAATTGTACTGAAAGCATTTGGCAGTGTCAAGTTAACAAATTGCTCAGTTGCATATTTTATGAAGTTATGTAATTAGTCATATAACTACAAAATAACTATACCAAATGTGATGAAATCTTCTGCAGATACTAATCCCACAGATATCTAATTGTGGTATAAAGCATTTAGATGTGTGGGGTTAATTAAGGGTTCATTTACAAATTTAATGAACTTTGTAATTGGTGGTATTACTCAAAACTTTCAGCAATACATTTGATGAAACTTGCTACAGATATTGATCTGATAAATATTTAATTGTACTGAGAAGCATTGGGCGTGTAAAGTTAATAATTAGCTCATTTACATATTAAATAAAGTTTTGTAATTTGTGATTTAACTCTGAGAGTACTGTGCGAAAGTTGATGAAACCTGCTACATATAATGATATAACAGATATCTGATTGTTCTTATTACACGCCTCACACGGATGTCGATTATATTGGTATGAATTAGGTTTATTGACAGGAATATTGAAAAACATAATACAATAAATCCTCGTCAGAGATGCTTACTCTGGCAGTAGACCGTATACACGTCTAGTCTTATCAGAAGTCTGTCTTCCACTCCGCGTCGTGCGCTCAATTGAACTGCTGTCAGAATATACAATGTCTGTCTTTGTTCTTGTGTTTTGGTTAGTGATTATCCTGAGGTCTGCAAATGTTGCGTAACATCTCCTTGCTCGTTGTTTTGTCACTTATATGAGACAGGTCAAAGGTACAATTGTTTTACACAACTTCATAACAGTCAAAAAGTATGCAGTAATTCATGTCATATTGTATTATTTCATGCGTCCAGTAGTGTCTGATAAATGTCAATACATGTCGAGTCATCAGCAGTCAATTTCAATGCTTGATAACTAAGTTTGTAATTTTGTCAAACTCAAAGTCATTCCTTCCATTTAGGGGTCACATTAGTAGGTCAAGTTTTTCTGTTGAGTAAATGCTAAAATTTTCTAGTCTGTGTACTGGATATCCAACATTTTGTGAAGCGTACTACTATAAATGAATCTGTTGTAAAACACGTGAGCACATTCAGTTCATATCTGGTTTTATCATACTCCTGACTTTATTACACTAAAAACATTCTTAGGGTCACTGCCTTTCATGACCTGGACATTCAAAAAAGTCACAGGTGGAGATGTTTTAGAGCAGTGATTAGTATATCAATAAAGTTCTGGAGTGTTCTTTGGGGTTTTTTTTTGTATAACTATTCATATGAATACTGGGGCAGCGTGGTTTAGTCAGACAATTTTTGGATCCTGTCACAGACGTGTTACTTCAGGACTTTGTAAACTCCAGCAGTATAATATGTAAACCCTGTCTTACCGCCACGCAGGATTTATACTGTTAGACTTTGTACTGCGGTGGACAATTCTTCTAGCAAGCAAAAGGACTGTTCACTTTGTCCCAATAGTCCTGTTTCAAAATGACCTACATTACACGTCCTACACACATGTACTGCATGCTCTGATTGGTTAATCCGCTTATCTAAGGTCCACTTTCGGAGCAGTCATTGAGGGACCTCATGTGTAAGGTCTCATTATTATGTATTATTCAATTTACAGCTTCCTGATTGGTTAAAGTGTAGGTCCGGTCCTCCAGTGTTCACTGCCTCATTATGCAATCTCATGTACTTTTGGATGATGCCTGCACGTGGTCGCAGCTCGCAATCCCAGTATATAAAGAAAAGTACTCATAACATCCAGTTAGATTTGACCTTGTTCGAGAGTTTCTTCACTATTCATGGCATTTTATGTGATACTGTGAACTAAACATGAATAAATTTTAAATTGTGTCCTTTTCCCTGCGCTTGTTGGTTGAAATGGTTGATCTAGTCAATTTTGCATTTCTCCAAGAGTTTGCCAGAAAGATATTCATACATGTCTGTCCAAAGATCGGTATATGTAGGTTACGACCAGTACGACTGACCCACAAGAATCTATGACGGCTGGCACAAGCTGTATTCAGTTGACTGCGAACAACTGTTCTCACAAGGTCACAGTTTTTCGATCTTTGGAACATGGTAAACGGCTTACTGAATTATATAACGAACCCCATGTGTTTCCCTTGAAGCTCTATTGTTTCCTCTTGTCATTCGCAGGCCTCACTGTTGTCGATGCGGCCAATGCCCCCGTGAAATCAAAATGAAAATGAAAACGTGAACTTTGTACGTAAACAACAATTGGAAAACAACGAGCTAGCATGCCTGTAATGCATACAGTGACAGGGATAAGTAAAAACATGGAAATTTAACGCATGAAGGTTTGTCGGGCATTTTTCGTTGTAACTTTCGGCCGATCCCTGAAATCACGAATAACGTATTACTTCAGCGTTAGCCAGGAAGCACGTGGGACATTGCATAATGAGGCAGTGAACACTGGAGGACCGGACCTACACAATGACCAATCAGGGAGCTGTAAAGAGAATAATACATAGTAATGAGACCTAGTGCATGAGGTCCCACCAATCAGCGTAACGCAAATGGACCTTAAATGACCAGATGAACCAATCACTGATGTTTGTACATATGTCATGGACCTGACTTATGAAACAGGACTACTGCAATGCAGGACGTAGACTTTGCACTACGATGGACTTTGCTCTCAAGTCTTCAAGCAAGAAAAAGGACTGTCTTCACTTTGTCTCACTGTATGACTCGATTCTGGAGTATTGTCAACCCAGCTGACATACGTAGCTTGTAGACTTTTTACAGTTTGTATTGTATGCCTTGAATTAGCGACTAGTTTTATTTTCTTTTTTGAATAAATTTTATTTTCGAGGGGAGCTGCTGAGTTCATGGGTTTTTGCTTTTTTTGATTCTCTCAGAAAGGACAACCTTAATTGCACTAGCCAATTTTCTAGAAGTAGAAGTCTAACGATCCATGCGCAAGAATGAAATTCAGTATACAATTGCGAAACATGTTGGTAATTCAGGCCGATTTGACGAATCCATCCTGCATGATAATTAGCCCGGGTCTACCTTTGAACTCAGAAAATGGAAATTAGAAAAACAGGCTGACTTTGAGCTTAAAAATTTGGTATTAGAAAAGGAAAAATTAGAAATGGAAGAAAGACGGAAAGAAAGAGAATGAGAAATGGAAGAAAGACAGAGAAAAGAGAGGGAGGAAAAGACACGGAAAGACAATTAGAAGAAAATAGACTACAGTTAGAAATGAAACTTTCAGAGCTTGGATATACAGGACAATTTTCCACTTCTGACAATTTTTACATCACTAAGCATTATAGGTTGGTTACTTCTTCCAAGAAAAGGATGTTGACAAATATTTTCTTCATTTTGAGAAAATTGCTCAGAGTCTGAATTGGCCTAGGGCGTCTTGATCTATTCTTTTGCAGAGTGCTTTAGTTGGTAAAGCTAGAGAAATTCACATTCAGTTGTCAGTGGAGTAGGCTTCAGATTATGTTTGTGTGAAGGAACTAATCCTCAAAGTCTATGAACTGGTGCCTGAAACTTACCGTCAGAAATTTAGGATTGTGAGAAAATGAAAGATCAAACTTATGTTGAGTTTGCTCGAACAAGGAACATATTAGTCTGGTGCCGAAACCCTGATTTTTGGTCGAACCCAAAAATTTCGGCCCCACAATGGTTCTTGGTGGTTTCTGTATCTTCAAAGCCTACTGAATCAGGATCTGCATGATGCCACCCTGGCACCCTTGGGCATTTTAATATATTCAAGATGGCTGCCAAGATGGCCGCCAAAATATGTAAATGGTAATATCTCAGCTCTATGAAATGTTATCAAAATGATTTTGGTATCATTTGCCAGGTAAACAGGGCCGAGGAATTCATTTCTTTCATTGCACAACATGTGCAACTCTTAATTTGCATAAAAATCCAAGATGGTTGCCAAAATGACCCCCAAAACATGTAAAATGCCATATCTCAGCTCTATGGAAAGCTGTTGGAGTCATTGTGGTCTCTTTTGCCAGGTAAATGGGGCTAAGGAACTCATATCTTTCGTTGCCTGACATGTACTACCCTTAATTTGCATAAATATCCAAGATGGCTGCCAAAACGACCTCAAAAACAGGTATAGGTATCATATCTCAGCTCAATGAGAAGCTGTTGGAGTCATTTTGGTCTCCTTTGCCAGGTATATATTGGGTCAAGCAATTCATATTTTTATTGGCTGACATGTACAACCGTTAATTTGCATAAAAAATTTGCATAAAAATCCAAATACCTGTTTCAGTATGTAAGGATCATATCTCAATACACTATGCCACTGATTTTGGTGTCTTTCAGCATGTTTTACGGGTCAAAAAAATTGGCATCGTTTGTTATATTTGCTAATATAAAATCAAGCATGAAAATCTGAAATGCAATCCAAGATTGCTGCTAAGTTGGTTTCCACAATAAACATCAAGGTATATCTCAGCTGAGATTGCATACTAAAGACTAATACATTGAGGGTTTAAGGCTGAAGGATAAATTTCTTTCGTTAAATTAAATGTGAAATATTTCATTTAAAACCAAAATGACCACCCAATATCAACTATGGCCTCACAAATAGATGCCACAAAAAATTGAGTCGTATCTTAGCCAACCAAGCATTCTTGAGACCTATTTTGTTGTGTTTGGTAAGGTTTTATTGGTCGCAGGGTTTTCATTGCTTGTTTTCTGAACTGGAAAAAATCTTACTTCTAATATAGGGATTTTAACCCGCATTGCTGCTATAATGGTTTCCTAAAACATTACACCGTATTTTAATTTATCAAGCATCTTTGACACAAGGTTGTATGTGTTTTGGTCTGTTTGAGAGGTCATGGAATTCAAATTTCCATTCACATGATTTGTCGAACCAACCATGCAAATTACATTATAATGAACTGTATCTTTCCATACAACATGAATGGTCATTTTATAATTTGCCAATCAACCACAATAAATGACCTTCAGTTATTCGAGGCAAATTTGCTGAGAATGCATTTGCACTTGCATAAAAGTGACTTGTTTGGTCGTCTTTGAGCCAACCTGAGTCATCTGTCTTGTTTATCTTTGCACCAACTTAGTCACTCAGATAATTTTCAGGAGGATCTTTAATATTGTTGCCCTTTAAATATATGACCACAAGTAGGTGTAGCAGAGGCCTTCTATGAATACCTTTATCATTGCAGGCATGGTTTTCTGATTTGGCAATGAAGATACTTGTCTCTTGCCACTTTTGACAAGAAGGTTTCATGTCATCCGGCAGACGTTGTATCTTAAGCTTTACAGCCGTCATGCTAAAAACAAGTCTCTATTTTCTGCTATAGTGTCATTCATAGGCAGCAGGAATACCAACTTCTTGCGTTTCACACAATTCAGAGCACTTTGAGCAGTTTAATTGCATTACACACACCAATGTTAGATTTAGTGAGGTGTGAGTTGCATTTTTACCAATCAAGCATTCTTAAGAACTATTTTGATGAGTATGGTCATGTTTTCTTAATTACAGAATTGGAATCTCTAGTGATATAACCTGAAAATACTTTCAAGAACATTACAAAAAGAGGAAGTTTGTCTAATAATGCTTATAATGGTGTCAAAAATATTATATCATGTCTCTATTTACAGAGTAGCTTGCGACACCAATTTTTGTGTCTATGGATACATTTGAATGGTCAATTGCATATAAAGTGTACAATCAACATATATATCAAAAGTGAAGTCAAAACATCATCGATGCCCTAAAAAGAGTTGGAAAACAGACATTTAGCCTTAAATGATCATCTTTGAGATCGATTCTTTCTTTGGCCGTATTTTAGGTATCAAGGAACACACTTTTCCCATTACATGAACTGTTTACGTACCATTTATCATTTGGTGGCACGTTTTATAATACTTATCTGTAACAATGTACCAAAAATACTCATTTACCAGTTTTCGACCAGAACTGTAAGTTTCGGTCAGATTCTTGCACAACATCATCTTCATTGCTTTTGTTATTAGCAGGGTCATTTATATTGGTGACTGCTTGTTATATTATACTAGCAGAAAATACAAATGTCACAGCAAGTTGAGTTAAAGACCGCCTGTAACTTCCTATGGAATATGGAGGGTCACCTGTACAGCCATTAGGAATGAATTTATGCACTTCTGAAAGAGCTGGTCAGCCTTGACTAAAACTTAAAGTGCAAAGCGATTTGACTGATTCATCTTTCAGCCAACCAAAGTCACTGAAATCCGTTTGAGACCTTGGATCTTTGTTCACTATACCGTTCCTTATTTATATTTATAAAGTTAAGTGAAGTTAAGTAAGCCTTTATTGAAGTCGTATCCCAATTGGGATCTTGATCATAAAGTACAATAAAAGTTTTGCAAAATCAACAACAGAATAGTATTAAAAAAGAGATATATATGGGTAAATCTATATATGCGGATATTTCATGTTCATTAATAATTTACTTTTTTCATATTTTTCTTGTCGAAGTTATATATGTGTGTGCCAGTTGTTATGCTCGTTATTTTTAGGAGCAGTTTTTAGTGTGTTGTGGCTCCAATGGCGAGCATGTAGGCCACTGCACCATAACAAGACACAGCATGGGCACCTAGCAGTTGTGGCTCTTTGTCTGCATACATTTTTGGTAGTTGGTATGTTTCTTATTAAAGTCCAATAAAAGCTTGTACAAGTCACCAAAACAGTACACGTTAGTCTACATTTCATCTATTGGAGAAGTGATGTTATAGGAAACTCATCAGCACTGTTATGTACTTATGGTTTCATTCGGAGACACAAGGAAAAATGCACATGCTCATCAGTATAGACCTTTTGATGTCAGGTAGTTGATTTGAACTAGTGAAGAATATTGCTTTCGGAGGAGCAAGGTGTATATATGTTTAATTATAAAAACAACAACAATTCAATTAAATATTGGGTAATTGTAATGCAATTAACCCCTTGACTACCTATGGCGCCGGATATATCCGGCGCCATATTGAATTACCATATACCTTGAGTGCCGGAAATATCCGGCACAGTTAAATAGGCGTATTTGCTTCGTTTTTGTCGCTAAAAATCCCGTAATTTTGGCGTCGGCACGCAGCGCGACTAAGACTGATGTATTCCGATCTGGCCTGAATGTGATTGCGCCCCCGTACGTCCGAGTATGGCCAAAATCCGGAAGCAAATGTCGTGACCCATGACCTCGACCCTGAAAGGTCAGGCTGATCACAGAAGCGTCGCGCTGATTGTTTACAGTTTTCAGAAGTACGGACGATCGCGAAGATGTTTATGGTTTTTGTTTTTTTAATGAAATGAAATGTTTATTTATTGAAAACAAATGATTTATATGTAAATATGTTCTATTAACAGCAATATTCGTGAATGAAACTAGAGGAAATACAATTGTTTACTATAAGCCAGTGAAATTTTGTAGCAGCCATATTATCAATATGACTGGTCACATGACTGGTCATGTGTTTGGTCATGTGATATGTTGTTCCCTAAAATGTATTTTTAAATATTGTGAATTATTTTTTGATAAATCATAACCATTTTAGATGCATGTTTCTGCAAGGAAGACATAAAGCATGTGTTTACAAATATAAAATGTGTTGATTTTCAAATACAGAATCATGTCAGATGCTGATGTTTGTGGTTCATTTACTCTGCCTTTTGTGAGAAAAATCTCAAATAGGTATATGATAACATCCATAAATAAAGTAAAGGGTAGTTATTATTACATATATGTAAAGACAATGCCATGAAAATTGCAACTGTATTCAAATTTGCATCATTTTATGGATTCAAAACACGTCCTGATGCTTCAAATATTCATATTCTTTGTCAACTCTGGTCACATGATGTGTCATGTGATCAGTCACGTGACCTGGAAATACAAAACTTATGTATGAAAAAGTGGGAAATTTCATGCTGATTCAGAAAATATATGGTTTATTGGTACTTACTTAATTTTTACTCTAAGCAGTGTTCATGCAATGACCACACCTAAGATTTTATCAATATTTACATAAGGGCCCTGGTATATAGGAATACATTGGCCTTGGTAGTCAAGGGGTTAAACTGTTCAAAGTGGTTTGGATGAGTATCAAGCGAAAAACATTGGTATTCTTGATGCCCTTACGGATGACAGTATAGCAGAAACTGTAAAATTGTTAGCAGCATTGATGGTTGCAAAGCTAAGGGTACACCATCAGGGGGATAGCATGAAATCGTTTCGTCAAAAGTAGCAAAAGACAAGAATCTTTATTGTTAAAAAAGAATAATATAATTCATGTGAATAGATGGTTTGACAATTTATATGAGTGGAAATGTGAATTCCATGACCTCTCAAACGGACTAAAACACATACAACCTTGTGTCGAAGATGCTGTATACATTAAGATATGGTGTAATGTTTTAGGAAACCATTATAGCAGCAATGCGGATGAAAATCCCGCCATTAGAAGTAAGATTTTTCCGGCTCAGGAAACAAGCAATGAAAACCCTGTGACCAATAAAACCTGACCAAACACAACAAAATAGGTCTCAAGAATGCTTGGTTGGCTAAGATACGACTCAATGTTTTTGTGGCATCCATTTGTGAGGCCATAGTTGATATATTGGGTGGTCATTTTGGCTTTAAATGATATACCTTGATATATGTTGTGGAAACCAGCTTAGCAGCCATCTTGGATTGTTAAGTATCCATTTCAGATTTTCATGCTTGATTTTATAGCAAATATAACAAAACATACCAATTTTTTGACCCGTAAAACATGCTGAAAGACACCAAAATCAGTGGCATAGTGTATTGAGATATGACTCCTTACACACTGAAACAGGTATTTGGATTTTTATGCAAATTTTTTATGCAAATTAAGGGTTGTACATGTCAGCCAATGAAAAATATGAATTGCTTGACCCAATATATACCTGGCAAAGGAGACCAAAATGACTCCAACAGCTTCTCATTGAGCTGAGATATGATACTTATACCTGTTTTTGGAGGTCGTTTTGGCAGCCATCTTGGATATTTATGCAAATTAAGGGTAGTACATGTCAGGCAATGAAAGATATGAGTTCCTTAGCCCCATTTACCTGGCAAAGGAGACAACAATGACTCCAACAGGTCTCCATAGAGCTGAGATATGGCATTTTACATGTTTTGGGGGTCATCTTGGCAACCATCTTGGATTTTTATGCAAATTAAGAGTTGCACATGTTGGGCAATGAAAGAAATGAATTCCTCGGCCCTGTTTACCTGCAAATGACACCGAAATCATTTTGATAACATTTCATAGAGCTGAGATATTACCATTTACATATTTTGGTGGCTATCTTGGCGGCCATCTTGAATATATTAAAATGCCCAAGGGTGCCAGGGTGGCATCATGCAGATCCTGATTCAGTAGGCTTTGAAGATACAGAATCCACCAAGAACCATTGTGGGGCCGAAATTTTTGGGTTTTGTGCTTCGGCACCAGACTAGTATGTTTGACCGCTGGTGTACATCTGAGAAAATTTGTAAGGATTATGAAAAGTTGAGACAGCTTATTTTAAATGAGGAATTTAAAAGCTGTATTCAAAGTGACGTCAAGACATTTATCAATGAACAAAAGGCAGACACGTTAGAGATTGCTGCAAACTGGCCAATGTTTATTTATTAACCCACAAAACTTCATTTGTCGGAAGCAATTCCAGTCCTTTTCAAACCAAAACAGTGCTGGGAAATTTAACTTCTTTTCGTCTTGGAATTTCTCAAAGGAGAGTAGAAAACACTTTGCAAAATGCTTGATGTACAACAATAACACATATACTGATTCTGCACATGTGTCAAATACGTTAAGTATACACGTGTGTATAATAATAAAATGCAAAATTACAGTGTACACTTAGTGTGCAAAGATCTTCATTACGTATAATCATGATCTGCATAGAAATACGCCTCGCATACCAACGCATTGGAATGTTCCATATACAATTATATACATTGCATATGCAATCAGTATTGTGTTCCATATATTTCAATATATGTCAATATGCTAAGCGCATATCAACCATTTTATCCAGTGAAATCAAATGAAAATAGTTCACAGAGTTCAAATAACACTTCCATGTCATCAGATTCCGAGTCTAAGCCTCTTTCTGGAAAAACTTTGGTGCAATTTCGTGTAATGATTGTAAGAAAGACGGCCATTTTATTTCAGATTGTCTCATATTGAAAAGAAAATGTAAATGTAAAAGTGGATCTTAGCCTACCGGCTTTATCTCTTCGTCATTTCAATTAGAGTCTAATAATGTGTACAACACACATTTTCTGAGGTTAAACCCCTCTTATCCCCAATTAATAAGGTCAAGGTAAATTCTTCTCAAGATAGCATTATGGGTATTTTCGAACCATTTATTCACGATGGTTTAATATCACTTTCTAGTGATTACTCTTCTTCTACTAACCCTGTCAAAATTTTAAGAGAAACCGAGGGCGTTTAGTCTCTTTTGTTGGCAGATACCCTGCCTTTTTCTGAAAAATCATTTTCAGGTTCTAACGTTCTTATTAAGGGGTAGATTGAAGTAACTGAATTCCCGTTCCTCTCCATAATGTCTATTTGTATTTGGACTATGTTTCTGGACCTGTGACTTTAGGTATTAGGCCTTTTTTGCCTTTTGAAGGGTTCACCTTCTCCTTGGAAATGACCTTGGTTGAGAGAAGGTTAATACTAATCGACTTATGACTGATAAGCCTAGTTTAGAGCAGGATCCAGACCAAATTGAACAAGAAATTCCTGGTTCTATCCTTCATGTGATGTTACTCGAGCTATGTCAAATAAACTTCTGAGAATCATAATACTCTCAAAAATGATGTCACAGACGTCGACTTAAGCGACACGTTTGTCAGTCAGGTGTTTGATACGCATCATTCCGTTATCTCTAGTGGATTTGAAATTTCCATTAAAACTTCTGCTGACCAAGGTCAGACATTTTCTCGGTCAAGTCCAGAACAACGCAAAGACCCAAATATCTCGTTTTTGTTTGACAGGGTTGTTGACGAAGCTGAAACTTCAGATAGTCGTGTTTGTTATTATACAAGGTCTGGTATTCTCATGCGTAAATGAATACCTCAAGATGTCTTGGTTGATGACGATTGGGCTATAAAACATCAAATTGTGGTTCCAAAATCCTATCGTGCTGAAATATTACGCCTAGCTCAGGAAACCCCCTGGGCTGGTTATTTAGGTGTCAGGAAGACCTATCATAAAATTCTCAGTTATTTTTATTGGCCTAATCTCAGGCAGGATGGAGCACATTTCTGTAAAAATTGCCACACATGTCAAATGGTAGGAAAGCCAAATCACACCATTCCAAAGGCCCCTTTACAGCCAATTTTCTGCATTTCAAGAGCCATTAAATATGATATTCATAGATTTTGTTGGGCCCCTACCTAAAACAAGATCAGGAAATGAGTACATGTTTACATTACTGTGTACACCTACTCGGTTCCCAGAAGCCATTCCACTGAGAAACATAACATAAAGACTACAGTGAGAGCTTTAGTCACTTTTTTTACTTTTTCGCCGTCCAAGGTGTGTCCAGTCCGATCAAGGCTCCAACTTTACGTCTGGAATTGTTCAAACAGTATAGGTCCTCTGCCTACCGCCCAAAAAGTCAGGGTGGTCTCCAGCGATTTCATCAGGCTTTCAAATATATGATTAGGACCTACTTTTTTGACACAGAGAAGCACTTCGATGAAGGAATTCATTTTCTTCCCCATGTTGTTAGAGAATCCATTCAAGAGTCTCTTGGTTTCAGCCCATTTGAGCTTGCATTTGGACATACAGTCCGTGTCCCATCCAAGCTTTACAAAGAGAAACTCTTATCAGACAGTAATGCTTGTCTGAATATTTTGCAATATGTATCAGAATTTCGTACAAGACTTACAAAGGCATGTAAATTAGCCAGAGGAAACTTTGAGTCATCTCAACAATTTATGAAAGTGAAATATGATAAAAACACCTGAAAACGGAAGTTTGAGCCAGGTCAGAAGGTTCTTTTTATTCTTCCGGTTACTTTGGTCCATATCAAATTGATAAGAAATTAAGTGATTTAAATTATATTATAATAACGCGTGACTGGCGAAAACAAGCACAGTTATGTCACATTAATATGCTGACGCTATATTTAGATAGGAACATTCCATTCATAACACAACCTGTCAGTGTAGTTAGTTCAAACCATTATCAAGGTAGCGATAATGAAACTGACTTTGGTGAAAATACTCTAAGTTCAAAGCTGCTAAATTCAAAGCTGGGCTCGGTCAAACTCCAGAATTCAGAAATCCTCGAAAATCTTGAGTCTAAGTTGGCACACCTCCAGTCTTCACAACAACAGGTTAAAGAACTGATCTATGAATACAAACACTTGTTCCAAGATGTCCCAATGAAAACAAACATTATTTACCATAATGTTGATGTCGGCGACAATAAGCCTGTGAAACAACATCCGTACAGACTGAATCCAATGAAAGTGAAATATCTCCAGGAAGAAGTCAAATATCTGCTGGACAATGACTTTATTGAACATAGTAAAAATTACTGAAGTTCGTCGTGTATTCTTGTGCCAAAACCAGATCAAATCTATCGTATGTGCACGGTTTACAGGAATGTGAACACTCTCACAAAGACAGACACTTTTTCAATCTCGAGGATTGATGATTGCATAGATCGAGTCGGAAAAGCAAAGTACGTGTCAAAATTTGATCTACTTAAGGGATTTTGGCAAGTCCCTCTGACGGATTATGCCCGTAAATGTCTGTCTTTTTTACACCAGACGGTTTGTTCCAATACAAGGTAATGCCATTTGAAATGAAGAATTCGCTAACAACATTCCCATGGATGATTAACGACGTCATATCAAGTTTACAAGGGTGCGAAGCATATGCCGACGATGTTATTTGCTACAGGGACCCTTGGGAGGAACACATCAAGCTCATGCGGAAGTTCTTTGAGAGACTGAGCAAAGCAATGTTGACTGTCAACCTAGCCAAGTCTGAGTTTGGTTGGACAAGAGTGACTTACCTTAGACATACTGTAGGAAGGGGCGAGGTAAACCTGTCGATGCCAAAATTACTGCTATATCAAGTTTTCCAAATTACAAGAGACAACTGATACGTTTCCTTGGTATGACCGGTTACCATAGAAAATTCTGTCCACATTTTTCCACCATGCACGTCAGTTTCTTTCATAATATAATCCAATATGGCTGCATGGTGGCCATTTTGTTACATTTTTTTTCATGTACGGAGCCATAACTCAGGCATGTCACCACCGATTTTACTCAAAGTTGTTAAAAGGACATTGACCTATGTCATGCATATCCACATTGATTTGTTTTGTGATACAATCCAATATGGCCGCCGTGCGGCCATTTTGTTATGATTTTTTCATGTACGGAGCCATAACTCAGGCACATCTCAACCAATTTTATTCAAAGTTGGTACAAGGACATTGACCTATATCATACATATGCACATCAATTTGTTTTACGACATGATCAAATATGGCCGCATGGCGGCCGTTTTGTTACATATTTTTCTTGTCTTAGCCATAACTCAGGCATGTCACCACCGAAGTTGGCACAGAGACATTGACCTATGTCATAAATATGCATGTCAATTGGTTTCACAATCCGATGCAATATGGCTGCCTTGTGGCCATTTTGTTATGATTCTGTCATGTTCTGAGCCATAATTTGGATATGTATCAACTGATTTTTTTCAAAGTTGGTACAAGAACATTGACCTATCATGTCATAAATATGCATGTCTATTGGTTTCACAGTCCAATGCAATATAATGGCTGCCTGGTGGCCATTTTGTGACGATTTTTTCATGTACAAAGCTATAACTCAGACATATTTCCACCAGTATCATTCAAAGTTGGCACAAGGACATTGACCTATGTCATACATATGCACATCAATTTGTTTAACGGCATGTAGCAGTATCATGTCAATTATTGAATTTTCGTAATTAGTCTGATATGTAAAGAAATACTGCATCAAATTTCATGAAACTTGGTACAGATGTTAAGCTCACATTGCTTTAACAGTGAAAAAGACATTTATCAGTGTCAAGTTAATTAATTTGTAATTGCATATGTAATACACTTTCCTACAAATACTGCATTTAAGTTGATGAAACTTGGTAGTGATTTTGACCTCATAGTGTTGTAAATATAAATCAATGACACTTCGTGGTGTCATTTATATATATAAATTAATTGCTAGTTTGCATTTACATAATGGATTGTTGTTTTTAGGGTGAATGTCCAAAGCTCTGCATCAAACTTATGAAATATAGTACCGGTGATAATCTGTCAGTGTTAGGATAGGTTTCAAAAATATTTGGCAGCATCCTGTCGATTAAGTACTAATTGATTCATTTTAATGACCTTTTGTAATTAGTATTGCGGCTTACATTGTTTTTATGTTTTCACCACCATTGAACTGATTTTTGGCCATTCAGTCCTATCTGTACCGCAGTATTTTTAATCACAGACCTAAATTATGAAGAGAACTCTTTCCTCTCAGAAGACTTGTAATTAAGGTATAAGGGGGGACTGTGTCATTGTCAATGACTTGTTATGCATACTTTAATAACATTTGTGAAAAATAGATTTTTCTTTTGAAAACTTTCTTCTTTTTTTGAAGAAAGGGTGTGTTATGTAGATCATTTTTTCCCACACTCATGACTTGAGCTTAATTCAACTAGAACATTCTTACGGTC
Source organism: Ptychodera flava (assembly GCF_041260155.1). NCBI lineage: Eukaryota > Metazoa > Hemichordata > Enteropneusta > Ptychoderidae > Ptychodera > Ptychodera flava. Next base: position 51,661,291 of record NC_091929.1, on the reverse strand, counting down.
ACTGTCTTTCATGACTTGAACATTCAAATTAGTCACAGGTGGAGATGTTTTAGAGCAGTGATTAGTATATCAATAGAAGTTTTGGACTGCTTTCTTTCTTTCTTTCTGTTTTCTTATATAACTATTAGTATAAATACTGGGGCAGCATGGTTTAGTCAGACAATTTTTGGGATCCTGTCACAGACGTGTTACTTCAGGACTTTTGAAACTCAATCAGCATAGTTTGTAAAACTTCGTCTCACTTCCACGCTGGATTATACTGTTAGACTTTGCACTGTGGTGGACTTTGCTCTCAAGTCTTCAAGAAAGTAAAAGGACTGTTCACTTTGTCCACTGTATGACTCAATCTCAGCTGGGTCGACAACACTCTAGTGTTGTCGACCAGCTTAGATAAGTAGCTTGTAGACTTTTACAGTTGTACTATATTCCTCGACTTAGCGATTAGCTTTATTTTCTTTGGGGTAATAAATTTAATTTTTAAGGGATGCTGCTGAGTTCACGTTTTGGTTTCTTTACACGTAACAATATCGACCAGCAGGGAACAAATTTGTTAAAAGGATTTCATATGGCCTTGGATAATTTTGAGCTACAGTAACATATCTCCTTGCTAGAGGCTTGGCTCAATTGCCATCCTGTATCCTCTAGCTGTTCCTAGCAGTGAAAGCAACTGCTTTGGCTCTAGCAAGGCTCTGATCATATTTTCATGTGCAAAAACTAAGATAACCATGGAATCACATGTTTAAACTCCTCAAAAAACAAACACAGCACCTCAATGGTATCCACTCATATGATCAGTAGCTTGTGAATGCCTGTAGCGTACAAATAGATTTTAAGCAGTTGTGTGGTGTGGTAGAATTATTGTGATTTTTGAAAGATCAACTATAATTATAGAAAAAAATATTCAAGAAACCTTTTTTGGAGGAAACAGCATCAATCAACTTAACAAACAAACTAACCAAAAACATGAACTGGAATTTCATTCATATCATAACAATTTGTGTAATTTTAGTTTGTGAAATGCACACGGATCAGTCATATACTTTGGCAGCCATGTTCCTATACCCTGGCATAGTATACAAAAAATATTTCCTTCCCGAAACCAATGCAACATATTACTTGAAATTTTACCAATTAAAATATTTAAAGAGAAGACAACATTTTTCTTTCTGCAATCACTTGAATATTTCTCATATAATCATAGACATGCCATATTTTTAGAAACCTAGTTTGGCGGTTATATTTTCAATAGCGAAATAATATCAAAATTGTCTTCATTAGAACACAAAACGATCTCAGCAAAAATAAATAAGTTCACTTGATAGACTACTTTGATAAATATAAAATTTGATATATTTCAAACAGAAAAAAAATGAATATAAACATGAAGTCAACTATCTTCTAATCAGATGCAATAGATCATCTCAACTCCAGAAACCTTTTTTGGAGGAAACAGCATCAATCAACTGAACAAACAAACTAACCAAAACATGAACTGGAATTTCATTCATATCATTACAAATTTGTGTAATTTTTAGTTTGTGAAATGCACATGGATCAGTCATATACTTTGGCAGCCATGTTCCTATACCCCTGGCATAGTATACAAAAATATTTCCTTCCCGAAACCAATGCAACATATTACTTGAAATTTACCAATTAAAATATTTAAAGAGAAGATTTAATACTATGACAATTTTTCTTTTCTGCAATCACTTGAATAAATCTCATATAATCATAGACATGTCATATTTTTGGAAACCTAGTTTGGCGGTTATATTTTCAATAGCGATATAATATCGAAATTGTCTTCATTAGAAACACAAAACGATCTCAGCAAAAATAAATAAGTTCACTTGACAGACTACTTTGATAAATATAAAATTGGATATATTTCAAACAGAAAAAATGATATAAACATGAAGTCAACTATTTTCCTAATCAGATTCAATAGATCGTCTCAACTCCAATGGAGTCTGATACAAAGATATTTTTGAGTTATTTTAAACCATCTTCATTCGAATATTCTGGCTACGATATGAACAACATGGTTGGAGTTTTAATATAATGTTGTTTTATTTCCACTGATGTTAAGTCTTATTGTGAATGTTTCTCATAGAGAATATAGTTTAAGATCCAGATTTAGAAGACATTTTGTTCACTCAAGGAAAACCGAACGACTGGATCCTGACTCTTTACATAATCAATGAGCATAAAGCAAAAATTACATTCCTTTACATCTCTTTTTCAGTACTTCGCCAAATGTCGATGGAACAACTTCAAAAGGCACCTGTCCATATCGTAAATGAAGAGAGAAAAGTCGAATGTCTTGTTTGCCCATTGTTACATCACGAGACTATATCTGTTCACATTGTAAGATGGGGTAAATCTCATCATAAACAGTTTGTTTTACAATATGATAACGTCTCTAACTTTCGGCGGTAGTGAACAGCACTAAGTACTACTACGAGTCATCAACACACGCCCTATGCATAAAACACGTCGATAGAACGGATTATGGTACATACTGGTGTACTGTTGACAAGGGTAAACCGACACCTGCATCGCATAAAGTTGTCCGTAAGTGCAATTGATCGTTAATCATATTTCAATAGGGCTTAGCCCTCGAACTTGCACGGAGTAAGGTCGTATATTTGGGTTTAAAGTGCTTATCAAATTTGCAGGTTCTACAAATAGTTTAACGTGCCATATTTTTTGGCATACTGTTGTCCAATTAATTAAACAAACCTGCTCTGATTTTGTAGTACCTTAATGAGAGTGGCATGTGTTCGATACGAATGTTAGCAAGATCGAGTAAGCACAATGCCAGACAATTTTATACGTTATTTTTATTCAGATGCAAAGGTAACTGCTTATGCATTAATGCTTATTATATTATGTTATGCTACTGTGCGCCATTCTGATTTTACAAGAGCCCGTTCAACCGATGCTAATATACCGTTTTAGCACTGATAGCGGTGGTAAAATGGGCCCCTAAGCCACCATATTCGAAAATTGCCAAGTCGCTAGTCGGTGCACTTGAACGTACCTATCTAAACCATAGACCCTAGAGAAAACCGAAACAGTCCACTTTGTTTCAAAGTCCACTTTGTTTCAAAGACCGAAGACCTAATTTTGATACACAGATAAAGTTTTTGTCTGTAACTCACCACATAGTGAAAATAATTAAGAATCGATGATGAAAGACATCTCTGAAGCAGCATATTGGGGGTGTGATGCACACAAATTACAGGCAACAGCGCGCCGTGCACTTTGCTTGATATCGCAGGAGTCGAGAAGCGATATATCCTACCGCTCTGTAAAATGAAGATAACATTTGTTCATACACTAATAAATTGATACGTCCTTACAGTAATGGTATGTAAGATATTCTTTACCAAAATTTGTGCTGTAACAGACTGAAGTGTCCTTAAAGGCAGGGGGAGCCTATAAATACCCCCTATCTCCCTGGGGATTCATAATCCAACATGAGTGGCACATGGTAACAACGTCAACGAATGCTCCCAAAATCTCGATCTTTCAACAACCATGGTGTAAATTAAAGCACTGTTCCAACATATTACGTTTTGTGAATACTTGTGGCATCACCCTGTTGGCGAAATTCTCTCATTTTTTCCATTTTAAGTTGATTTTTTATGCCAAAACTGCTTCGATGCTGTGTTCGAAGCGTCCAACAAACAATAGATGAAAGCATTCAAACAGCTGCCAATCACGAGGGGACGCGGAAAGGTGCAAACGATCAAACATTTGTTGTGTACATCGGATCGATTACGATGTCAACAATGAATAAACGATTCTTACTACTGAACGAAAAAACTTGACCAACGGTTACTGAACACGCGCCTCAATGAATTCAGACACAAAGGGACTACTTTATCGTTTCAAGCAGATTGCCTCTCCCTTTTTGTTCGTTGATATGTGTACCTGTAGGCCTATGAAGGGGTGATGTGTGTGTTGACCCGCAGTATGATATTTTACGATAGATCGCTTTTGGAAGTATGTTGTGGCCTAGCCCTGCGTACGATGACGTGTATTCCCGGCGTTATACGGCTCCCACCACAGCTCTGCTGATCACCTGCGCATGGACAAAACCGGCAACATGGGGATCCAGTTTGGACGGAGCACGAAAAACTACTTTCTGACTTTTTTCGGCCGAAATCAACTCGATTCCGATCTACATGTATGCAGCCTACCCAAACAACTCAACCGCTCACAGACTGCGAAAAAAAATGCTCTCGTGACGTCCAAAACCGTTGTTTGCTCGCGATGCACGGTCAATGGCTCATGCAGTGGACGGGCATTGTATACGTTGATGCCACGATTACATGTATACAGGTGCCCATGAGCTTCATTATTTCCTGTCGGGTCGGGGCGATGAAACTAAATCGTGATTGATTCATCTCTGTCGGATTTGACCAAAAAGAGACACTTGCCATAGATTATAGCATCAAATGTTGACCGTTCAGACTGAAACATGATAAAAGGTCTGAAGATCGGCGTGATCGGTGATGTCTTTCTTCTCTATACGTTTTTCTGAGCTAGTTTTTTACTAATTGTTCGAGTATTAGCTGACGTTTTTTTTTGAAAACTTAATCAATTTTTCTTTCCCAACCAGGGCACAACATTACCTTTCTTACTTCCATGGTAACCTAGGATGAATTAAATCGCAGATTAATAGACTCTTATGTTCTTCCTCGATTGTCTGTGACTGATTTTGCTATCCCAATATCGATATTGCGTTCGCACTCGGGTGTCTTGAAACTTACGTCATTCACTGAAATAGTTTTCGGACAAACTCAAGAAATTCGACAACTACTAACGAATAGTCGGCAAAATTTACAGAGATAAGCAATAATAATTATAGTCATTTTACCGTCTTTTTTACCATTTTTGCCGTCTTTAGCTAAGCGGGCTCGTTTGCAGTATATAACGATCTGAGTTCCCATATTTTTACCTACCGTACGAGTGTAGTATTCGAATGAGTGAGATCATAATCTTACGCTGTTCCGAGTGATCTGGAGATTTTTTTATAATATACAATAAATTGACCTTATCAAAAGTACTCTGTTTTACATTGCTTGGATATCGATATTTTTCCGTACGTTTTGACTGTTGATTTGAAGTCTTTTGATTCTCTATTGGCAGCAGCACATGTACGGTTACAACCGCCATGTGATGACCAGAGTGTGATTGTAAAGTTGTCGGGAAGTTGTTCAGAAGAAAAATCGTTTTGTATATAGAGGCTTCAGTTCGGGATTTTTCATGATAAACAAATCATTATACATTTCCTACGTCTTTGAAACGGGGATTTAATACGGTAATGTGATGAATGTAATGAAACTTTTGTGAACGTCTTTGCAATGTGTTCCCACGATGAGTGTGAACTGATTCTTTGTTAGTAAAAAATCGTCAGAAATGGTCCAGTGACCGTGATAAAATAAACACAGATGCAAAACCATTGCGAGGAAGATAGTAAGAAATTCACATTGCAATATTTGCTGTCGTATTTCTCAGCAGGAATAATAAATTTTTACACGTTGTGTATAAGAACAGCAAGCAGGTGTTCGGCGGTCAATTGCTTCTATCATAATGATCTTGATCGCAGCTATTTGGCGAGAAGACAGCGGGTACTTATAATCTCGCAAAATTATTGATATCATGTCTTTGTGTAAAAATTTTCGATTGGAGGCAGCTCAAATCAACAGCCGTGATATATTCGGAATCGTGTTCTCACTGGACACCGAACTGCCTGCTATCAACAGTACGTTATGTACCATCGGCGGTAACACATTGGTCGTAATCTTGTCTAATTCTGCCCCGACGTTTGTGCCGTCCAGAAATTTCAAAGCTAGATTTTTTTCACCCTGACATATAATACAGCGACCTTGCACACTAATGATCATTCCACTGTTTCTGTTGTGGTTTGTTGGTTTTTTAATTTGCTCCGTGGCCCCGGTAAGATTTTTTCAATACGATACACAGTTTGAAATTTTTTCAAGGTAAATTTAGTATATTCCCAGTTTGTTGGTAAAGTTTTCTGGAGTGAAAGTTTGAGTTGACGCTGATAGAGTAGACGTCGAGCCCGGCACAGCTGACTGGGACCCGGTCGGTTTAGGGTCGTTTAGTCCAGAAACCTGCAGCAGAGTTCTGTATGATCACCGTTCGGCATTTGGGTGATTTTTTGGTCAAAGTAATGCAGTAACAATGTACGCCAGATTCTTTGTGTTGTTTTTGTCACAACCGTCATACGCGTATACGGACGGTTTTCGATTAAAAACGGTAGTAATATCCAGTGCTCGTAAATGCGTGCAAAATTTATTCAGTGACTGTTTACGCAGCAGTCGTAAATACGACTAGGATTTACCACCACGTAACAACTGTAAACACCGCATCAATAGTCCATACAAAATTTTGTGCTGAATCGAGGGAGATAACAATTGCGGTAGAAAAGGTCAGTCCATCATCCGTCAAAGTTGTTGATCGGAAAAATCTTCACTGAGCGCCAACTACATGAGTGGCTGTTATAGTTGTACACGTAGTTCTGTGGGCTTTCCACTGTCCGTTGTTACGAGCTATGTTCAAAGTGCGTCAAGCTACGAATATTTTCATGTACTGAGTTACAGACATCGGTGAAGTACGGGTACATTGATTTTGTTCAAAACCACTGCCTGTTTGTTCCTCTTGTTGTTTTTTTGTGTCCCTAACGTCGACTTGCTCTATGTGCGTACAAACATAGCAGTCGGGATTAAGATTTCCTGGATAAATAGATTTATTCCGCCTCTGACGCAAAGATACACACTGTTTTACATGTGCCACTCCTAGGCCCTGGGATCGATTTCCATACCTTTAAGATGTAGACCAAGAAGTTCAAAATAACAATGCGATGACTCCTGGCGACTACGACGAAACTTGATATAAAATGCTACGAGCAGTGTCAACGTCCAGCTTTCGCTAAATCGGGCAGCAAACTCTGCACAACTGTTCATCACAGTTGCAGTATGGCATGTCTGGATTATTTCAAAACATCTTGTTTTCTGGTACAATTAACGTCAAAATTTTCCATCAAAAATAGATCCTGTAACTTCACTGTACCATCTCTGAATGTCGCGACGGTAACGTATACGTATAAGCGTACGCGGTACAGAATGAGACAAATTTACTTTTAGTATGCCAAAAAAGCAAAAACAATTTTTCTTATGTAAATTTACGAAAACTCGTTACTTTTTATCTTTTAATTTGAACTCTTGACCCGTTTTCTGTGTGACTGCAGCATGTATTTACAAGTATAGTGTTCGGATTCCATACGAATAAAATACGTAATGTTGATGAACGTAATGCGTATTTATCGTAGAACACTATGTGCCTGTATGTAATCCTAAGTTATAAAAATGCTCGGTCTTGTGCTCAGAATTTCAGACGTGTGATCTTTCAGCCCTCCGTTTTCTAAATTTGGGCTTAAAGTGATGAAATTACCCAAGGAAGACAACGAGACACACAAGTTGATATAATATAATAGCAATAACCGCGCCACAGTTGGTTTCCACTCGATTTTGGTACAAGCCGCTCCATATAGCACGAGCCGATAGGCGAGTGCTATTAATTAATTATATACCATATATTATATATTATTATATTTATTATAAATTAATTAATTAATTAATTAATTAACTAATTAATTAACTAATTTATTAATTAAGCTTGGTAACAATAGACCTACAAAAAAGTATGTTGAATGATTCAAAAATAGTTCTTTTAGAAAAACAACAGATATCATTTTCGTTTATCGAAAATAGTTAAATGGTCAATCATTCGCACTACAGAATCAGAAAAATCAATATCGCATAATGTAATGTTTTTCCGGGAGTTTTTTTTTTCACACGATACTGGTTTAGTAATTAAGGTATTGCTGTATTTACTAAATGTTCTTTTAGACAAAAAGTGTTTCTGATTGTTATTCGTTTGCAGTTTCAAGAGGACACACGACATATTCAGTGTATCAGGGAAAGTCAATCTGCCTATCCCTATGGAATCCAAAGATACTGGAACCGCCATACGAAATTACTTCCGTTAGATGGGGAAAGAGTGATTTGAAAACATTTTTGGCACATTTCATCGCACCAAAAATTAGATTGTCTGAGAGTAACTACAGATTGGACAAAAACCACGGGTTGTGTATCAAGAATGCAACGGTTAAAAACCAAGATCATTACTTTTGTTCGATTGAGTATATTGATCAGAATGACGAAGTACAACACGATGAATGTAGTTTCCTGCTTGTTGTGAAAAAGATGAAGGTATAAATGTATTCCTATCGGTAAAATGGCTTAACAAAGTAAGAAACCAACAATACTTAAATCTAATATGAAATTAATCAGTGCAACAACATTGAAACTTTCGTAGAAATAAAATATCATACGAAGTCAAATTTGCACATAGTATCATCACTGCAAGTTCATTTGGGGTGACCTCACTTAAGTTTGTTCAAATCTTGGTGAAATTTGCATATTTGTATTTTTTGGCATTTTTTGGTGTTTTTAGTAAAAAAAGTCTTCATCTCTCAAACCGCTTGTCCGATTGCTTTGAAATTTGATATGCAATTTTCTTGGGGTGACTTCAGTCAGATTTCTTCAAATCGTAGTGAAATTTGCATATTTGTATTTTTAAGGCAATTTTTGTCATTTTGGTAAAAAATCTTTAAAATCTTCTTCAAAACTACCAGTCAGATAGCTTTGATATGTGGTACATATGTCCCTAGTGATAATCTTTTTCAGATTTGTTCACATTGTGCAGAAGTATGCAAATTTGCATTTTTAAGGCAATTTTTGCCATTTTTGGTCAAAAAATATATTTCTCACAAAGTACTGGTCTGATAGCTTTGAAATTTGGTATTCAGGTTTCTATTGATAAACTTAGTAATATGTATTGATATTCTAATGAAATCTAAAATTTTGTATATTTGGGGCAATTTTTTGCCATTGTCGGTCAAAAAAATGTGCATTTTCAAAACTACTCATCTGATACCTTTGAAATTTGGTATACAGGTTCCTACGGATGAACTAAATGAAGTTTATTAAAATTATGAGGTAATATGAAATTTTTAGCTCACGTGTGTAAACACGTGGGCTAATGTCATAGCGATGTCTGTCTGTCTGTCCGTGTGTGTGTGTGTGTGTGTGTTAGTGTGTGTGTGTGTGTGTGTGTCTGTCTGTCTGTTTACTCGATAACTCAAAAACGCCTGAACGGATTCAAGTCAGATTTGGTACACAGGTACCATATGCTACTTGCAAGAACTGATTAGATTTTGGTTAGTGTGGCTTGCATATTAATGAAGTTATGCAATATCGTTTTTTCCGTACAATGGTTTCCCTATGGAGACGGTAATGACAGTATAGACATATATCAAGAAATACTGCACAAAATTTCATGAAACTTTTCACAAACGGCAATCTAAGAACATTATGATGATACTGTGAGTGTCATGTCAATTATCTTCTCATTTGCATATTTCATGAACTTTTGTTATTAGTTAGATAACTCTGTAATTCCTGCACCAAACTTAATGATACTTGCAACAAATATTGACCTGATATATATCTAATTATATTGAGAAGCATTAGGCAGTGCCAAGTTAATAAATAGCTCATTTGCATATTTTATGAAGGTTTGCAATTTGTCATATAACTCCGACATAACTTTACCAAATGTGATGAAATCTGCTGCAGATACTGATCCGACTGATATCTAACTGTAGTGTAAAGCATTTAGTAGTGTGAAATTAATTAAGGGTTGATATGCATATTTAATCAACTTTGTAATTGGGTATATAACTCTGAAATTACGGCACCCAAGTCTTTGAAATTTGGTACAGATATTGTTCTGATAAATATCTAAATGTACTGAGAAACGTTTGGCAGTGTCAAGTCAACAAATAGGTCATTTGCATATTTATAAAGTTTTGTAACTAGTGATATAACTCCAAACTAACTGCACCAAATGTGATGAAATCTGCTGCAGGTACTGATCCGATAGGTATTTAATTGTGGTGTAGAGCATTTAGTTGTGTGAAGTTAATTAAGGGTTCATTTGCATATTTAATGAACTTTGTAATTAGTGATATTACTCCAAAATTACAGCGTTAAATTTGATGAAACTTGCTGCAGATATTGATATGATAATATCCAATTGTACTGAGAAGCATTGAGCAGTGTCAAGTTAATAATTAGCTCATTTGCATATTTCATGAAGTCTTATAATTAGTCATATAACTCCGAAATAGCTGCATCAAATGTGATGAAAACTGCTGCACATACTGATACGACAGATATCTAACTGGATTTTAAAGCATTTGTAGTGTAAAGTTAATAAGGGTTCATTTGCATATTTAATAAACTTTGTCATTAGGTATATAACTCTGAAATTTCGGCACCAAAATGTTGTGAAACGTGCTACAGATATTGATTTGATAAATATTTAATTGTGCTATGAATCATTGAACAGTGTCAAGTTAATTTAGGGTTTATTTGCATATTTAATGAACTTTGTAATTAGTGATATTATTCTAAAATTACAGCACGAAATTACATAAAACGTGCTACAAATGTTGATCTGATGGACATCTAATTGTCACATAAAGCATTGAGCAGTGTCAAGTTAATGAACAGCTCATTTGCATATTAAATAAAGTTTTGTAATTAGTGATTAAACTCTGAGAGTACTGTGCGAAGTTGAAAAATACCTGCTACATATAGTGATAACATATATCATTATTCTGTGAAGCGCACAACTATTAATGAACCTGTTGTAAAACACGTGAGCATATTCATTCATATCTGGTGATTTTTGGGGCAATTTTTTCCATTTTTGGTCACAAATGTGTATTTCCACAGCTACTCTTTTGATAGCTTTGCAATTTGGTATACAGGGTCCTACAGATCACCTTAATGATATTTATTGAAATTATGATAAAATCTGCAATTTTGTAATTTTGGGGCAATTTTTGCCATTTTTGGTCAAAAAATTTGTTTCTCAAGACGTACTGGTCTGATAGCTTTGAAATTTTGTATACAAATTTCTACAGATTAGCTAAGTAATATATATTGAATTTCTGATGAAATCTGTAATTTTTGTAATTTTGGGCAATTTTTGCCATTTTTGGTCAAAAAATGTGTATTTCCAAAATTACTCATCTGATAGCTTTGAAATTTGGTATACAGGTTTCTATAGATGAACTAAATGATATTTATTGAAATAATGATGAAATCTGGAATTTTGAATTTTTGGGGCGATTTCCCATTTTTGGTCAAAAAATATAATACACAAAAAGTGCAATTTTTATTTTTGGGGGCAATTGTTGCCATTTTTGGTCAGAAAATTTTATTCTCAAAAAACTACTCATCAGATAGCTTTGGTTGACATATTCTTTAGGGATGATCCGATGTGATACATTCAAAGTATGATTATCAAAGATATTCACCTTCTTTGTCAACATGTGTCAAAAATAGTTATTCTCTATAGCTCAATGCAGTGGCCAGAAAAAATTGGCTAAAACAAGCTGCAAAAATACACAAATGAAGATTTCTAAACACAGCGGAGCTATATCGGCCGCTAGGCTGCTTGTTAGATCTCTAGATAAAGTCTTGTAGTTTTGAACATTTGACCCTAAATATTGACAAATGTAGCACAATGACGATTCTTTGAGACAAATCCCATTTTGTACTACTATCACATCGGTAACATATCTCTTGCCAGGCTTAATCATCAGAAAAACCTTGGTATTATACTCAACACAAAACTTTTTAACAAACATGTACCATATTGTTGCCAAGGCAAATAACATTGTGGGTTTTATTAAGCGTAATTTTAGTGTTAGTGACAATGCTCCTTCTCTTCGTCGTGTGTTCGTAACGATTGTTCGTCTGATTTTTGAATACAGCAATGAGAATAGAATCTATCCAAAAACGTTTTTTTTTCCGTTTTTTTTAAATGTCAAACGTGGTTTTTATAAAGATAGGATTCCATGGTTATTGTGACTATGACCTTCTGTGCAATTTTCACAAGATTCCATATTTGCATGTTCGTAGGGATATATTTGATTATGTATTCCTACTTAGATGTCTTTTGTCACATTTTAATTGTACACATAGTGTATCTCTCTTTGGTCTCAATGTGCCTCGTCTGAGTGCCAGACAAGGGGACCATATTTTATACCTCTTAATAGAGTGGGATTACAAAGAGAGGGTTCTCTGGTCGCATATCCCGCTTATTTCATTAACTCAACAGTACTAGTATTATTAACATCTTTGCCTATTCAGTGCAAACTTACAAAAAACAAATATCTTTGCAGTCTTGTCTGTGTGATTTTTAATCTTTCTGTCGTATGTTTCTTGTACGTTTCTTCATTTTCAATATTGTTTTAAAAGATTATATTTTATATCTCATTTCTTTGCTTGTCGGTAATGAGTGCCAGATTGTGCTGTTGACGACAACAAAATACAATGGTTCATTGAGGAATATTTGTCAATGTGTCAATAGGGAATGAACTTAAAGTCTGGACTTCCAATATAGGGAAAGTTGAGATAAGACAAGTTTAGGAGTATTTTATTTGTTTTCAAGTGACACTTGCTACCTACTCATGTATATTTATTCAAATCTGTATTATCAGCTTGTATGGTTTGTCAAGTCATATTTACCTTAATTGAGTAACTTTGTCAAGATTTTAATTTTGTCAATAATAATCAAAATAACACTAAAGATATTTCTCTGTGTGATTTCTTCGAGACTATTCAAAAGACTATTCAATTAGAGTTTCTTTACTGTTCCTTACAAGACTTTGCAATTGTCAGCGTATGTGTACGGTGTATACTCATCAGAACTAAGTCATTTTAATCCTCATATCCCCACGTGGCATTTATTTCTATGATTTGTCTATGAAACCTGCAGCTGGAAGAAAGACAAATAGACTCTGAGAGTATGATGGACAGTAAAGTCGTCACGTAATCCCTCCATGCCAAGCCTCTAAATTAAACAATATCCCGCCTAGCCCCGCCCAGCCCTGCCCCAGCAAAAACTATATGCTCTCAGGGCTTGCTGACAGCCACAAATTTATTATGGGCGGCTTGCAAGCAAACTACATTCATTACAGTCTAATGGGGAAGTGACGGCTTGCCTTTAAACCCATGTTTCTCTGAATTTGGTTTAAATCAAAACGCTAAAAGCAAGCCAAAAAGCTAATTTACGGAATAAGAAGCAATCCGTTCAGTGACAGATAAGCCGGTGTGAATTCGGATTGAATTTATCCTTCCAGCAAGTTAGAAAAAATTGCAGTATGTTTATCTCAGTTGAGTTTTAATTAGCATTTGTAACAAAGAACACACCGTTAAGTTCCCAACGATCACTGTCGTGATGATGACGATATCGAGCAACAGATGAGATGCTTTTATACATCAGCTATTGCTCTTATGAGTAAATGTTCTCATTGTGTTCTTAAAATTAAGACAGTTCTTTTCAAAACATATTGTTATCATTTTATAGTGGTCAAATTTGGATGAAATATTCTGTCAATATCATGAGAAAATTGAATGTTGATCATATTAATGTTGCTCGTCTTTTATTGGGGTATGACAAATGTAGTAGTGCGTTAACCTTGCTAAGACGGTAAATGTATTATGGTTTAAAACAAAAAAGCGAGAAGCAGTAATGAGACTGTTCGATATATCTGTGTATCTCAATATATCTATACTCTGAAACGATAAACTTATTGAATAAGTTCCTTTTTTATAAGTTAACTAAACCATATTTAACATCGGATTTCTTTCGCTGTTATATTCAAAAATAGTAAATATAAGTATTATATAGAAATAATATCGTGAATAATAAATGGTTCAATTTCCGTGAAAATTTCACCATAAGCATGTTTTGGGTCGAAAAGACAAAATATGATATCGATTTTACTGCCTTATGTTTCTATAGTTACCATTTTAGGGGTTGAAAATTTCAGGTTTTCTAATACCCCATGAAAAGTTTACTTTAATTGATATAAAATTATCTGGTGGGGGAGTTCGGGTCACAGAACACTAAAACTAGACTTATTTTAATGTTTCGAGTTGCCATGGTAACTATTTGGGATTGAAATGTTTCTTTTTCTCTAATTCCTATTAAAGAACTATTGATTGATGTAAAAATTGATAATAAGGGTTTTTCTGGTTAGCACCCAAAAATATCACACTCATTTTAATGTGAGATGTTTCCATGGCAACCATTCAGGAGTAAAAGTTACCAGTTTTTCAAAGATTCCACCCAAAATCCAGTAATCAACAGAATGTGTTATATCAAAGGGATATTTTGGGTTAGAAAGACCAGATATCCGATGTTATGATCCAGTAATCAACAGAAATATTATACCAAAGGGATATTTTGGGGTAGACAGACTAAATATGATATCCATATTTACTGCCTAGTGTTTCCATAGTAACCTATTTGCATTTTAAAATTTCATTTTTTTCCAAACTCCATTAAAAGTAATCCCAGTTACTATGCAAATGTTCTCCTAAGTGTATTTATCACAGCATGAATTCGATGTTCATTTTTGTTTTATGTTGCCATTCTAACCATTTGGTAACCACAGTTTTTTTTATTTAAAACCATAGCCCCTTGAGAGGATTTATGTTAAAACATAATTTACTGTTTTTTATTTCTTTTATGGATTTTTAAGTAACAACTTTTAACATTTTTCTATAATTGTAATTTCTTTGCCTTCATCTAGAAAGAATAATAAAGATATTGTATATTGGGGCCATTCTGATAAAAATGTTTTTCATTAATTTTAGTATGTTGAATTACTTTATATAGACCAGAAATAATTTTTCAAGCATTTTTAATTTGTTTCATGCAGTCAACATACTAAATGTGATATAGTATAGTACTAACTTATTATGCATTCATCGAATAAAGTTTATGCCTTCAAATTAATTTTATGTGCTAAAATTAATTCTACAAGAATCCGAACCCAATTCCCCTTATCACCCAATGTACCTTTATTTATCACAAGCAGGAACAGTAGCGCACAGTGTTTTAGTTTTATTTAAAACATAATTCACTGTTACTTATTTATTTTATGGATTTTAATTAACGACGTATTAATGTTCATTTTATAATGATTTATTTCGATTCATTTGCCTCATTCCAGGAAGAATAATGAAGACAAATTATTTCTGATTGTTTAACTAAAGTAAAATTATGGCCATGTATGGTACATTACTTTTTGTGTGACCTGGCGTGACCCAATAAACTCTATGATTTGCTAGATCTCCCCTTTCCATGACAATGTCTAAATTTGAACAAGGTCCCTGTTTACCATTAAACATTTTTTTGAAACCTAGCAGGCAAAGACAAGTGGGAAATATTACAAGTTAAATGTTTCATGTTTAATACTGCCCAGGGCTCGAAATTAACTTTTTTCCCCTGGTAGTCCACTTGGCTACCTTTTCTGAATTTGGTCGCCCGGTGGCTGGTAGTCCATGCATATTTTAGATCAGGGGTATCTTTTTTGTTAACCAGACAAGAGAGGGCTATTTTACAAGATTCTGCCCATGAAGTGAATTTTCTAGTCTTTTGATTTGTATACTTGCACACCATTATACCCAAGGAAACAGGTATACTGGACGACAGTGTGAGTTTTGTGACCTATAACACGCTTCACTCTCAGAGTTGTATGCAAATTTTAAAAGTCACCATGACAACGTGAAAACCATATGGCCTTTTCGTCAGCACTAAGACATATTGTAGCAGGGCTAAAATAGACCCTGGCCCTTCTGTTGGGAGCAGGCATAATTTCTGTGTCATTGAGATTGATACATTATCATCAAAATGCAACGAGAATGCGTTTTATTGGACATCGTTTCCTGTGCCTGTCATTCAAGTCCGTCAGTTCAGATATTGAAACTTTGTTGCAAAGTTCCACGGCACGACCGGTCGTCTCCAGAACAAAGTCATACAATGGGAATTTCTATGCCCGCTGGGTAACTATGGGTTTGACTGCATTTATCTAGCTGGTCCCAAAGTGGCGGACGCATCTTTCAACCTTTCAACTTGGTAAAAAAACGCATTTATTGATTCGCCAAAGGGCTGTGGATTCGCTTATTTTTGCACAAGTGTTACATAGGAAAACATGGACATAGGAAAAATTGTTGAATACTCACTGTTTCAGTGAATCCGACATGATGAGAGTTCTCAAATCCAAAACTGTTGCCGTGTTCGAATACAAATGTCTTTTAATTAAATTACGTCATTGTTATACAAGAGTTAGCATTCCAAAGTTCTTCAGCCTATTTTTTTCAAAGTTTGGAGAAGGGAGGCATTTCCATCTGAACGACTGAACGACGTACGTAAAACGCAAAATTCCATCGCATACAATCCCGCAATATGTACAGTAGAAATACTGTATATGCTCTTGGTACGTATAAGATTATACTCCACAAAATGGCCACAGGCAGCGTGAACTTTCTGAAAGGATTTCCTAAACGTCCTACTTGTTACCGTAGAGATTCACATGTGATGTCCTGAAAGGTATGCTCTGCAGTTATTCCAGTTTCTGTTTACATGCAAAGCTCAACGACATGATTATAGCACAAGACGTAGTGTACAGACGACACATTCACGTGCAATAGACTCAATTGTGCATGCTCATTTGGCAGACTACACATGCGTGAAGTTATATTTGCAGCACAGATTTTGCGGAAAAACTCATGCTTTTGCTCTATTTCCATTCCGAAACTTCCTCGATTGCTTACAGTAAATGCACATGAACAAAATAAAACCCAACAATGTCAGCACAGGGAGAGGGTTTATGGTTTTCGCCACAACTACAAATGCCACGCTGAACATACGTTTAACACCCACTGGCATAGACTCTCCACAGTCCTGTGCCTTGTTTGTGGGCACCCAAGACTGCCACGATGGGCCTTCATTCGAAGGCTACGCTGTGCAGCTAGCTCAGCAGCTGTGAGCACTCGCTGCCAGACACAGCGACTGTCGGTTTTTGCAAGTATATGAATATTCATAAGGGGAGTGATGTCGAAAAAAAACACCTATCTAACTGGGCGGAGAGAATATACGTAAAACAATTAAAAGTCACCCCTATTGACAAAATTAAAATAAACAACACTTTTTTTCAGATTCCCACAGCTTCAATGAATTGTTATTAGATTTCTATATAATAATAATAATAATAATCATCATCATCATCATCACATCATCATCATCATCATCACATCAACATCATCATTATTATTATTATTATTATTATTATTATTATTATTATTATTATTACAAGTTTAGGGGCAATAAGTATTATATAGAAATCTGATAACACTTTATTGAAGCTGTGGGAATTCTGAAAAAGAGGTGTTGGAATGCAGGCCCATCGCGGCAGTCGTGGGCGCGCACAATCCAAGGCCAGTGACTGTGGAGAGTCTATGCCAGTGTATTTGCTGCAAATATACCTTCACGCATGCGCACTCGTTTACCAGTGTAGTCTGCCAAAATCAGTATGCGCGATTGAGTTTACCTGCGCGTGAATGTGTAGTCTGTACACTACGTCTCGTGCTATAAGGGAGCGTTCAGTTATTATGGCCGGGGGTGGGCCAGGGGGGGGGGGTCACCTCAAATTTGAAAACTGCAAAGGGGGGAACATGTATTTTTTCAAACAGCTCAGAGGGGGGTCACTTAACTTTCATAAGTATCCGTCCGTCAAAGAGCAGTTTCAGTGTTCAGAAATATTCTGGGAGATAAAAATGATTTTTTGCATGATTTCATTCTCTGAAGTTATTCACCTGTAAATCTGTTAAACAGTATAATTATCTGTCATATGAACATCTTGACTTGACAACTCTGAAGCTTGTCTTATTGTAAATCAAGCTCACTGCACTGAGGGCAATGAACAATTCCTATTACTTACATATTAGAGATATAGCAAGTTTTGTCAGGGAAATTATTTAACAGATACCTGTACTGAGACTACTAGTACCATGAAAAGTTAAATAATACTTTTCGGTGAAATTCCAATATCATAATTGTTGTCCACATCTGAACTTTTAAATACCTTTTTTGAATCAAGTACATTTGTATCAATTATCAAACACCTATAAAAGCACAAATTAATTTAGCTTAGCATTGTAAAAAAATATTCTTAGTTTTCTCATAGACTCCAGTGTATAGTAAATCAGCATTTTGGTGAAATTCCAAAATCCAACTTTTTGCACAATATCAACCTTTAACCATCCTAGGCTAACTAAGTACTTTAAAATGAATTATCAAATGTCTATAAATACACAGATTTTGATAGTTTTGTATTGGAAAAAAATTATTCTTATTTCCTCATAGACTCCCATTTACAGTGAATCTACATTTTGGTATAGTTCCAAAATCCAATTTCTGGCAAACATCCATTTGTTACCACCCTAATCTAATCAAGTACATTAAAATCAATAATCGAGAGTACATAAATACATGGGTTTACCTATTTTTGTATTGGAAAAAATTATTCATACTTTCCTCACAGACTCCCATGTATAGTGGATGAACATTTTCAGTGAAATTCCACAATCAAATTTCTTGTACACATAATATGCACCTTTAACCATCATATTCTAATCAAGTACAATTGTGTTAATTATTGAACGTCTGTATATACACAAGTATTGCAAGTTTTTCATTGGAAAAAAAATTAATCACAATTTTATCATTGACTCCCATGTATAGTGGATAAACGTTTTTGGTAAAATTCTAAGGTCAAACTTTTTGTCCACATGCCAGTTGTAACAACCCTATTTCATTTTAGTACATTTATGTAAATTATCAAATTATAGTATGTAATACTTTCTCAATGCAAAACTATATCTATGCATATATATAGTTTTGCATTGAGAAAGTATTACATAGATTCCTCATACATGTATGAGAAAATATATGTATACCATGTATATTGAATCAACATTATTAACAGCTGATTTTTAATTAAATCCAAATATCAAAATATGTACACACACGCTTGCGCAAAAATATTGCGATCAACCAGTAATTTCTGTCCAAACCTATGAGGGGTAATTTCAAATTATAGCAAGTCAGAATGGGAAATCTGAGCATTATCACCTTTTGGGTTTGTAAGGAAGGTCATTTGAAAAAATCTAAGCTCTTTTTTGGGGGAATTCTATCGCTCCATACCCCTGAGGTGTTTGTGTGTGCAGCTAATTTACTCAAGCATATCGGGGTAGTCATGAAAATTTTGTCATCTTGAAAGAGGGGGGTTCATCAATTTTTGGTACAATGGGTAGGGGGTTCACTTATTTTGACTGATGTTCAGGAAGAATTTGCCGGTCGACCCCCGGTCATAATAACTGAACGCTCCCTAATCTTGTCGTTGAGCTTTGCATGTTGACAGAAACTGGAATTACTGCAGAGAATACTTTTCAGGACATCACAAGTGAGTCCCTAAGGTAACAAGTAGGACGTTTAGGAAATCCTTTCAGAAAGTTCACGCCGCCTGTGGCCATTTTGTGGAGTATAAGCTTATACGTATCTGGAGCGACGGTATACAGTATTTCTTCTGTACATATTGCCAGATAATATGCGATGGAATTTTGCGTTTCACGTCGTTCAATCATTCAGATGGAAATGCCGGCCTTCTCCAAACTTTGAAAAAATCAGGGTGACAGACTTTGGAATGCTAACTCTTGTATAACAATGACGTTGAAGACATTTGTATTCGATCTCGGCAACATTTTTTTGATTTGAGAACTCTCATCATGGCGGATTCACTGAAACAGTGAGTATTCAACAACTTTTTCCTATGTCCATGTAACATTTGTGCAAAAATAAGCGAATCCACAGGTCTTTGGCGAATCAATAAATGCGTTTTCACCAAGCTAAAGGTTGAAAGATGGGTCCATCACTTTGGGACGAGCTAGATAAATGCAGTCAAACCCAGCTGGGCATAGAAATTTGCCATAGTATGACTTTGTTCTGGAGACGACCGGCCGTGCCGCGGAACTTTGCAACAAAGTTTCAATATCTAAACTGACGTACTTGAATGACAGGCACATGAAACAGTTGCCAATAAAAAACGCATTCTCGTTGCATTTTGATTATAATGTATCAATCTAAATGACACGGAAATTATGCCTCCTCCCAACAGAAGGGCCATGGTCTATTTTTAGCCCTGCTTCAGTATGTCTCAGTGCTGAAAGGCCATATTATTTTCATGTTGTAGTGGCGATTTTAAAATTTGCAGACAACTGTGAGAGTGAAACGGGTTGTTTATGGGTCACAAAACTTTTGAGTCCCACTGTCGTCCATTACACCTGTTTCCTTTGGCATTAAAGGTGTGCAAGTATACATATCAAAAGACTAGAAAATTCACTTCATGGGCAGAACCTTGTAAAATAGCCCTTTCTTGTCTGGTTAACGAAAAAAGATACCCCTGATCTAAAATATACATGGGCTACCAGCCAGTGTCACCGGCTACCAACTTCAGAACATGGTTGCCAAAGTGGACTACCAGGGAAAAAAATTAATTTCGAGCCCTGGGCAATATTAAACATGAAATACTTAACTTGTAATATTTCCCCTTGTCTTGGCCCGCTGGGTTTAAAAAACATGTTGAAAGGTATACAGGGATCATAGTCAAATTTAGCAATTGCTACCATGGAAAGGAGAGTTCTAGTTAAACATCAGAATCATAGAGTTTATGGGGTCACGCCAGGTCACACAAAAATAATGCACCACTACATGGTCATAATTTTACTTTAGTTAAACAATCAGAAATATATAATTTGTCTTTATTATTCTTCCGGAACGAGGCAAAGAAATAAAAATAAATTATTATAAAATGAACATTATTATACGTCGTTCATAATAAATCCATAAAATAAACAGTTCCAGTCAGCTATGTTTTAAATAAAACAAAAAACAGTGCGCTCCTGTTACTGCTTGTGATAAATATAATGGTACATTGGGTGATAAGGAGTATTGGGTTCGGATACTAGTAGTATTAATTTCAAGACATAACTGGGATTACTTTTAGTGGACTTAGGAAAAAAATTGAAATTTTAAAACGTTAATAGGTTTGTATGGAAACACAGTGCAGTAAAAATGGATATTACATTTTTTCTTTCTAACCCGAAATAACCCTTTGATATAACATATTCTGTTGATTCCGGGATTTTAAATGGAATCTTTAAAAAACTGGTAATTTTTACTCCTGAATGGTTGCCATGGAAACATCTCACATTAAAACGAGTGTGCTTTTTGGGGGTGTGCTAACCAGAAAAATCCGTATTATCAATTTTTACATCAATCAATAGTTCCTTAATAGGAATTAGGGAAAAACGAACATTTACAATCCCAAAATAGTTACCATGGCAACTCAAAGCATTAAAATAAGTCTGGTTTTTGTGTTCTCTGACCCGGACTCCCCCGCTAGATAATTTTCATATCAATCAAAGTAACTTTTCATGAGATATTAGAAAAAACTGAATTTTTCAACCCCTAAAATGGTTACCATGGAAACATAGGGCAGTGAAATCGATATCATATTTGGTCTTTTCGACCCATATCAACTCTGATCATGTCGGATTCACTGAAACAGTGAGTATTCAACACTTTTTCCTATGTCCATGTAGCACTTGTGCAAAAATAAGCGACTCCACAGCCCTTTGGCGAATCAATAAATGCGTTTTTCACCAAGCTGAAAGGTTGAAAGATGCGACCACCACTTTGGGACCAGCTAGATAAATGCAGTCATACCAATAGTTACCCAGCGGGCATAGAAATTTCCCATGTATGACTTTGTTCTGGAGACGACCAGCCGTCCCGTGGAACTTAGCAACAACGTTTCAATATCTGAACTGACGTACTTGAATGACAGGCACAGGAAACGATGGCCAATAAATTGCATTCTCGATGCATTGTGATGATAATGTATCAATCACAATGACACGGAAAATTATGCCTGCTCCCAACAGAAGGGCCAGGGTCTATTTTAGCCCTGCTACAGTATGTCTTAGTGCTGATGAAAAGGCCATATTGTTTTCATGTTGTCAAGGCGACTTTTAAAATTTGCATACAACTCTGAGAGTGAAACGTGTTCATAGGTCACAAAACTCTCACTGTCGTCCATTATACCTGTTTCCTTGGGTATAAAGGTGTGCAAGTATACACATCAAAAGACTAGAAAATTCACTTCATGGGCAGAATCTTGTAAAATAGCCCTCTCTTGTCTGGTTAACGAAAAAAAGATACCCCTGATCTAAAATATGCATGGACCACCAGCCACCCGGCTACCAACTTCAGAAAATGGTAGCCCAAGCGGACTACCATGGAAAAAGTTAATTTTCAGCCCTGGGCAGTATTAAACATGAAACATTTAACTTGTAATATTTCCCCCTTGTCTTAGCCTGCTGGGTTTCAAAAAAATGTTTACAGGTAAACAGGGACCATGTTCAAATTTAGACATTGTCATGGAAAGGGGAGATCTAGCAAATCATAGAGTTTATTGGGTCACGCCAGGTCACATAAAAAGCAATGTACCATACATGGCCATAATTTTACTTTAGTTAAACAATCAGAAATAATTTGTCTTCATTATTCTTCCTGGAATGAGGCAAAGAAATCAAAATAAATCATTATAAATGAACATTAATACGTCGTTAATTATAAATCCATAAAATAAATAAGTACCAGTGAATTATGTTTTAAATAAAACAAAAAAAAACTGTGCGCTACTGTTCCTGCTTGTGATAAATAATGGTACATTGGGTGATAAGGGGAATTGGGTTCGGATACTAGTAGAATTAATTTTAGCACATAAAATTAATTTGAAGGCATAAACTTAATTCGATGAATGCATAATAAGTTAGTACTATACTATATCACACTGATGATGACTGCATGAAACAAAATTAAAAATGCTTGAAAAATTATTTCTGGTCTATATAAAGTAATTCAATATACTAAAATTAATGGAAAACAATTTTTACCAGAATGGCCCCAATATACATTATCTTTATTATTCTTCCTAGAATGAAGGCAAAGAAATTACAATTATAGAACAAATGTTAAAAGTTGTTACTTAGAAATCCATAAAATAAATAAAAAACAGTAAATTATATTTTAACATAGATCCTCTGAAGGGTCTATGGTTTTAAATAAAAAAAAACTGTGGTTACCAAAATGGTTACCATGGCAACTTAAAACAAAATTGAACATGGAGTTCCTGCTGTGATAAATACACTTAGGAGAACATTTGCATAGTAACTGGGATTACTTTTAATTGAATTTGGAAAAAAAATGAAATTTTAAAATGCAAATAGGTTACTATGGAAACACAGGGCAGTAAAAATGGATATCATATTTTGTCTGTCTACCCCAAAATATCCCTTTGGTATAATATTTCTGTAGATTACTGGATATTTACACCGATATTTGGTCTTTCTAACCCAAAATATCCCTTTGATATAACACATTACTGTTGATTACTGGATTTTAGGTGGAATCTTTGAAAAACTGGTAACTTTTACTCCTGAATGGTTGCCATGGAAACATCTCACATTAAAATGAGTGTGATATTTTTGGTGTGCTAACCAGAAAAACCCTTATTATCAATTTTTTACATCAATCAATAGTTCTTTAATAGGAATTAGGGAAAAAGTAACATTTTCAATCCCAAAATAGTTACCATGGCAACTCGAAACATTAAAATAAGTCTGGTTTTTGTGTTCTCTGACCCGAACTCCCCCACCAGATAATTTTCATATCAATCAAAGTAACTTTTCATGGATATTAGAACAATCGACCTAGTGGCCGATATGGGTCCGCTGTGTTTATGTAGAGAATAACTATTTTTGACACATGTTGATGAAGAGGGTTGAAATCTTTGATAGCTCAATGCAGTGGCCAGACAAGTGGCTAAAAAAGCTGCAAAAATACACAATTGAAGATTACATCATACTTTGAATATATCACATCGGATCATCCCTAAGAACATGTCAACCAAAGCTATTTGATGAGTAGTTTTTTGAGGATAAATTTTCTGACCAAAAATGGTAACAATTGCCCCCAAAAATAACAATTGCAGATTTCATCATAATTTCAAAAGATCAAGTTAAGTTCATCTATAGAAACCTGTGTACCAAATTGCAAAGCTATCAGATTATTAGTTTTGGAAATACACATTTTTTGACCAAAACTGGCAAACCAAACTGGGAAAAATTGCCCAAAAATACAAAATTACAGATTTCATCAGAAATTCAATATATATTACTGAGCTCATCTGTAGAAATCTGTATACCAAATTGCAAAGCTATGAGACCAGTACTTTTAGAGAAACACATTTTTTGACAAAAAATGTCAAAAATTGCCCCAAAATTACAAAATGCAGATTTTATCATATTTTCAATAAATATCATTTAGGTGATCCATAGGAACCTGTATACCGAATTGCAAAGCTATGAGACCAGTACTTTTAGAGAAACACATTTTTTGACAAAAAATGTCAAAAATTGCCCCCAAAATTACAAAATGCAGATTTTATCATATTTTCAATAAATATCATTTAGGTGATCCATAGGAACCTGTATACCGAATTGCAAAGCTATCAGATAAGTAGTTTTCGAAATACACATTTTTTTGACCAAAAGTTGTTTGTTAATGACGCCCATAACAATAATGATCAAAAGTTTGTTGAAGACATGATAAACAGTTGTAATGGTGTAAATGACTTCATTGTTTCACCCAGTGACATTCGATGTGCAATAAGAAAATTACAGATGGGCAAATCAGCTGGTTCAGATTTACTTTCAGCAGAGCATTATATCTATGCCGCTGACAAAGTGTTTGTACTGCTTAGTATGTGCTTTACTGCAATGTTAGTTCATGGAGTTTGTCCAAACAAATCTCAAAAACTGTCCTTGTGCCAATTATCAAAGATAGAATGGTGATATCTGTAATAAGAACAACTATCGTCCTATTGCACTGTTGACTATTGCTTCAAAAATGCTGGAATTTGTTCTTTTGAACATTATGGAGTTGTATCTTGACACGTCTCACTACCAGTTTGGTTTTAAGAAGGGTCACTCTACTGACATGTGCCTATTGTTTTAAAGGAAATTGTCAATTATTACAGAAAAAATGGTAGTAATGTCAAAATTACTTTTTTGGTGCTTCAAAAGCATTCGATCGCGTGAACCATTGGACATTGTTCAAGAAGTTGATTTCTCGCAAGGTTCCAATTTATATTTTAAGATTTTTACTCATTTGGTATTGGACGCAATCTATTATTAATCGTTGGGGTGATTGCATTTCATCTGGATTCACTGTTACTAATGGTGTAAGACAGGGCGGTGTCCTATCCCCAAAACTATTTAAATGTATGTAATGATAACTTGAGTGCTTTGCTTGTAAAATCTCAAGTAGGCTGTAATATCGGTGGAACGTTTATAAACATTTAATGATGCCGACGACATTTGCTTGATATGTCCTTCTGTCAAAGGGACGCAGAAATTGATAGATATTTGTAGTTCTTATGGTACCACTCATGACATTGTTTTCAATACAAAGAAACCGAATGCCTGTGTGTCACATCTAACAAATCTAGAGTTGTACATTTTCCTAAAGTTTACATAAATGGTATACAAATCGCATTTGTAGAAACTAAGAAGTATCTGGGCTGTCTTCTAACGTCTCACTTTTTAGACGATGCAGATATTGATCGTCAAAAGAGATTTTTCTATGTTTCAGCTAATATGCTTCTGAGGAAATTTTCGCTATGTTCTTTAAGGGTAAAATGTATGATTTTTAAAGCCTATTGTTACCAATTGTACGGATCTCACCTTTGGTTTAGATATTCCCTTGGGGCTATGATGAAACTGAGAGTTGCTTATAATAATGCTGCCCGTATTTTTCTGGGATACAGAAAGTTCAGTAGTGCAAGTTCCATGTTTGTTTCAAACGATCTGTATAATTTTGACAGTTTACTCAGAAAACAAATGTATGGCTTTATGGTACGAATATCTATATGTGATAATGTAATTATTCAGCAAGTGAATCAGTGCTTGAATTTCTCATCTAAATTACGCAAGTTTTGGATTGATTCTCTTTTCTAGTGAGATAAGGTTGGCTGTCAGCACCCTCACCTCATTCTTTCATTTCTGTAATAGTGTTTCTATGACAATTGATGTCCGATTTAAAGAGAAATAATAATAATAAAAAAGGCAAAAAAATGCCCCACAAATACAAAATTGAAGATTTCATCATATTTTCAATAAATATCATTTCAATCATCTCTAGGAACCTGTATAATAAATTGCAAAGCTATCAGATTAGTAGTTTGGGAAATACATATTTGTTGACCACAAATGGCAAAAATTTGCCCCAAAAATAAAAAATTACAGATTTCATCAGAAATTCAATATATTGTTGAGTACAGCTATACAAATATGTATACCAAATTTCAAAACTATCAAACCAGTACTTTTTGAGAAATGCATTTTTTGACCAAAAATGGCAAAATGCAAATTTGCATATTTCTGCACAATTTGAACAAATCTGAAAAAGATCATCCCTAGGGACATATGTACCAAATATCAAAGCTATCTGACTAAACTAGTAGTTTGAAGAAGAAGGTTTTTAAAGATTTTTTACCAAAAATGACAAAAATTGCCTTAAAAATACAAAAATGCGAATTTCACCACGATTTGAACAAATCTGACTGAAGTCACCGTAAGTAAAGTGAATTCAAATTTCAAAGCGATCGGACAAGCGCTTTCAGAGAAGAAGATTTTTTACCAAAAACACCAAAAAATGCCCTAAAAATACAAATATGCAAATTTCACCACAATTTGAACAAACTCAAACTCAAAGCAATCGGACTTGCGGTTTCAGAGGAGAAGGCAATTGTTGACGGACGACGACGACCGACGACGACGGAAAATCAACCTATTTGATAAGCTCCGCGTCGCTGACAGCGGAGCTAAAAACTGAAATTTTCAATTCCTAAAATGGTAACCATGGAAACATGGGGCAGTGAAATCGATATCATATTTTGTCTTTTCGACCCAAAATACGGAAATTAAACCTATTTTATTCATGTTATAATTTCTATATAATACTTATATTTATTATTATTATTATTATTATTATTATTATAATTATTATTATTATAAGTTTAGGGCCTTATGTATTATATAGAAATCTATTAACAGTTCATTGAAGCTGTGGGAATTCTCAAAAAGGGGTGTTGGAATGCAGACCCATCGTGGCAGTCGTGGGCGTGCACAAAACAAGGCACAGCGACTGTGGAGAGTCTAATCTCTATGCCTCCAGTGTAACATCGCTTCAAAACGTACTGCGCATGTGTGAAATTACTTGAAAGCGTGGAAACAAACACACGTATGGGTATTTGGATTGAACACGGAAAAACGTCCAGCTATTTCCCGCAAGTTTCCAATACTTCACTTATTACAATGAAAATGGAGAATACCTTGTCTCAGTGAAGTATATTCGTCCCATGAGATCTATTGGATGGAAACACGTTGGTCTGTAAAATTCTTATAGGTTTATGCACTGGTTTTACTGTCTGTTTGAAAATTAACATGGGTCGGCCACATTTGGGTGTGGCACCACTTAATCATTTATCTGTTTACAACTTACATATGTGCTTACATTCAGAGGTTCATGTAACTTATACTGAGAAGGCATTGTCATTATATTTAAAAGTAGCCAGGTAATCTAAGAAAGTAGACGGGTGGACAGCGAGGGAGCGAAGCAAGGCGGAAAATGAATTTTTTTAGTGGAAATGGTGTTTTCTGGTGGCATCTGGGGGGACATTTGACTAATTCATTGAACATTTAGCTGAGACTTTAAAGGTACTTTTGTTGTGTCTTAGACGTGGCTCACATACAACAAAACAAAAGAATTTGTCATGAATTTGTCATGCTTTTCATATGAACTGCAGATTTCATAATGGTACACTTTCACTTAGCAAACATCAAGATATCTCTGACATATATCTCTGATTTATTAAAGTGCGGCGCCCGAAGCGCACAGAAAAATATGAAACATCCTGATATCTCTGATATATATGTCTTATATATTTAAGTCATCAGCTGGAAGGGCGTGCTAAAAATGTCTGATAGATTAATTAAGTAATGCGCTCAAAGAGCCCACTGAAAAATATTGAACCCGGGTATTGAACATACAGATATGATATATCTCTGATATATGTATGTCTGATATATTTAAGTTGGGTGTGCTGAAAATTATGTCTGATTATTAAAGTTATGCGCCCGAAGGGCGTGCCGAAAACTGCAACAAATTACTGAATGATGAAATTTGTGGCTGACGTAATGCATTTTACGCAATTATGGAGCCGTGTCAAAATCCAAAAACACACTGACCCCTATTTGGCATTTCAAAAACTGGTGACCCCTATCAACAAATCAAAACAGGATGACCCCATGAATCCACCGGCCCCCTGCCCCCTAGGCCGAAGAAACTGACCAGTCCCTTAATTATCATGCATGCAATGTCTTTACTGCCACTGTGCTATATAAGCCCACATTTCCATCAGTCATCAAAAAACAAAAATGGATTTTCACTGTGTAGCCTGAATCATTTTTTAGAACATGAAAAATCACAATAACTGCACAGTATATCTTCTAAGCTCGCTCGGCACAGCACATTTCATCTTTCCGGCTATGTGTGACTGGAAGCCATGCCAAGGAAGCCATGCAGACGACAACATATGAATGAAATCAAATCCCGATATCTCTCACAGCTTCGTACTGTTTTGTAACATTTGAATCAGAGATCGAGGTTTATTTCCGGGGTTTATTTTAACTTAAACTATGGGATTTTCTGAAAAAAAACTGGAATCCTGACCGGAAATGTGTGAATGCCATGAGCAAAACCTCCCGCGACACCTTAAAAACCAAACGCCGCAATGACAGATGACTTCCAAGGATCAGACACACAAGATCTGACGACATTGGTTGCTAAGTAACAGTCTTTCAGTGGGGTCAACCTGGGTCACGTCACTGCAGAGAAGGTTCTCGATCGAGAGTCGCGTCACCACATCACCGCATACGCGCATTGCCTATCACGGTCGGCGCGGCCGGCCCGAGGGATGGGTCTTAAAGGATTTTTACCGTTATTCTAATCCATGTAAAAAAATTAGGGACGTTCGCTGTGTTTCCGACCCATGTTTAGGGATTTTTCAATGAAAAGTCGACCCATATTTAGGGATTTTTCCGCGAAAAAGTGACCCATTCGGGCGGCACATACCTGTTCACCTTTCTATGGGAGTACCCCCCGGGGGACTCGGAGTCTTCGGATTCCGACCACATGCACACACACACAACTCGTCGAGGAAAGTTATTGGCCACAGAACAGCAGCAAGCGTAGGCCCAGCTGGTGAGTTTGATTTCAGTTGCCAAATACTATCCGTACTGAGATACACTGTGTCACTTTCAAAAGATATGTTTTCAATGTATTTGTTTTGTGTATAAACTGCAGATTCTTAATTGTATTCCATACCTTGCCCTGCGTACAGGTGTGTGTATACGGCCTTTCCACCATAAACGCCGGGAACACACAGACCTGTACGCAGGGCTATTCCATACCCGGATAATGTCCTGGATTTTCAGTATCAATATGCTTGTCAACGAAGCCTATATAAAGGCTGATTTTCAGATTGATTCAAGTTCATTCGATTCAATTACTAGATTACAATTAATGTTCACATAAGTGTTGTTGTTTGAAAGCTACTTTCTGAAATTTCATCACATTTTGAGAACCAAGCAAGTAGGTGCAGATAATATACTCAACATAGTTACTTAAAAGCTTTAAAGATCATATGATTAGGTCATTTTTATTTTTTCCATTCTCTTCACGAAGGATACCAGCTTTTATTTATTTTTCAAACAGGCAAGATCTGTTTCTACTTATGGAATTGACAAGTCAGATCAAAGAAATGATTGTCTTGTTTTAGTATACACGGCCAACCCTGACAACACTTCACCGTGAATTTTTTGAAGTGCATGTATTTCTTCACTTAAAGTTATTATTACTATGGGCATTAATCTTGCAGGGTTTATGGCTTACCACTTGGTAGTCGGTTGCTTTGATACCTGTCACTTCTCTTTATTGAACATATCTATTGGATGAATATAAGCACCAAATGATGGTGCTGGTAAGTTCATATTAATACTTATCTGAAACCTTGTTTTGTTGTATTTAATACTCTGTCAAATTCTATATCCAAGATTACGCCCTATAATTATGTTATGTTTATAAGATTAATGAGAGTACAGTGAAGGCGTGAGTCCATAATTTTGGACATAATTTTGCATGCCTATGATCTAAAAATGTAAATTTTTTAACCACCAAAATTTCTAAGACTATTTGTTTGACTGCAATTGTCCATCATGTAGTTAACCAGAGGACATATTTGAGTATTTAGATGTGCTAGATGTGAACGAATCACAGACAGATATTTATTAAGATGTATTTGTTTTATCAGATTTAAAAAAGATTTGCTAATCATTGATGTGAGGAAGATCCTACAAAATGAATTGGTGAAGCATTCCAATTTGCACTAATTGTTAAGAAGATTTTCTCATTGTTCATTATTTGAATTTACAATTTGAATTATGTGTGTATTGATTTAAAATCAATTCATTTCTAAATAAATTCTCAGTTGTTTGCATACAAACTGATAAATGGGTTATGTAGTGGTAGCAGCTAGGATATCTAAATAGATGTAACAAGCATAACTGTTGAATTTTAATATTCTGATAGTGAGTAATCAATACTTTACATACAAAGAGACCTGACACCATCTATAGAAAAATAAATAATCAAATAGATTTTAATATTCCTTTGTCACATGCTATAGATGCCAATAATTATGAGAAAAGTATAAATACATATATACATATGAAAATAAATTTAGAAATCAGGACCAAGAACAAATCTCATGTAAAAACATCAGAATGATTTTTCTTGTTTCACTTCATTTTTATTTTATTTTTGTAACTGAAATAAGAGCATCTCAAAATTGCAAAGGATAGCCACATTAAAGCGCAGTGGTCGTCGCGCTGCGCATGCGTGCTATTTTGCTGATAAACATAAATGTTTGCAAACATAAATCTTCTCAACTTCAATCTGAGCGAGATGGGAGCGGTCCCTCACTTTGTTAACGCCTTTGTAAGACCCAACATCATGCAATAGTAAAATATTAAGATCCGAAACGAACTTCAGTGGTGTATTTCTGTCTATAAACTCATGTATTGTAAGGCTACGAACATTGATACACTCTGCACAATATGTCGCTGAGTTTACTGCACGCAGTCACAGTGAACAAATGGGTTTGACCGCGAGCGGTCACACTGGTTGTACACAATGCTATGTCCAGCACAGTAAAAATACATCACTAAAATGACCAACATTGTATACATATATATATATATATATATATATATATATATATATATATATATATATAGACCAGCAACAAGCACAAAGCCTCCAACAAACATTGCACTAAAGACAATGATGGGCAAGCCAGAGCAGGACACAGGAGATGCTGTTGCTTTGATAAGTGAGAAGGTCACCGCGTTCACGTAGGCCTACACAGATATTTAAGAGAATCCGGTCCCACAATCAGCTCCACAACGTACCAGCCCCGCGACGACTTGGCCACGACCCACTGTTGATCACCATTTCTTACTTCTTGTAGTAATACGTGGCAAGAAATCGTGAATTAACAGGACACAATAGACAAAACGAGCGGGTTTTTGCGACATTTGGCAGAAAATTGCACGGCTACACATAGGGACGTATTGAGAAATCCTGTGCACGGTCATGGCAGAGATACAACGTCTAGCTGGCTAGTGTTAGCCTACCGGTGCTACGCAAACTTCGTTGTTATACCTCCTGATTGCCGGGTTGGTCTGAATCCTCCTTCAAATGAGATGACCCACACATAACAAGAAGATCTATGTGTTACGTGCAGAGAAAACGAACAAAAGGGTGAACTCAGCAGTTTCCGTTTAAACAAAATTTATGACAAAAATAAAACTAATTGCTAAGTCAGGGATAATATACAAGCTTTAAAATGTACAGACTACTTATCTCAGCTGGGACAGCAAAGCTCCAGTCGGATGAATGAACAGTCATTTGGCTTGCAGGCTTGAAGTTGCACAAAGTTGGAAGTGAAGGTCTTGAGAAGTCTTGCAATTACTACGGCTGGAGTTTTGAAACACTTGTAGTAACACCCAAGAGACACGATCCCGAAAGTCTGACTGAAAGCTGTGCACGTCCCTTTTATACACAAGTCATGTGATTACATAAGAGCATATAAGACATTCTAGAACTTTTATTGACATGCTAATTACTGTTCTAAAATTACCTCTCTTACACAGCTAACTAAATTTCTAGAACATTCCAAACATGACTAATTGAATTCAAGGTTGTGAGGTCATTAAGTGCAGTGACCTTGAGAATGTTCTCGACTAATTGAACTCAGGTCATGATGAGTGTGGGGGAAATGACCTACATAACATACCCCCTCTTCAAAAAAGAAATTTTTCAAAGAAAAATCTTTCTTTTACAAATGTAATCTTAAAAGTGTGAACGACAATAAACTCTAATACGAGAGAGACAGTGTGCAATTAAATTGTCTTTGCCTTTGATATGTGTAATATCAGATTAAATTCCTGTAACATTAAACTCCATCTTAACAATCTCTGATTTTTGCCTTTTAATTTCTGCAGAAAAACAAGAGGGTTGTGATCAATATAAACTACTATTGACTGATTTGAAGAAGTAACATAAACTTCAAAATGCTGTAAAGCTAATACCAAAGATAAACACTCTTTTTCAATTGTAGAGTAATTCCTCTAGGATATGTTAAATTTGCGTGAAAAATAGCAAACAGGATGATCTATCCCATGACTATCCTCTTGCAATAAAACAGCACCAGCAGCCGTATCACTAGCATCTTCAGCTAATTTGAATAGCATACTGAAATCTGGTGCAGGCAAGACTGGAGCACTTTGATGTATGGCTTTAAGTGTATCAAATGCCTGTTCGCATTGCACTGACCAACAAACTTTACTTTCTTTTCAAGTAAGTTAGTCAAAGGCTCAGTAATTGCGGAGAAATTTGGACAGAATTTTCTGTAGTAACCAACCATACCGAGAAAGCGCATCAGTTGTCGTTTGCAGTTTGGTATGGGAAAACTTGAAATGGCACTGATTTTGGCATCAACAGGTTTTACCTCACCCTGTCCTACAGTATGTCCAAGGTAAGTCAGATTTGGCAAGGTTGACAGTCAACATTTCTTTGCTCAGTCTCTCAAAGAACTTCCGCATGAGCTTGATGTGTTCCTCCCAGGTGTCACTATACAGGACGACGTCGTCAACGTAAGCTGCACATCCGTCTAGCCCGGATATGACGTCGTTGATCATCCGTTTGAACTTTGCCGGAGAGTTCTTCATTCCGAATGGCATCATCTTGTACTGGAACAATCTGTCTGGTGTAACAAAGGCGGATATTTCACGAGCCTGACCGTCAGAGGGACTTGCCAAAATCCCTTCAGTAGGTCAAATTTCGTCACATACTTGGCTTTTCCCACTCGGTCGATGCAGTCATCAATCCTCGGGATTGGGAAAGTGTCTGTCTTTGTCAGAGTGTTCACTTTTCTGTAGTACGTGCACATATGATAACTATGATCTGATTTTGGCACAAGTGTGCACGGCAATCTGGGCTCAATGAAGTCATTATCCTGCAGGTATTTTACTTTTTTCCTGGAGATATTTCGCTTTTGTTGGATTCAGTCTGTCTGGATGATGTTTTACAGGCTTACTGTCGCCGACATCAATGTCGTGATAGATGGCGTTTGTCTTCGTTGGAATATCTCAAAACAGGTGTTTATATTCGTGGATAAGTTCTTTCACCTGTTGTTGTTGTTCTGGCTGGAGGTGTGCCAACTTTGTAGACTCCAGCTTCTCCAGGATTTCTGAGTTCTGAAGCTTGACCGAGCCTAGCTTTAAAATTAGAGTATTTTCACTCAAGTCATTTTCAGTATCACTATCTTCATAATGGTTTGAACTGACTGCACTGACATGCTTTGTTTTAGTATGGTTATCCCTATCCAAATATGGCTTAAGCATATTTATGTGACATACCTGTTTTTGTTTTCGCCTGTCAGGTGTTTTTATGATGTAATTTAAATCACTCAATTTCTTATCAATTAGGTATGGCCCAAAGTAACGAGCATCGAGTGGTTTGCCAGGAACCGGAAGTAGAAAACGATTTTTTGACCTGGTTCAAACTTCCGTTTTTAGGTGCTTTTATCATATTTGATTTTCATTGACTGCTGAGATGACTCAAGATTTTCTCTGGCTAATTCACATGCTTTAGAGAGTTTTGTACGAAAATCTGACACAATTGCAAAATATTCAGACAATCATCATCGTCTGATAGGAATTTCTCTTTAACAAGCTTAAGTGGGCCACGGACTGTATGTCCAAATACAAGCTCAAATGGCTAAAACCAAGAGAC
Organism: Ptychodera flava; assembly: GCF_041260155.1. Taxonomy (NCBI): domain Eukaryota; kingdom Metazoa; phylum Hemichordata; class Enteropneusta; family Ptychoderidae; genus Ptychodera; species Ptychodera flava. The sequence continues at coordinate 51,626,659 of NC_091929.1, read as the reverse complement.
TCTTGAATTGACTCTCTAACAGCAAAGAGCAGAAAATGAATTCCTTCATCCCACTGCTTCTCTGTGTCAAATCATGTTTTTCAAAGTTTGATGAAATCGCTCAAGAGCACCCTGACTTTCTGGATGATAGGCGGATGACCTATACTGTTTAATGCCTAGCTGATCAATTACTTGTTGAAAAATTCCAGACATAAAGTTGGAGCCTTGATCGGACTGGACACATTTAGGGAGCCAAATAAGAGAAAATTTGACTAAAGCTCTCACTATAGTCTTTGTCTTTATGTTTCTCAGTGGTATGGCTTCTGGGAACCAAGTTGATGTACACATAATTGTCAACATGTACTCATTTCCTGATCTTGTTTTTGGTAGGGGCCCAACACAGTCTATTAGTATCCTACTAAATGGTTCTTGAAATGCAGGAATTGGCTGTAAAGGGGCCTTTGGAATGGTCTGATTCGGCTTTTCTACCATTTGACATGTGTGACAAGTTTTACAGAAATGTGTTACATCCTGCCTGAGATTAGGCCAATAAAAGTGACTGAGAATTTTATGATAAGTTTTCCTGACTCCTAAATGACCAGCCCAGGGGGTTTCATGGGCCAGGCGCAATATTTCAGCATGATAGGACTTTGGAACCACAATTTGATGTTTTATAGCCCAATCGTCATCAACCAAGACATCTGGAGGTCTCCATTTACGCATGAGAATACCAGATTTTGTATAATAGGAAACAGAGCTATTTGAAGTTTCACCTTCATCATCTACCATGTCAAACAAACAAAAATATGTGGGTCTTTGTGTTGTTCTGCAATGAGATTTGTTCTAGAAAATGTCTGACGTTGGTCATCAAAAGGTATTAGTGGAAGTTTCAAATCCACGAGGGATAACGGAATGATCCGTGCCAAACACCTGACTGAAAAAGGTGTCGTGTAAGTCAACATCTGTGACATTATTTTTGAGAATATTTTGATTCTCAGAAGCTTTCTTTGACATGGCTCGAGTAATAGAACATAAAGGAAATATCAGGTATCTCTTGTTCAATTGGCTCAGGATCCTGGTCTTAACTAGGATTATCAGTCACAAGTGGATTAGTAATGACCTTGTCCCCAGCAAGGTCGTTTCCAAGAAGAAGGTGAATCCCTTCAAAAGGCGAAAAAAGGCCTATTACCTAAAGTCACAGGTCCAGAAACAAAGTCCGAAGACAAATAGACATTATGGAGAGGAACAGGAATGTAGTCATCGCAATCTACCACCTGAATAAGAACTTTAGAACCTGAAAATGACTTTTCAGAAAATGGCAGGGTATCTGCCAACAAAAGAGACTGGGAAGCCCCGGTATCTCTTAAAATTTTGACAGGGGTAGCGGCGGAGAAATCACTAGAAAGTGATATAAAACCATCATGAATAAATGGTTCAAAAATACCCATAATGCTATCTTGAGGAGAATTGGCCTTGACCTCATTAATTGGGGATGAGAGGGATTTAACCTCAGAAAATGTGTTGCACACATTAGTAGACTCTAATTGAGTTGATGAAAAATAAGTCGGTGGCTTAGATCCACTTTGACCACTTTGACCTTCGCGTTTTCTTTTCAATTTGAAACACTCTGACATTAAATGGCCGTCTTTCTTATAATAATTACAAGAAAGTGTACCGAACTGTCTGTCAGAAGGAGATTGAGACTTGGGATCTGATGATGTGGGAGTGTTACTTGAACTCTGTGAACTGTTGTAATTTGATTTTCTACTCTCCTTTGAGAAATTCTTGGATGAAGAGGAGGAGTTAAATTTACCTGCATTGTTTCTGTATGAAAAGGACTGGGATGGTTTGCTGAGAAATGAAGATTTGTTGGTCAATGAATAATCATCGGCCAAACGTGCAGCAACCTCCAATGTATCTGCCTTTTGTTCATTGATAAACTCTTGATGTCACACTCCGAATGCACCTCTTAAATTCCTCAATCAAAACAAGTTGTCGTAATTTGTCATAATTCTGACTGACCTTCTCAGAAGAACACCAACGATCGAACAGTTGTTCTTTTGTTCGAGCAAATTCAACATATGTTTCATCCTTCACCTTCTCACAATCCCTAAATTTCTGACGGTAAGCTTCAGGCACCAACTCATAACCCTTGAGAATTAATTCCTTCACAGAATCATAATTTGAAGCCTGCTCTACTGACAACTGAATATAAATTTCTCTGGCTTTACCCACCAAAGCACTCTGCAAAAGCATAGACCAGGACTCCTTAGGCCAATTCAGACTCTGAGCAATTTTCTCAAAATGAAGGAAATATTTATCAACATCCTTTTCTTGGAAAGGGGGAACTAACCTGAAATGCTTAGTGATGTCAAAACCGTCTGAAGGGAAGAATTTTCCTGACTTTCCAAGCTCTAAACGTCTCATTTCTAACTGCAGTCGGTGTTCTGCTAATTCTCTTTCCTTTTCTTTTTCCTCTCTTTCTTTCTCTCTTTGTCTTTCTTCCATTGCTAATCTTTCCTGCCTATCTTTCTCTCTCTGTCTTTCTTCCATTTGCAATTCTTTTTCTTTCATTTGTAATTCTTTTTCTTTTTCTAATGCCAATTTTTTAAGCTCGAAATTTGCCTGTATTTCCAATTCAAATTTTCCAAGTTCAAAGGAAGACTCAGGCTCATAATCATGCAAGACGGATTCCTCAAATTTGCCTACACTGACTAAATATTTGACAATATTGAACTTAATTTCCTTCTTGCGCATAGATCTTTTGACTTCTACTTTAAGGAAATCGGCCAGTGCAATGAGGTTGTCTTTTTTGAGGGAATCAAATGCGTCCTGATCAAGGTCCTCCATAAATTCGTCTGGCTTGAATTCCGCCATGATTAAATTTCGCTGAGTTCACAATATACAGAAGTTTTGAAAAGGCTTGCAAGATGTTGTCAAACGGCTCAAAATGTTTGTATCCCGGACAAGCCCCCAATTTTGTTACGTGAGAGAAAACGAACACAAGGTGAACTCAGCAATTTGCTTTTAAAACGAAATTTATTACAATAAATAAAACTAATCGCTTAGTCAAGGGATAGAATACAAATTGTAAACATGTACAGGCTACTTATCTCAGCTGCGAGGGCAAAGCTCCAGTCTCAGAGTAGTGTCGGCCAGTCTGATGAATGAACAGTCCTTTGTCTTGCAGGCTTGAAGTTGCACAAAGTCCACAGTATGAGTCCAGCGTTGCCGTGAAGGTCTTGAAAAGTCTTGAGAATGACTACTGCTGGGGTTTAGTAACACACAAGAGACACGATCCCGAAAGTCTGACTGGAAGCTGTGCACGTCCCTTTTATACACATGTGCTTACATAAGAGCATATAAGAACAGTCTAGAACTTTTATTGACATGCTAATTACTGTTCTAAAATTATCTCTCTTACACAACTAATTAATTTCTAGAACATTCCAAACATGACTAATTGAATTCAAGGTTGTGAGGTCATTAAGGGCAGTGACCTTGAGAATGTTCTAGACCAATTGAACTCAGGTCATGATGAGTGTGGGAGGAAATGACCTACATAACAATAGTCTGTTGGCATATACACGCATACGGTAGGTGTTTAGCTCCATGGCTCGAGTGAGGCCCATTCAACTGATTCAGGAAAATCATGATCAAATGGGATCTTAATCCAGCGTGTAATTACTGTTAAATACGATGGTTTCAACCGGGACTCGAACCCACAATGCACGGCACCCAATCACCTAGCGCAGAGGACAACAGATGAACCGCTCGACTAAATCCCCAATCTAAAAAAAAGATTGGTTCAATAATCGAGCTAAGGATGTTACAATTCTGACTGCGCCCTCTACACTCCCCGTAGAGTTCGTGAAGCACTCACGCTAGCACACACGCTATCATACATCTGACACAAACTATATCGAAGCAATGAACACAATCGAAGCGAAGCAATGAACACAACGCTTTACACCGGGCGAAGATAGCCTCAGGGACAATTCTGTCCACCAGCAGAGCTATCAACCCAGGAAAGAGAAATACGATGGTTTCAACCGGGACTCGAACCCACAACGCACGGCACCCAATCACCTAGCGCAGAGGACAACAGACGAACCGCTCGACTAAATCCCCAATCTTAAAAAAGATTGGTTCAATAATCGAGCTAAGGATGTTACAATTCTGACTGCGCCCTCTACACTCCCCGTAGAGTTCGTGAAGCACTCACGCTAGCACACACGCTATCATACATCTGACACAAACTATATCGAAGCAATGAACACAATCGAAGCGAAGCAATGAACACAACGCTTTACACCGGGTGGAAGATAGCAACGCACGGCACCCAATCACCTAGCGCAGAGGACAACAGACGAACCGCTCGACTAAATCCCCAATCTTAAAAAAGATTGGTTCAATAATCGAGCTAAGGATGTTACAATTCTGACTGCGCCCTCTCCACTCGCCGTAGAGTTCGTGAAGCACTCACGCTAGCACACACGCTATCACACATCTAACACAAACTATATCGAAGCAATGAACACAATCGAAGCGAAGCAATGAACACAACGCTTTACACCGGGCGGAAGATATTCAGCTTCGATAAAGTTTGTATGTGCGATGTGTGAAAGTGAGCATGCATGAGTGAGTGCTTCACGAACTCTACAACGTGTGGAGTGGTCTCAGTCAGAAAAATGTAACAACTTAGCCGGCGATGTTAAAGCGATGCATTCGTTGCTTCGCTTTGATAAAGTTTGTATGTGCGAGGTGTGAAAGTGAACATGCGTGAGTGAGTGCTTCACTAACTCTACAACGTGTGGAGCGGTCTCAGTCAGAAAATGTAACAACTTAGCCAGCTATTGAACCACTCTTTTTTGAGAGTGGGGATTAAACCAAGCGGTTCTCTCTGTGGCCTCTCTGCTAGGCGACTGATGCTGTATGTTGTCGGTTCGAACCCAATTGAAAACTAGCCGTATATTCAGCAGATGTTTAACTTAGATTAATTGACCTTTATTGCGTGTAAGATTTGGTAAGTTGGTATGCTTGTGACAAATCAGTCGCCATATCAGCGGCAATATCGCAAACATAATAATCAACCTCATGCAGCATTCTTGGATACGTTGTCAACAAGGGGGGACCCCCTCAGGACCATGCACAGCGCGACGACCATTGCGCTTTGATGTGTAAATTTCATAAATCTTATGGGCTGAGACTTTTCTGGAAACATTTCAATTGTATTCCGTCATTTAGCATATTGTAATGCTTCACCTAGAAGCATGCCAAACTCATGTATTGTACAACAGTCAGTGATCCAAGAGTATATTGCATTGAATTTGATAATGCATTAAAGTACTGCAACATTCTATCTACAAGCTCTCTTCTTTTTTAACAGCATACTACAATAGCTCCAACATTTCCATGTGTGTGGCTATCGAAAAGGACAATATTATCAACTGGGCTCGCTGATAGTAAAGAGGACTTTCCTTGAAAATAAAGATATCAGCTGATTGGTTAGCAAGGTAAACAACGGGTGAGAAAGTTTTTGGGAAACAGAAGATTATTTGGATTGACAATGTTAACAGCAACTTCTGGCCTTTCGTTTTGTATACTGAGATATGTAAGTATATTTGCTGCATCTGCAACTGATAGGTTTCTGCCCTGTGCAGTGACATACAAATCATACACCCTGTTTCCTTCTCGTAGTGATGTTAGGACGGCATCCAACCATTGTTGTGGTAAGTAATCATAGAGGGTCTGATTGTTTATGTGATGCCAGAATGAGTTGCCTTGTATCAAACAAATCAATGTGCATGCATTGCTTCCCATGCAACTGTCAATAGTTGATTGTGATATGTGGTGGGGGAGAGCCAACAGTTTGACTTCCCCTTCAGGGTATAAAAGAAGACTTGGGTGTATGTTATAATCGGTAGCCCTATTGTTACTTTGCTGTTGATTGTGTTCAGCTGTGTCCTGTAAGAGCTGTGGACATAAACATTCTACCTCTGGTTGTCTCTGTATGCCCTGTCTGCATACAATGAGTACATTGCCTGTTAGTTGTTTTGTACTGTGCATGTTGTTGTGTGCACTGAACTTGTTCTCTTGTTTGTTTTGGGGGTATTATTCTACTTGTCTTTTGAGGTTTTCTTTGAAGTGTGATGAAGCATAGTATGTTTTGTCTGATGTAGGAAATGTGAGGTCTTCATCTGTTATGTCAGGTTCATGGGTATTTGATGACTGTGACTGATGTTTTGTTGGTGGCAGAAACCTTGGTTAAATTTTCACAGAGTTTCTAACAGTAAAGGGGTGCACACTAAACACTTATCACCAGAAAGAGAAAGGCACTCTTGATGACAGCTTTGTCCGCAAGGCAATACACATATCTCTGCAGACATGGCCTCAGCCACTAAACATGAAGGGAAATCACATCTCCGAGTGTGATTTTGATTATTTGCTAGGCCGAAACTGAAACCAAGTGGTAAGCACTTATTCGTTATTTCAACCTGCAAAGTTGGTATTTGGTATTTTAGCCTTGCAGCCGTAGATTGACTGACAACAGTTGACTGTCCACAATTCTCAGCAACACTCTTGAATAGCTGGACCAGATATTCTGCTATTTTGCTAGCCACCATGGTGTAGTCAAGGGTTGTTGTTCCTCTGTCATACCCATGTAGAAAGTGGAGAGGATTGTCTGTATTAAGTCTGGAAGAAGCAAGACAGAGAGCTATTTTAGTGATCATATCTGATGATGTATGTGGTTGTATGTGACTACATAGAAGGAATGACAGATTTCATTTTTTTCTCAGTGAGAATATATAGATAGCGGTCGTAAAATTCCCAGAGATCAGGAATATTGTCAGTCGTACTTATTCTTCCAAGATGTGTTTGAGACAAAGATATTCAGGATCTTTACAGGGTTTAAAGTGAGAGGGGATCAGGTGACACACAAGTTGCCAACCAGTGAATGTAGCAATTATGACAAGAGCGGTATGGTTTGGGTTTTTGTGCCAGTTTGCCACCAAAGATAAAAGAAAACAAGTGACTGTAGAAGAAGTGATATAGAGTTGAACACGGTCATCGTAGAGTTAAAGAGAGACATGGAATGGATCTTGAATTGGAATTATGCTGTGTGGTAGTTTGTTGTGTGCAATGAGTTCTTAGTAAAGTAGAAAATAGGCCAGTCTCCTGGTGCAGCATTCAAGAAGTCAGTAGAACATGAAGAAAGAGGTAGGGATGCGTAAAATACATGGGGATAGGCATTAGGTAATCTTCCATCGAGTGAAGAGATTGTTGGAATTTATCTATGAGATGTGTTGTACGCTGTGTGGCCAACTCTCTCTGATCCACCTGTTGATATACCCTGTAAGAAATTTTTATTGTTTTGTTAAAATGAATTCCACAAGAAAAATCGTTATGGCTATGAGTGAGATCGTTGTGATAGACTGAAAGAGTCAAGTTATGCTTGGGGTGCTCCTAAAGAAATTTATAGGTTGGAGGTTATTATTTTGATAGAACCTCATAAAAAATATAGCATTGACTCAAGATAAGGCAAAATTGCTACTTTGATGTATTGTCAATAACAACTCTGATTTGCCTGTTGATAATGCATAAGTTTTGCTTATATAATAGACACTGATGATCCTCATTTGGCATCAAGTCAAACTTAAATTTTCAAGAAATTGAAAAGAAAAAAGTCATTCACAATATAAAGACCATTTCTGTATTTCTATAAACAGCTTAAGTAAAAATACAACATGGACTTTTCTGATACCATGGCTGAATTTGATTCTCCAGTACTAAACGGTGGATGAGCTACATTTTACATTGTAATTACTAGTGTGTTGCTGATCAACTCAGCAATACATACCTGAACTGTGCCAATGATTTGTTGAGCATTTCGCTATTGGTAATGTACATATACTCTTGGAGAGAAGCCATAAAGGATTTGCTATATTCCTTCATGTCATGGTCTATGATGGCTGTAATATCAGCTAGCCCTATCCCCCATGGCATTCTCTGGGTATGACACTTGTATTCACCATGACCACTCGATGGATGGCTTCACATGTCTTCAGTGCAATATGGTGAGGTGTATATCAGCCAAAGATGTTGCCATCTTAGTAACCTTGAAAGTTTGTAAGTTTGTTGCCCGGCGAATTGTCGGAATGTTGGTATCATCAAGGATATGGATGACAAGGTGTCTGCTCTGCAAGTTAATAGATATACACAAATACTGGTGTTATTACAAAGAATCGCAGGGAAAGAATTTAAAAATCCTCCCTTTCAGTCCTACAATATTTTCAAATCCTTCAAAGTGCCAAATTTTTTCAACTCCCTCCTCAGTTCTGCCTCCCCTAACATGTGAGGTATCAGTCCTATAATCATGTGTTCAGAACTTCTTGCGCACTTACAAAGCTTCCCCCACAGTAACATTTTTAGGGTTGTACTCGCAACACAACACAACACAAAACAACATGAATGGATGTAATTAGTAACATGTCTAAAATCAGTGCTATACATTTAGAAATATTCTATACCTCTTTTGCTTTTTCCAGTAATGAAGATACTGTTGAAGAATTCCCTGCAGCAGTCTTTGATATGTGCAGTGTGTGATAGTGTTTGGTGCCGCACTGAATCCCATGAGAGAACCAGCCATCAAGCTATCATATGAGATGCCATGCTGGTGGAGATTCAGACTAGTCTTTCAGCAGTTAATTTGTTTTTTGAGATCTGATAAAGTTAAGTGAAAGGATATTCTGATATTAAGAAAATATTATGCATATTGACTTGTCATGAGGGTAACAGCATGGCTGTCTGCATGAGGAAATGTGAGTCACTCCAAAATGGTATGTTTCATAAAACTTGCCTCAGCAAACATACCATTTTGGGCGTTTCACACACCTGAATGTAGACAGGCATCATGCTGTTACTAAGATGTGTCATGTCAATATGTGTTTGCAATACAACACATATAATTAATCATTTATGTATGGGTATGACCACCAAGCAAATGAGTAATTTTATCTTACGTTTTCTGATCTCTTACCTAGTCAGATGAAAGTTCTAAATTGTAAATGAATGCTGCACCCATTGCATCCCATGTGAAAATGATTTTACCTATTTTCAATCATAACACAGAAAATATAATAACCACTGATGTATGTGTCATATGACTGAGTGTGTGATTAGCAGATTTCCTGCAGTACTCTACGAAATCTCAGCAGTATCATAATGAAATGTAAAAATGCATCGACAACCATATAAAGGGTTGTGATCAATTCAACTTATAGTTGACTGCACTGGCATGTAGAAGTAGACATCAAAACTGGTCTAGAATTGACAGTATTTCCCCATCACAGATGGCAGTCTGGTTTATCAACAACTAGATATGAATGAATGCAATCTAACAACCATCAATACATCATTGAGTACTAATAAGAAAAAAGAAATACATGTACTTCTTGAGAATAGCTTGATCAAACGTGTAAAGTTTCCTTATTTATCTCATATAAGCAAGAATATGTAGTGCAGTGGTAGACTTTTGTCTGATAACTGCCGCTCTCTCAAGAGAGAGTCTTGTGTCATCTCTTGAGAGAGCATTTACCATCAGGCTGAACAGACCTGAAACTTCTTTTCGCAAAATTCCTCTATCTCTTGAGGGTCGTACAGCTTGTTATATTCATTTTCTTGCTGTATTGATGCCTGTACAGTTCAACCTGGAATCTGGCCAGGAGAACTGGAAATGTTGGTTATGATGCTGAAAAGAAAACAGATTCACAGTAATATAACACCTTTCATATGATCTGCAACTTTTGGTGATAGAGAACATACATAGTGTGTAATTTTCCATTTTCAAATAACGATGAAATACATTCCTCTTAACTTCATAGACCTAATGTGTTGCATCAGCGTTGTTGTTGTAGAAATATTTGGAAAGTCTACACTTACATCGACAGTTAATTATCCATTTTGCAACAAAATCTAAGTTGCTTCAAAGCCCTTTGGCTTTGTTTTTACTGTGAAAGCAGGAAACACAGGAAAAGGCAAAGTAAACAAAGTATTGATAAATCTTTGTGTCAGTTATTTTATCTGTGCCTTTTCCCCAGGGATAATTTAAAACAGAACTTCATTACTCACGTTTTTCAGCAGCGAAACTTATCACTCTTTGTAGCTTATCTCAAAACTCTAAACTTAATTCAACCTTGTCATTGAATAACGTCACATGCCTCTTCAAATGATGACTGACATGTGGTACCTATGGAGAGTTTAAGGAGATAGAGAGTTTAAGGAGATAGAGAAGCAAAATATGCTGTAAATGGAAAGTGTTCATGGCTCAATCATAGCGTTATGTATACAAATATCATCAAACTTAATCCTTTCTTTTTTTCTCACTTTTACAGATTCCCATGGAAACCCGGAGTTTGAAATGAAGAAAATACCTGTTTTGAGGATTTTAATATTTACCTGATTAGAGATTTAATAAAAATATTGAGATAGATTGAGATGCATATAGACCTGTCATGAAACTGTCAAAATGAAATATCACTGGATCCTGAGATATTTTCAGAGTTATTTCTGATGCCAATGCTTCAATCCTGAGACTCTGAACTTTCATAACAATCCTTTGTAGTGGTCAGTTTACACATTTAATATTTTATGAAATGGTGGGAATTCACACATATACTATGGTGTCCATTAAATAAAATCCAATTACATTAACAATGTTCTCTGTGTTCAATTTCTGAGAAAAATAGTAGACAACGGAATTTTCATGTCACATCTTCAACATATCTTTAAAAGATTGATACAACACTGCATTCTTTGGCACAATTTTAACACTGACCCAAGGAATGAATGGAAAAGTATTTCCTCCTGTGAAAATAATCATTACACCTCACAATGAACCCCATGAAATGAAATCAACCAATCCTACACTGGTATACCTGATTAAGCATTGGTATAATATTTACGGACCAATATATCATGGTCTCCATAAAATGACTTTTAGGTGGTGGAATATTTGATACCTGTGTCACTTTGTTACTCTTTGACAGATGCACTGTTGTTCATTATGAGCTTTGAACAGTTATCTAGCTTTTAGTTCTCACAGTCCATACTTATATAGGGTGGTTTATTAAAGTGTATATAGAACAAAAAATGCAAATATTATCAAAAAAGTTAGTTTGCTTGTACTTTATCTGCTGTACGGAACAAACTGCTAAAAATATCAGCACTCACCTCCAAAGAAGACTGTTTGCCAGCATTAATTTCATCTGCAATTATCTGTTTGACCCTCTCATAACTTCTGATGCAAATGTATGCGCTGGTTTTGTAGTTAGCTGTGGTACATTCAATTTTGTCGACTAGGGCTGTTCACAGTTTACGTCACTGTTCTCTCATTAATATGCAAAAAAATATTTGTCCGCATTTTTAGATTACGCTTTGGAAAATTAACTATGCAAAAAGACGAAAACACATCTTTATAGACGACTACTAGTGTAACAATGAATACTAAAAGGCATATTTACGACCCAGAGTACAAGGTGCAAAAACGCCCGTGTATGCAACCATGGATATTGATAGAATTTGTCCGCATTTCAAGCTGAGTGTCCGATGTCGCGCGCGTACAGCTAAATTTAGTACAAACCTGTAACCGTGAACAGCACTATTCTCTGTAGTGTTTCCGTGGTAGTAAAACAAACGACGAAGAATGTAGTTTTGATTTTATGTTTGAACACACCCTTCGTCGTCACGAGCTTAATGAATTTTGCACAAATATTCCCCAAACATGCAATTGGCATTGCTCACAATAACAACATTTGAAAGTTTTACAAGATTATATGTGTTACCATAAAGACATATTGTCCGAGGTGCGTGTGCACACACTGGAGACGACATGTCGAGGTGTTACACTAAGCTCGTAGTACATGCAGACAACAACTACTGACATGACATCATGACGTTTGGTTGATTTGGTGTCGAGCGATGTTTTAAGACTAATTTTTACCAACAACATATCGTAGAATTCACATTTAAAGCTTTATTTAAAGTGTGTTGGGATCCATGCCTCTCGTATCAGACTTGTCAAGCTGGTATCGGCGAGAGGGAAATCCCGGGGAAGCCCTTTTATTGTTATGCAGATACTGAAAACTCTGCAGATGACATCGCCGATAAAACAAGAACACTTTCAACTCTCATTCCTGCCGTTCATCACCATCACATACACAGATATTGTATCACATCTGGTATGTCAACTATGATTTTAATAGAAAACAATCCCAAAAGATTGAACATCTGACGCTCGCTAGAAAAAATTGCGTGTTTGGGATAAACAAAAAGTCACCATTTTGGCTATTCATATGCAAATTACTTGGGCTACGGTTGTCACGTCCGTTGACCGACAGGGCCTTGTAAACGAATCTTCAGCGTTGCATTTGTAGTTGTGGCGAAAACCATAAACCCTCTCCCTGTGTTGACCTTGTTGGTTTTTATTCTTTTTATGTGCATTAACTGTAAACAATCGAGGAAGTTTTGGGATGAAAATAGAGCAAAGGCATGAGTTTTTTTCGCGAAATCTGTGCTGCAAATATAACTTCAAGCATGCGCACTCGTTTGTCAGAGTAGTCTGCCAATATGAGCATGCGTAATTGAGTCAACGTGCGCGTGAATGCGTAGTCGGTACACTACGTCTCGCTGGTGCTATAATCATGTCGTTGAGCTTTGCATGTTGACAGAAACTGGAATTGCTGCAGAGAATAATTTTCAGGACATCACAAGTGAGTCTGTAAGGTAACAAGTAGGACGTTTAGGAAATCCTTTCAGTTAAATTTCTCTCCGCCTGTGGCCATTTTGTTGAGTATAAGCTTATACGTACCTGGAGCATATACAGTATTTCTACATATTGCTGGATAATATGCGATGGAAATGCCGGCCTTCTCGAAACTTTGAAAAAAAAACAGGGTGAAAGATTTTGGAGTGTGTGTGTGTGTGTGTGTGTGTGTGTGTGTATATATATATATATATGTGTGTGTGTGTGTGTGTATGTGAGTGAGGTCAAAGGTCATCAGGTCATGTGAAACTTTGTCAAAAAATTGTATCCTATAGTTATCCTTGTGTACCAAAGATTACATCTCTAACTCTATTGGCTTGCCCACAATTAGATATCCAGATAGTTAATGAGGTACATGATGTGGTGTCATAATGTCTTCCATGATACCAATATGAAGGGTGTAGCATTTGTGGCTATTGAGCTATGGAAATAAAGTCATATTTGAGGTCAAAGGTCATTGAAGCCACATGACACTTTGTCAAAAAAAAACGTACTTCATAGTTATCCCTATATACCAGAAATCAGACATCCAGCTCAAAGTCAAGGGCATCCCAAAATTTTGATGTGCAATTTGGTCCCTCAGAGGTCATTGTTCAATAGACACGAGCCCTCTCAGACTCTTACATAGGCCAGAATCAGCCACTGCCATAGCTCAGCTGCATAAGTATAGGGCAGGTCAAAGGTCAAAAAAAATCAGAAAAGTAATGCTGACCATGAAGTTTTGCATGAGGGAGCATAGCCTTTTGGACAAAAATTGACCAGAGCATAATTTTAATTTTGCAATTTTTATGCAAATGAAGCCAATTTTAAAGTTTATATTCCAAATGGCAGCCAGGTCACGAGACCCATTGTTAAGGTCACGTGATAAAAAATTACTTGTGCGGAGTGATACCTATGTGCCAATTTAGAAGTCCCTAGGTGTAACAGTGTTTGCATGGCAGTTTCATTTAGAGGACGGAAGAGGATGAGGAAGAAAAAAACCAGCGCGATTACAATCGGATTTTGGACCCATTGTCTCGAAACCCTAAAAATAACAAGTAAATGCCAAAAGTTACAAGTAATGTGCTATTAAAGTGCACTGATGCAACAATGGAATATTGATAATAAATGCACAGACTGAGGAGGCTGAGAGAACCGATTGCCATATTGTCAATGTACACTATGAGCAGTAAATGTCAGTGCTTAGCGGGAAATAAAAACAAGTACGCCAGGTTAAGGTTATATCTGAAGTATATTATTGTGACTTTGAAGCTTGACAATTGACAGAAGATTTACATTGCAAATGACACTTCAGCTCAAAACATGTTGACCTCAACACTTTAGGCACTATTTTTATGACTCAAAGGGAAGGTGACCTTCCCTACAAAAGTTTTGCAATTGTTTGCAACTGTTCAGTTTATTCTAACCCTGCTTTTTGTTGCACTCACTTAAAATCTTTCAACTCTTGAATGCAGGAGTTACCACCTGCTCCGAAAGAGTATATGTTGCTGACAGCGGAGCTAAAAATGCCAGGATGTAACGTTACAATGATGTCAAGGAAATGGCCTAGTACATTATTCTTTTTCAACATTATTTGGAAAAAGGCTCACAAACTGACATTCTTCTCTCTTACAATCAACAAAAACACAACAACAAATAATTCTGTTGATTGGTATGCAAACAGGGTTTTGTGTTGCTTGTTTCACTGGAATTATGTGTGGCAGAGATGCGCCAGATATACTGTCAACAGCAAGTGTGATATTTGTTTGAACACAGTATACATCAATTATGGCCAGGTATTTAGGCTGTTGGCAAATACATTGACTAACAGTACCACAAAGCATGGTATTTGGACAAACAGGATAACACTTGACTTGACCATATGACATGTCATCATTTTCATCTTTAAACTGAACCGTGTAACTATCCCTTCTGGTTACACATTGATAACTTTTGCTATGTATGATGTACCATTTATTTGAACTCTTCTAAATTTATGCATAACCCTCACCAAGCCGGCAGCACTTTCAATTAGCCCTTGATCTGTACTATTCCTTTTCATTTTCTTCATTGCACCAACTGCATATACTCCTTCAGAAATCAACCGTCTGCCTGCCACTATACGTTTGCTACCAACTAACTTTTCATAAAACTCATGACAAGTATCTGATGATAACTTCTTTTCTAATTCAGGAATTTTCTGTTGAACACTAACACCTACAACTATCTGCTCATGCATGCTTTGAGTACCATGACAAAGGTTTCTTAGCTGACCATTACAATCTTCATAGAAGAAACAAGAATTACACCAAAGTGGACCAAGCCTTTCAACTCTTTCTGAGAGATGTAAGAGAAGGTGAACATTTGAAGTTTCATATCTGGTCCCATACAGTGCAGCCATTTTGAAGCAAAAGTGTTTTAATAACATAGATGCCTTCTTGATTTCGGTTGGTCTGATGGAAGACTGCAGAAGTAAAAAAATAGCTTCCACAAGCAAGCAATAATGCTGAAAATGCTCATTTGGCAAAATTTTCCAGAGTATTGGGACTGAATAGAACAACAAGAAATTTCTAAACTCAGAAGCTTTCCAGTGAGCAAGGTCATTGGTTATGCTTCTTGGTACACGTGTTATTAAATGTGGAGGTTTAATTTTCAAAAGCCTTTCATCAATTACCTTTGCTTGGTTTCCAATGAAGCAGGGCTTATCTTTGTGTGTTTTATCGGTCCACAATGTCAAAAGCATCTTCATTATTCCTAGGCAGACGCAGTGCATATAATCTATGCTCATACTTTCTATCATATTGTACTTAGGCAAAAATAAAAACCAACTTGTGCCTTTCACTCCTTTCACAGCCTTTGGTTTTCCCCTCTGTCCATTGTCAAATGCTTGTTGTGCATGTTGCCTTGTTTCTTCGATTGTTCTCAGTTGACCGTGACCAGTTGATGGATTACTCTTATTAAAGGGATAGGCCAACATGTGTCCACGCTCACTGATTTGCACACTGCTTCCCTCTGTCAAGCAATATGGACAGCCATAGTATCCATTGAATTGGCTGAATTCCATGAATATACATCGTGCTGGAGCATCAAATACTGTGCTGAGTAGTATTGCTCTGACGGTTGTTTGCTTCCCTTCTATTGTCATGTCCATCCCTATGGTGGGTGAAAAAGAAACATAGAGTCAATGTCACTTGGCTCAAATTCGGTTCAATATGGCAAGCCAGAGAGTATACTTCACTAAGTTTATACAAACATACTAACAGACATACAGATGGTAAAACTCACCATAGAAGCTCTCTATATACATATACCATAGTTAACAATTGGAAAATACAGCTTTAATTACATCTAAGTAAGACAATTGTAGGAAACTTCAATGGCAGTCACATTGCAGGAATACCAATAAAAATAATGAAAATACTAAAAGACTCTCAAAGGCAATGTATAAATTGGAAGAAATGGTGTCATGATGACTGAAAGGGAAACAGAGATATGTTTTTGTTTACATCAAGAAATATGTTTTATGTATGTGTGTGCACTTTCCAGATCTGGCTCTCATGTGTAATACCTATTTGCAAATGAATTCACTGCTATTTATATCAGATTTTCTCTATATTGTTAAACTGTGCCCTACGATCTCTTTATTGCAGTGTGCAGGGGTGTCCCTGGAAACCCTGGAAAATTACCATCCCATTCCTTATTTCAGCTCATTTAATACACTTTCATTACTTCAGGAAAGCCAGGGAAAGTACAATTCACTCCTGGATAAATTGACCTGATGAAGTTTGTTTAGCAGTAAATGTTGGGTCACCTTGGTGAAACAAAATAACATGTTGAATGACACAACTGGAAAATGGCATTCAACACATTAACAAACTATTCTGGAAAATTGCTTGCAATTGAATATTCTCTGAAAGTCATGGAATATTAATTTGAGTGAATGAACTTGATTTACAATTTACTACTCAATCCTTGAATAAAGTGGAAATTCCTGGAAAATTGATCTTGTATATAGTCCATTAAAATATTCTGCTGATTGAGAAAAGAAATTACTATGAGAACACTCAAGCTGCATGATATAACTAGCAATACAAGTGAAAATTTTGAGGAGGGAAAGACAATTTGTATGAATTTCATTTTGTATCATTAAAATAGGCGACGGCCTACTAAAATTCGTACTTAAATAAATTGGGAGTATTGTGCGAAAAAATCACAGCATTCAGTACCTTCCAAAACAGTTTGAATCCACGTATAATTACTTTTTCTCTGGTTCCCTGATATGCTATACAAACCCGAGATGTAAAGCGAAGCTTGACCTTGCGACAACTTGTTTGTTTATCGGCCATTTTGAATAGAGCGTAGGAGGGTGAATACATATAGTACGCACGTTTTCATTGGTTAATAAAAAGGTCCTCCCCATAGGACTCGGTAATTGCAGTACCCAATAGAATCGTCCGTTGCAATTCATTATTCTTCTACCCAAGCAATACTTGCACGATCGTCTACCTAACGTCGAATTATTTGATTACACGGCTTTGTGATACATATCCGAAGCATTTCAGGAGGCAAAATATTTTAGCAATGAATTTTCAAGAACAGTAGCCGGCGAAGTCATAGTTAACGGTCAATTTTCGCCGACCGTCGGCTCTTAATGAAACCCGTGACTGTTAATAAAAAGATGACTTACCTTTTAAGAGACTCTGCAGCTGGTTGAATAGTGGCAGCACTATAAAGTAACTTGTTGAACTTTTATCTGTTGTACTCCGGGAACAAATTGGGCAATGTTGCCCAAGCTGCAGTCCGATTTTTTCATTGCAGTACATACAGAAATAATGCCGCTCAATAGGGGATTTCAAGTTCAGGAAGAACGACCTGATCAATTTCAACCCCGTTCGGCATAAATATTGGAGCAGCACAATGTAGTTCTATCAAGGTAAGTAAGCCTATAAGCACGCCTTAAAGCACACTTACCAGGCAACTACCTAGTGCTGTTCTCATCAAAAAGTGACAACATCGGAGCACCACTGTGACAAATTATTTTTCACCTTGTGCTTTGACTACATTCCGCTGCATCAAGCACAGCACAGTCAAACAAGAAAGACATTCATCGCCAAACAATAAACAGAGATTGATAGTTGTCAAGATCCCACAGTACGAAAGACAGCCAAATGCCTCCATAGCCGATATAATTTATTGGCCAAACGAAAGGTTATACACAACCCAGAACACTAACGTCCAGAGGGACGAACGGAATCGGGCCTGTCTTTGAACCCATAGCAGACGGCCTTTGTCAAGGCCAGCAAATTCTCCAAACAAGAACTACCGTAACACAAATGCAAAATACAAATTTACACAATACTGTGTCACCAAACACAGAAACAGGAAAAAAACAACAAATTGCCAGAAAAAGACGGTACAAGAGGAGACACCATATTATCTCCAACGCAATGAAACTCCGTACAAATGCCGGGCATAGCATAAACATAAATAACAACACGAATCTTACATTCATCAAGATCTATCATTACACAAGTTAACATCAGCAAAAATCAATGCACTGGGTAAGGGTTGAACTTCATCCCAACACCAAATCGTCCTCACCATAAAAAAACTCGCCATGGCTTATTTTAAAATTAACGATTCGTTTGTTATTTTTTACACTAAGAGCCAAAACATTTTAGACACTAAAAACACCAAAGCACATACAAGACGAGGTGAGTGATGTGTGAAGCCACTATCCCTTTATTACACTGCGATTTCTCAACTTAGTCTTGCCTAGCAAGTCTAAGACGAAAGAGGGCATGCACGAGAATAATGTTTAATGTTTAATGTTTAATATATTTCTATAGCGCTTTTTCTACAATAAATATTCAAAAGCGCTTTACATCAAGTAAAAAATAAAAAGTATACCATGAATAAAGATACAATAAAATGAGATTCAAATAAAAAGCTCTTAAAATGTCCAATACCCTGCATGTGCATGGGTATCCATCAACCATCAAACAAAAAGTGGACATAATCACCTTCCCTCCATCCATGGGGGACTATGACACAATAAAACTCCGAGCTGTACACACTCGGCCGTGGCACTACAGAACCAGATTATCCATATTATCACATATGGAGACATCACTTCCTCAGAGCTTTTATATGCGACACGAGGATCGTACGACAGCACAAACGAGCTAAAGCCAACAATAAAATAACCAATTACAAACGCTCAATATCAACCAATCAGAAGGCAATTAAAACAGACAAGTCGACCAATGAAAATGGCGCAAAGGCAAACACAATCGACTTAACACAAGATAATAGTCTTCAAACACAAGAATTTCAATATCTCACCACGAGCGACACAAAAGCTATGTCCTAGGCCTTCTTGATCGACATTGGCATTCAATCGGGATAACCAGACGAGACCGACATCGATCTGACGCTCCATTCAAGTGCTGTCGGTCCGACACCAGCATAGCGAAACCGTCATAGTAGGTAAGATCAGGAAGTTTTGCCATATGGCTCGCTTCACTCTCTCGTTACAGGAGGCGTCAAATAAACAAAGCGGAGCATTAAAACGCTTATGCGACACAAAACTACACCAAGGAGCCTACCAGTACGCCTTAAAGCATACTTAACAGGCAACTACCTAGTGCTGTTCTCATCAAAAAGTGACAACATCGGAGCACCACTGTGACAAATTATTTGTCACCTTGTGCTTTGACTACATTCCGCTGCATCACGCACAGCACAGCCAAACAAGAAAGACATTCATCGCCAAACAATAAACAGAGATGGACAGTTGTCAAGACCCACAACACGAAAGACAGCCAAATGCCTCCATAGCCGATATAATTTATTTGCCAAACAAAAGGTTATACACAACGTAGAACACTGACGTCCAGAGGGACGAACAGAATCGGGCCTGTCTTTGAAACCCATAGCAGACGGCCTTTGCAAGATCAGCAAATTCTCCAAACAAGAACTACCATAACACAAATGCAAAATACAAATTTACACAATACTGTGTCACCAAACACAGAAACAGGAAAAAACAACAAAATTGCCAGAAAAAGACGGTACAAGAGGAGACACCCTATTATCTCCAACACAATGAAACTCCGTACAAATGCCGAGCATAGCATAAACATAAATAACAACACGAATCTTACATTCATCAAAATCTATCATTACACAAGTTAGCATCAGCAAAAATCAATGCACTGGGTAAGGGTTGAACTTCATCCCAACACCAAATCGTTCTCACAGAGTTCATCTCATACAAGACGCAAACATGAGGAGAAGGAAAATCCAATGCATTATGCGACACAAATTGACCCCAAAAAAGACAAATTCAAACGCAAGTCTCGATAGACTCCACATACAACTAAGAACACAAATCGACAGATTTGAATTCTTACATAAAACATCAGGCAACCTTAAATCCACGCTTTAAAAGCTTGATCAAAGGTGAAACACCTAGATACATCAGAACTTGCAACACAAAAATGACTTTGTTTCAAAGGTCAATACACTTTATGCAAGATTAATCGAACGTGGCTAAAACAACAGGAAATGTCCAGTCACATCGCAAGCACAGTTCGCCGCACGAATTACGCAACTAGAACACAAGCGAACAAACGAAGAAACAAAGAAAACACTAGTCTTCACAACGAAAATTATAGCAACAATATATATAAGAACACAAGCTTTAAAAAGCAGCAATGTGCGAAAACTGGGAACACATAGACAAGGACGAAACACTAAGCCTGAATGAAATATTTCCACAACAACCGATCATCGCATACAAAAGAAATCCAAACATTAGCGATACACTGATACAGGTCAAAGTCCACGGCATTTTTGTATTAGGAATAAGTCAATGAACGAACGAACAAGAGACGATCCAAACATAAATATTCTGGCTTCATTGCTAGAAGAACAGGAGATCAACAATATCGACGTGATATAAAACAAAAAAGATATACATACATATATCTTAGGTGACTGAGGAAGAGACCGCTCTGGTTTCAAAACGTGGGATAAAAAAAGAGTAAGGTTGTAAAGGCACATCTGACTACGCCCACGTCTCGCCATGGCTTACTTGAAAATTAACGATTCGTTTGTATTTTTACACTAACAGCCAAAACATTTTAGACACTAAACACACCAAAGCACATACAAAACGAGATGAGTGATGTGTGAAACCACTTTCCCTTTATTACATTGCATACCGGTATTTGTATTTTGGGGGCTATTTTGCTGTTTTTGGTAAAAAATTCCTTTTCTCTAAAACCGTTTGTCCGATTGCTTTGAAATTTGATATGAAGTTTTCTTAGAGTGACATCAGTCAGATTTGTTCATATCGTGGTGAAATTTGCATATTTGTATTTTTAAGGCAATTTTTGTCATTTTTGGTAAAAAAATCTCTAAAAATCTTCTTCTTCAAAACTAACAGTCAAATAGCTTTGATATTTGGTACATATGTCCCTAGGGATGATCTATTTCAGATTTGTTCAAATTGTGCAGAAATATGCAACATTGCATTTTACGGCAATTTTTGCCATTTTTGTCAAAAATGTATTTCTCAAAAAGTGCTGGTCTGATAGGTTTGAAATGTAGTAAACAGGTTTCTATAGATGAGCTAAGTAATATATATTGAATTTCTAATGAAATCTGTAATTTTTTTGTAATTTGGGGGCAATTTTTTTTCCATTTTTGGTCAAAAATGTGTATTTCCAAAACTACTCATCTGATAGCTTTGAAATTTCGTATAAAGGATCCTACAGATGAATTAAATGATATTTATTGAAATTATGATGAAATCTGCAATTTTGTAATTTCGGGACAATTTTTTCCATTTCTGGTCAAAGAATGTGTATTTCCAAAACTACTCATCTGATAGCTTTGCAATTTGGTTTGCAGGTTTCTACAGATCACTTCAATGATATTTATTGAAATTATGATGAAATCTGCAATTTTGTAATTTTGGGTCAATTTTTGCCATTTTTGGTCAAAAAGTGTGTTTCTCAAAAAGTACTGGTCTAACAGCTTTGAAATTTGGTTTACAGGTTTCTATAGATGAACTAAATTTGATCTTTTGAAATTATGATGAAATCTGCAATTTTTATTTTCGGGGGCAATTGTTGCCATTTTGGTCAGAAAATTTCATTCTCAAAAAACTACTAACAAGATAGCTTTGGTTGACATGTTCTTAGGGATGATCCGATGTGATATATCAAAGTATGATGAAATTGTGTATTTTTGCAGCTTATTTTAGCCACTTTTTTTCTGGGCATTGCATTGAGCTATCAAAGATTTTCACCTTCCTCATCAACATGTGTCAAAAATATTTATTCTCTACATAAACACAGCGGAGCTATATCGGCCGCTAGGTCGCTTTTTTGCCATTTGTTGTCAACTGCTACTGAATTGGCAGAGCTAAACCTTCTTCATCAACACGTGTCAAATATATAAAGTTACATTCTACATAACACCATAGCTATATCAGCCACTAGGTAGGTCGCTTGTTTTACAATTTATTTTATGGCCTTTTGTTTGATTTTTTGTCCATTTTATGCGTGTTTTGAATATTGATTGTCATTGATTTGTTTTGTCATTTATATTTTACATGAATGAGGTCATGTATGCAGCATTGTTCTTAAAGCTGTTCTCTTTGATTTGATTTGTAAATGCGAACCTCATTTGCGCCATGCTTATTTAGTTTGATTCGCGTGCTAAATTTTAAGAATGGAAAGCAAGGACTATGACTATCTTACTGTGTTTTTGTTTTATCTCATTGTTTTTACTGTAGTTCTTTGATATTTGAATCACAGTGTTTGCAAGGTCATTAATATTTTACATGAATGAGGTCATGCATTGTTTTTGAACCTTTTGATTTGTTTCTCAACTCTCATGTAGTCCTTTACACACTGAGAAAGTAATTGATTCATGGCTCTCAGATTTTGTTCACTCTGCAGATAGGAAAGCAGACCATTTTAATCGTTGTCGGTATGATTAATCTTGTTTATTTATAAATAAACAATGTTTTTCTTTATTAAAATAATGCTGTATTAAAATTCTGTATTAAAATTTTCTGTATATGCATTGGATTTATATTACCCCGAAATGACCAAGTGTCATTTTACATACAGTCCGTTTACCTTATTTAAATGACAGAACCTGTAACTTTTAATTTCAGTGTTTTAATAGTTGCATTAACAATATCTCTTTTTCTCTTTCGAAAGCAGGCTGAAATGTCCAGTATTTGACTACTCAGTATGGACTGTATATGTTCATTATGAGCTGTTGTTGACGATGAATATCGACAGCAATGCCATTACACATAAACAGACTTTGACAAGCCAATACTGGTCATGGCATTTTAAGGTAAATTATTGTATTATTGTAGTTATAGCAAATTAGAAATTCTGAGGATTTTCAAAAGTTGCAGTTCTGTCATTTTAAGGGTATATTTATTATAGTCAAGAGCACCCTTCCAGGTAAACAACCTTTTATAAGCCAACACACATAATATATCATAGATGATGATCATATTGTGCCATATGGCACAATATCATCATCATCCATGATACAGATTTTTAATTGCCCACATACATATGATAGGACAGATTTTTAATTGGTAACATATTTGAAACATGTGTCGTAGGAGAGTTCAGATTCAGAGCTATAACATGTAACTAACATGTTTCGTTGAGCAGAATTGAGTTTCGGTGCTGCTGCCTGGATTTCAAGCCACTCATGTTACAAACATGTATTATTTATGTTTCAATACATAACGAAAAGTTTACATCAATATGGTCAAACACATGTTTTGAAACCTGTAGCAAACATGTATATGACACATGTTTAACTAGTGTGAAATACAATGTAAATGGGTATCATTTCGGTAAGGGCATCCAATAAATAGTGAAGATCTCTCCTATGATTAAAAGGGCGAGTGGTAGGTCATATTTGCCCTTCTTGTGCGTAAAAACACAGGAAAATCATGAACAGTTGAAACAGCCTGCCATTATTCAAATACGACATTTTGAACTTTGACAGGTCAGAGGTCACAAAGGAAGGTAAATGTACGTCGGCCCTAATTCTGGTACTGGTAAGTGTGGATAAGTGCGGACGCGGACCAAATTTAATCCTTAAAGGACAATTATTTTGCGTAGGCCCAAATTTCAGTTGGGTTGCCAATGTGAACTAAGTAAATGTATCAATCACAATGACAAGGAAATTATGCCTCCTCCCAACAGAAGGGCCACGGTCTATTTTTAGCCCTGCTACAGTATGTCTTAGTGCTGAAAAGGCCATATTGTTGTCATGTTGTCATGACAACTTTTAAAATTTGCATACAACTCTGAGAGTGAAAAGGGTTATTCATAGGTCACTATTACCATTACTATTACTATGTGTGTTTGTAATGTGTCTGTGTGTCGTCTGCTCCACGCACACTATGTTGCTTGGTCGCGCACAGAATTGTAACATCTAAGTCGGTTACTGTAACCAACTCTTTTGGGGTTATAAACGGTGGCCGACTGGTTTTTTGTGAGGCCTAGCAGCTAGGCGATGTTGCCGTGAGTGAGTGGGGGTTCGAATCCCGTTTGGGTTATATATAGTAAAAAATATATCACGAAACTTTTGAGTCCCACTGTCGTCCATTATACCTGTTTCCTGGGGTATTAAATATGTGCAAGTATACACATAAAAAAACTAGAAAATTCACTTCAGGGCAGAATCTTTTAAAATAGCCTTTTCTTGTCTGGTTAACGAAAAAGATACCCCTGATCCAAAATATGCATGGGCCAGCCACTGTCATCAGGCAGGAGTGGGCTACCAACTTCAGAATATGGTAGCCCGAGTGGACTATCAGGGAAAAAGGTTAATTTTGAGCCCTGGGCAGTATTAGCCTAAACATGAAACATTTAACTTGTAATATTTCCCCTTGTCTTGGCCTGCTGGGTTTAAAAAAGATGCTTATAGGTAAACAGGCACCATGTTCAAATTTAGCCATTGCTACCATGGAAAGGGAGATGTAGCTAATCATAGAGTTTATTGGGTCACGCCAGGTCACACAAAAAATAATGCACCACTACATGGCCACAATTTTACTTTAGTTAAACAATCAGAAATAATTTGTCTTCATTATTCTTCCTGGAATGAGGAAAATAACTCAAAATAAATTATTATAAAATGAACACTATGACGTCGTTAATTATAAATCCATAAAATAAATAAGTACCCGTGAATTAGGTTTTACATAACACAAAGACAACAGTGCGCTACTGTTACTGCTCCTGATAAATAATGGTACATTCGGTGATAAGGGGAATTGGGTTCATGAATTTAATTTGAGATACTAGTAGAACTAATTTGAGCACATGAAGTTAATTTGAAGGCATAAAATTAATTCGATGAATGCATAATAAGTTAGTACTGTACTCTATAACACTTATTTGGGAGTGACGGCATGAAACAAAATTAAAAATGCTTGAAAAATTATTTCTGGTCTATAAAAAATCAATTTTAACAAACTAAAATTAATGGAAAACAATTTTGACCAAAGTGACCCCAATATACATTATCTTTATTATTCTTCCTAGAATGAAGGCAAAAAATTACAATTATTATTATTATAGAACAAATGTTAAAGTTGTTACTCAGAAATCCATAAAATATATAAAAAACAATGAATTATGTTTTAACATAGACCTATTCAAGGGTCTATGGTTTTAAATAAAACACTGTGGTTACCAAAATGGTTAAAGGAGCAGAGGATTTGCAGCATCTTATATCACCTGATGGAGTAGTCATCTAGTGTTGACTGTGGTTCAACATTGAGATTACTAATCGCAGTGGCAATGTTGCATGTACAAATCAGAAAATGTTTCTCCCTGCAGTTCGAGTGAAGCAGAAGACGTGAGTACAAGTCCTACTAAATCTGGCCTCACTAGCATTTTTTTCCGCCCAGGAATGAGAGATGCAAGTAGGAAACATTTGTCCATCGGTTACGTAAAAGACAAGGGGATCAGACGCATCTCCTATTGTTCTACATGCGACAGTCCAAACATGTGCTCTCCTAGGCAAAGCTTTTTGACCGCTAGCAAAGACAGGGCAAAGGTAGCTATTTTTACTGGCGAATCAGACTTTGCCGATTATCAGGTTAACTTTGATATTTGTACAAAATAAAATGAGTGCAATTCAGAACAACGGTACAACATGTCGTTACTAAACTGAGGGGCCATGCTTACTTGCAGCTCATCGTGGGCAAGACATAGATACTTATGGTTGTTTGTGTAAGTTTCTTGTAAAACAGTCCTGCAGGTCAACTACTGTGCAAAAGAAAAATTAATCATTGCAAGATTTTGCCCAAAGAAATAAGAGAAAATTATCAAAGCATACCAGAGTGCTACTTGCAAATGTTTGGAACGCTTATATATTGATAGCTTGATGACTGCTGAGAAAAATATAGCTATTCAATATAAAATCAGGGAGACGGAAAAAAGATGCTATCCTAGAAAGTGTTGTTTGTGAAGCACAACGAAAGGAGGCCTCCAGAAATTTTGTCAAGGTTAAGGAAAGTTGGCAATAAGTGTCGATAATGACGTCAAGTGCAAGCGAAATTTATTGATGGCGTGTTATTACAAATACTAGATCGTTAGGAATGATTAGAAGCTGCACAGTCGGCAAAATCGGGAAACCGAAAGGAACTTATATGCTGGCTTTGTGGAGTTGAAGGACATAGAAAATTTCAGTGTCCTGAATACTAATCCAGTCAGTCAGATGTACAAGGGCAATCGTCAAACTAAAAAGGTTTGGCAGAGCCGGCCAGCTTCCAACCCGAATAAAACAGTCATGCAGTTAAATTGTAGAAAAGGCCAGAATAGATCGAATATGTTATTGCATATTCATGATAACGTTTGACGCCCATGCCTTATCACAAGGGTGTTGCTTGACAACTTTCTCAGTCGGTTTGGTATGCCTCTTGAATGCCACATTGATCTTGGCAGGAACTCCGTTTTAATTTTTTCAAAGAAGTGTGTGATTTCCTTCGGGTTATCAAAACATACATCATGCCATGTCATCCACAAAGTAACAATCAGGTAGAGCACTTCAATCACGCTTGTACGCTATACTAGAGTGTAATTGGAACAGAACGAAAAAGAGTTCCCACTTTACGAAAAAGTCAGGTTTTTCTCAATTTTCACGTAAAAAATGGAAAAGCAGCAGCATTTGATTGCTTGTTTTGGATAATTTATCGCCAAAATTGTGAATTCCTGAAGTTGCGTTAAATAATTTTAATTTTTCTTTGCATTTGACAATATTGCCATATTTAGACACAAATATACAATTTCCATTTTCACAGAGAAAAATTAATTTTGGTGATGTACATAAATTTACCTGTTGTGAATGGCATGAAAATGAAGGAAAAAATCTGACCAATGAATTTACACATTTTAGATACCAGCACACCTCACTAATTTTCTCCGAAATAATTTTCTCTAATGATGAAACGCACCCGTACTTACATTTTTGCAATGAAAAATTGCATGCATCAAATTGCTCAAGGTAGTTTGCAGATTTTTGAAGAAAAAATCCTCTTATACTATTGACTACGAGTATTTTCTCTCATTTTTCGGTATATTTTGCTAGAAATGGATGTTAAATGAAGCAACTCCTCTATTTTGTGCATTTTTTACAAATTTCTGTCCAATAAGCTTGACAGCTGACAAAAGTTTACATTTAGAAAGCCCATGGCACATGTATCTTCGCCATCTCAACTTTTTTCACTTTGAAGTTCAAGTTCAATATTAGTTGACATTTGGAATCCGACTGTGCCTAAGCTTACTCAACTTTTGTTCACTTTGAAGTTCAAATTTAGTTGACATTTTGAAGCTCACCGTGCCTAAGCTATTTCAACTATTGTTCACTTTGAGTTGAACTTAAGCTAATCTAACCTGTTCACTTTCAAGTGACACAAAATTTACTGATTAGTGTCATGGTTTTACCATGTGTATAATAACAGTGCTTACACTATTAAATATATATATATATATATATATATATATTATATATATATATATATATATATATATATATATATATATAATAAATAAAACATGAGAGATAATGTATTTCTAGTTCAAATAAATGTATTTTTTAATTAAAATTTATCGAAATAAAATCATACAAACTACAAACACATAGGACTATTAAGATCTTTGCAAATTTACAGGGCTGTATAAATTTATAGAAAATCATTGGAAATACATAGAAAATATTAATAACATACATTTGTATCTTTGTAAAGGACTGGACTGAAATTACTATGGATGGCAAATCTTTTCAAAGTGATGTTGCACAAAAATGTGACCCTTCAAGTGTGTTTGCATGACAAAGTTCCACCCTCCCAATTTTCATGTGCAAAAGCAGTAATCTATCCTCTGTGTAAACGTCTAATTATAATAATGTCCGATTTGACCTTTGAACAATTATTCATTTGTCCACATCTGAATGGAAAGTGATATCAAAGAAAATAAAGGAAAAACTATGAAAAACTGTCACAAAAATGGTTTCAAAGAATGTTACCAAATATGTAACATACATTCTCTTAAATTCTTTGCAAACATGGAAAAATCTAGTGTCAGCCAACACTATATCAGTATTTGAAACTCATATTTTATGTTCACTTGGTGTTTTCATATTGAATCAGAAGATAAATTTAAAGTACAGAAGCTGTAAATTGTGATGATCGTTTATTGTAATGTTCTATTCCACAAGGCATATTAAGATATATAGTATTCAGCTTGTCATTTCAACCTGAACATGCATGTTTACCTGAACATGTACATGTGTAAAGTGCATTATTGAAAAGTGAATCCTGGTGCAGACTAGATTTCAAATGTAAACATTAAACGGCCAGAAATGCTAACTGTTGATGATTTTTACCAAATTTCAGCTATATTATCTTGTCTTACTCCCATAAGTACATGTATGTTGACATGAGGGTTTTTAAGCCTGTCAATGCAGCTTTTCGCATATGTAAACTGCATCGCTATTGTTGACAAATGAATTCCAGTCCGGACTAGAATTCAAATAACATTTCATATAGATGCTGTGTTGACAAGCTAAATAGTGGGTGTTTCAACATTCTTTCTAGTTAGAATATGCAGTTTCAATTGACAAACAATATCAAAAAATTAGAAAAATCATAATTAGCTTTACTGGCCGTACAAACAGTGCATTCTACATGGTACAAATGCTGTCAGAGAAGCTAAAACGTGAGTCTTTTAACATTATTTTGGGACCCGGTTTAGAACAAGAATTGACATAAGAAAAGATGTAGAAAAATCCTAAAAGTTACAGCACTTGGAAGTTTATATTGGGCACAAAATGTCAAATAATTAGATGACGTATTTTAATACATTTGTATGGGTGTACAGTCAAATTGCACAGGTAGGATATGTATATTATTAAAGCAGTAACCATGGATGTACATGTTTACATAGTATGATGGATGCATACATGCATTCACTCATACATACATCAGGCCCATGGACATAAGGACATGCACGTACCAGATTAGACAAATTCATGTACATACAAGTCAGTCTGTGCATACAACTGTACAAAAAAAATACAGTACAGACAGACATACAAATTACATTGATGGAGGACTACATATGATCAATAAGATTACGTCCTTGTCTACCTTAAAGATAAAAACAGATTGATCGTACAGGCATGCATCTGAAAAATCTGTTATCTACATTAGATCCCCAAACTCTTCACACAGGTTGAACAAGCAAGTAGGCAAGCACATACACATGATAAAATACTAACGCTTGCAAAAAACTTGTTTGTGTTCTGAGTTGTTGTATCTCTTTCTAGTTAAAATGTTTTTGCCAGTGTTGGTAACTAAAATCTATACATTTAGAATGGAAATGATTATTGGACCAGTTTAATGTAATATTAGCATGTGTTTCAATGCTATATTGTGTGTCCTGAGCTGATTACACAGAAAACCTGCAAAATTTATCAGAGCTACATGTCCTGTACACAGTCCCTCCATCATGTTTGCATGTATACTGCATGTCTATGTACATGTGTATGTGCATAGATACCGACGCATGTGTACGTTGTATGTATACATGTACACATGTACATCATGTAACTCAGTGTTTGTACGTGTGAATAATATATTATATATATATATATATATATATATATATATATATATATATATATATATATATATATATATATATATATATACACACACATATATATATATATATATATATATATATATATATATATATATGTGTGTGTGTCTATACATGTACTTCATGTCTATGTACATGTGTAGCTGGAATAGATACTGATGCATGTGTACATTGTCTGTAAACGTTTACACGTGTTGATATATATATATATATATATATCACATTTATGTGCATGTGCATATATAAGTACTGTATTATATGCAACAGATACCGATGCATGTGTACATGCAAACACGCAAACACATACATATATAGAAACTGTACATTACCAACACTGGCAGAAACTGTTTTCTAAACTATGTTCTTGTAACTCTATCGAGTTAAAAAGTTTTTGCCAGTTTTGGTAATGTACAGTTAATATATTTGCATGTGTTTGCAAACTACATTTTGTGTCCTGTGTTGATAACACAGAAAATCTGAAAGATTTTTCAGAGCTACTTGTACATGTATGTCTGTACAAAGTCCCTCCATCATTGTCATCAGTTTGTCTTTCTGTACTGCGTGTAGTGAAGGTGTGTATGATAGGTTCCCCAGTATTGTGTAGTGTGGAAATTCATTGTAGAAATTAATGACAAATATCACACAACTACATCTGAGTGTCTCTACACTACAAATATTTTGGGGGCTTGAAAAATTTACCCATTTAGGACTTGAACCCACGTTCCTCGAATTCAGTTGGGATGCTCTACCTACTGAGCTGAGAGATCAGTTCAAGTTGGTTTGACATGTGCCATACTGTTCGCCTTTTTTTTCTAGAATGAGAGCTAAGATTTTACACTGGCTATTCTCCCGAAGGACTTGTTTTAAGGAATTATAGTGGGACTGAGTACACTGGCATGTACATCTGAGTACAGGCATTCATGTAGCTCTGAAAAATAATGCAAGTTTTTCTGTGTAACACACATGCATACACACACATACACATGTGTGTGTGTGTATGTATATATATATATATATATATATATATATATATATATATATATATATATATATATATATATATATATATATACACTGATACCTTATGTGTGTCTGTGTTTGTGTAGGTGCGCGTATGTATGCATGTGTGTTACACAGAAAAACTTGCAAGATCTTTCAGAGCTTGCCCGTACACAGTCCCTCTATTGTCATCTGTTTGTCTTCTATACGTACTGCATGTCTATGTACAGAGTACAATTGATGTAAAGACAAACACATGTGTACAGTATTTGAATATACACGTACATACATATGTACAGACGGGGACTGTGATGTGTGTGTGTATGCATGTTGGTGCAATGTACAAACATTACCGTAATAATGCCTACTTGCATTCTCAACCCATCTTTTTCCCCTGTACACCTGTAAAAAATTTTCAAATGTGTCAACTAATTATTTTCCATTTGAGGCCTCTTCAATTAACACCAGTATTTCAATATATCAATGCAGTTACTAACTTCTTATTGTGCTTGCTATGACAATGGGTCAAAATTTTCACTAAATTCATGGATTGCAATATTCTGACGTGACAAGCACTGAAAAATATCAATTGTAATGATAACACCCATTGCTCACCTCCCTTGAGTAAAATTACCAAGCTGTTGTTTGTTTTAAATAGATAAAGTTATCAATAAACTATATGCAGCAAATAATACGTTGGCATGACAAAATATCAAAGTGTTCATCTTAATTTGTTCAAAGCCTTGACAAGGAGTGAATTATTTGACCTGCTTGTTTATGGCATCAGATATTCGTGCAACAGTGCCCCTTATTTTTTGGATGTCACTGACACTTTTTTCATTAAAATAAAATGCAATAATATTTTCTTCAAGGGCATTGCTAGACTGAGCATATGTTGCTTATAATATTATTGGTAAAGTATCTTAAAGTTTTTATTTAACAGTTTGGAAACTTCAAGTTCTACTTAGATTATTACACCTCACCCCCCCCCCCCCTGTACATGATGAGTTTCTCCTTGCACTATTGGTGTGCATGTTAAAATGTTTGACCCCTTGTTAACTTCAAAATAGATGACGTATACCTTCAACTGTTTCATCCAATGTATCTTGACAGTTTGTCGAGTATTCCTTCTCTTCGCAATTGCAGATTTATGCATTGCATTCCTCTGGAAAGCTGCTGCTGTTATACTCCGCGACAAGTACAATGTTCAACCCGCGACGCGCTGGGATTACCTCCATTCAGGTTGAAGGGTATGTACACGAACATGTGCACCTGATGTGCAACTGTGTGCCGGTGCAGTAACAATCGGTGACCTGTGTCAAACCATGGAGGTAGCAAACAAAGTCAAACATCGCATTTCAGCATCGTTGAGCCATCTCGCTCCTACTTCTACGGTTAAGAGCAGCTTACAGCCGTTTTTTTCTTTGTCCATGAGTGCAACTGTGTCGATCGACGCTTTGCTTGTTTACGTGTTATGCTTTATGTGTGTTGTGACGTAACTATATTAAAGTAGTAGGGGTGAGTGCCTTGCAGCGCTGGTAATATTGCAATCTTACGGCTAAAAATATATCACTGGAGTAAAGCACAGTAGTGTTTGCAAGTGGATGTACAGTAGAATTATACTCAAGAGATAAAAGCATACCTAAAGTTTTACTGGCAGTACAGACTTACCCACTGATATTCCCTTGACTACAATGGACTACCCGACCCTTAACCTTTACGAAGGTAAATATGACCCGCATCTCGACACACAGACAAAAACCGGAACCCCAGTCTAACGCCTGTGCGGACCCCCGTGCGGAACGCACAAGTGGCGGAGTACATGTGTCATACCATCGTCAAAGATTCGCATGATTCAACATTTACTTGACCGGTCTTCGAGGCGGCAGCTTATGCAGTAAACTGTGCGTGATGTACGGTAACAATGCTGTGGATCTTCGCTCAGACCCGCTTACACAAGGGCCGTGCACATGATCAGCCAGGTCATGGGTACACCGGTATATGTATACCGGTAATGGCGTGAAGTTGCTGAAAAGACATGTCAGCCAACTTTAGACTCGAGCACCGTCGAATTTGTTCATCTAATGAATTTGACTACTTCGGTTCACTGTTGCGGCCAGGAATGTATAAAAGTTACGTGAATAGTGTTGTTGAGGTATCTCACAATCACAGACTCTTCCATGCACAGACAAAGGTATGTCAATTAAGTCTCTAATCTTTATTCAAACCAGTGCGGCCCCTCCGTGTTCAAACATCCATGGTTCAAATCAAACAAACATTGATCAGTAAAACTCAATCTTCTGATAGCAAGGGAGGAGCCCTTGGGCGATTAGGGGGGGTGTTACTTGAAAATGTATTATGCCAAGGGGACACTTTGTAAATGTTAGGCATGTCCATTTGAACAACAGACATTCAACTGTAGACATTTACATTTCCATTACATTCAGCATCGCCCTTCAGGTCTTTTTATAGTCCATGGTGTAATTATACTGACATACATGTATAATACTCAGAATTACCAAGGTACATTTTCTTTTAACATTGCACCTCTGCTTCTACAGTACACGCATGTGCGTTCGTCAGGCCCATTTCTCCCATTGCCAATATTATCCTGTATTTAAATATAAAATATATTAGGATTTAACTGAAATTTTCCAGCTCACAGAGTCAGAGTCATTCAATGTGGCACCAGAATTTTGCCAGCATTGAAGGTCGTCTAGCCTTGTGTTAGGGAATTTAAGCTACAAGTACATGTTTACATGTACAAAGTTTAATGATTTTTCAGAGACAAACTGCACAAAAGTTTGTATCTTTTAAACCTATAATGTAATTATGCCATGTTGATGCAAACTGTCAATGTGAATTTAGTCCTTTGTTTTCTTTTGAAAGTTGTGTACAGTTTGCAATTTCCTGAGATAACTGACAAGAACTTGGTCATTTAAACAAAATTCAAATGCAATCACGGTGCAATGAAGCACTTGATAACTAACACTACTCTTACATGTTCCTACACACCACAAGTTTGTGGAATTTATTGCACTCTGAATAATTGCCTGTATTTTCACCAAAAGTGCCACATTATCTTTCACAATATACAAATTTTATATTTTACACTAACAAAAGAGCTTTCCATTAATTATATTTAAATGATTAGAAAGAAATGAATTAAATGTGAACGGACAAATATAAAGGGACTTTAATAGTACATGTACAGTTGTGTACCAGTCAAACATATGTTTGGTGCTGAACACTTGCAATAAGTACATGTAGGTCTTTCATACTCTGGTATTTTAATTGCAAAAGTAATTCTGGATTTTTAAATGAAAGAGTAAGTGAAAACTACACTGTACAGGTACATGTGACAGCCAGCTATAATACTGTGCCAGTGTCACTTGCTTTAGGACAAACAACTCATTACACCTTCACTAAACTGCTGGATCTACTTTCCCTTGGACCCCTCACCCCCAAAAATAGAAGCATAGTCACATAAGGGTCATGATATAAATCTATGAAATGGTCATGAATGTGAAGACACCAGAATTGAGCTGACAAAGTTCTGGTGTACAGTACTGAAAATGAGAGTAATTATACACATGGTACATAGTGAATTTAAATATTTTTGTTTTGTCTTTCAATTACATGTCAATACATATTTTGTATGCTGTTTGGTTTGTATGGCTCAACTAATATGTGTGTGTTCTTCTCTTTGATTGTAGGTCATTGCCATCAGAAAAAAAACACCACTAACATAATAGAGGCTAAAGAATTGCATGGGCACATGAACAGTACTTTGTTGTGTGCAGAGTTGATATAGCAGATTGATAACAGAAACAACATGGATGGGACCCAGAATACTTGCCAATACTTCAAAACCATATTGAGGAGTAAGTAGTCAAACCCTTGATGGAAAAGCTACATCATATGTCAAAGAAAATCAAGGGACTATAGTTTAGGTAGATTCTACATATACTCAAAAATGTTAATCACCCTATAAGTAACATTTGAAGCTTTCAACTTGATTGATTGTAACCACATTGTCACAGAGTTTTCCTTTTCCTTCCTCCCATTTGGTTTTAGAATGGATACATGTAGTGTACAAAATTCAAATTGACATCTTTTGATAAATGTAAGATTGAAGTCATGGTTAAAGATACGAGAAATTCTACTGACAAAATACTGGTTCAGTTGCTTTGAATATTGGTGCAAGGACTGTAAGGGGTGTCTTTAGCTCATACTTGTATGTAGTTAAATAGCTTTTTTATTTGACGTATATTTTGCATCACTATAAAAGAATGTAGCCAAGATCTGTTGTTACACACTTAGAAACTAAGGGGCAACATCAAAAGTTCAATATAATAAATCTAACTTAATTGCTTAAGTTTGGCCTCAGACCCCAACACCCCCCCCCACTCCCCACCCCCCTTCTAACTTAACTGACCTAAAATTGAAAAACATTGCGGACTCATACACTGTACTAATTCTTTCAAACGACGTACCAATGTACCATTGAATTAAATAAAAATTGAAAACCATTATAAAGTAACAAAAATACGGGTGACTGGATCGGTTTTAGCATACACAAAAACAGCCTTGAAATCGTAAAATTTGCCAAAAAGATGTTAAATCGTTTTTGACTGCACAGAAATTAATTTGGCCAAAACCCCCCACCCCAAACTTAAGCAATTCAGTTTTTTTTCAAACATCGATCTTTTGACGTCGCCCCTAATTTCATTCAATTCTGTTACATTGTTCTATGGCAGAGTACTAATGGTGCAATATTTTGCTCACAATGTGATTAATTGCTGGTAGCTGAGATAAGATCCATACTTGTATATGGATCTACATGTACAACTAACATATGATTGAATTATTTTTTATTTCAACTCTGTAAACCAAAACAAAAGATGAAATCATGTTTACTTTGATATGCTTACTGTCAAAAAAGAGAGCATTGATATACTTTTATAAAAAAATTCAATTTAAATAGAAAAGGCCATTTCTTTGAATCTTCAACATTTTGCAAATGGGCTATGATAAACATGCACGAATTATTCAATTCTGAAAATTGATAGTACATTAATATAACACTTTTTTACATCAATCCTTAAAAAAGCAGTCACAATATTTCAACAGATCATTTGTAGTACTTGCTTGGTTAGATGGCTATTGTTTTTCTCAGGCTTGAACTGAAGGAGCCAAGTGTAGTAGAATGTTTGTAATTGTTGTAACATGGCAAGGATATTGTGACAGTAGATTGGAGACAATGTGTTCTCTCTTGTAGACAGCAATTTAAGTATTAAATGCTTGAAGAATAATTTCATCTAACACTTTCTCAATACAGTTAGGGGTCAAAAATAGCTATCTGTGCTGACCTGAATTCAACATTAGCAGTACTGATGCAACAATTTGAACAACAATGCAACTCTAACAATCACATTCTTTTTCACCTCAGTGACTTCATAGGTTTCAGTGGCAGCTATAAAGCCACATAAATTTTTTTTAGCACACAACATGTATTTACATGTAGGGACTAATAAACAGATTTGAAAATTTAATTGTTTATGGAGACTCTACACATACAGGGCACTCTGCAGTGTATTTTGTTGTCATTCACAACTGTACATTTTCCTCATCTTAAAACCCTTTGAAGTTTTTATCAGTTTAACAAGAGGGGGTGTATATGTTCGAAGACTTGTTCATCAAATTTCCTTCCAAAATTATTATAATTTCTTAACAATTCACATTCATTAGTTACCGTAGTATTTTTTATTTAAGTGTGATGCTACATATAAATGTATCTGTATGTAATGATTAGGCCCCTTCATATCAATCTTCATGACTACATTTTTTTTTCTGTATCGGATGTGTTCTTACTTTATTACGTTTTCATTTATCTTTGACACTTCTGTGTAGGGCTATATAGGCTGGCTGCAAGGTCACTTGTAGTATGATGTAAAACTCTCTTTCAATTTGAAAATTGTATAGTAGGTCTCGAGTGCTACACTTGCCATTATGGCCACCTAGTGTATGATTCATCCTCATGTATCAGGATCATCAACTTACAATGATAATTCAAAGACACTAAAAATTTGCATTCATTTGCTAAGAACTATGTATATTTCATATCAACTGCTTTTTACCAGTCAATTACATTGCAGTATCATGTATATGCAATGTATTATTTGTTGAGAATTTGTTGAAAGCATTACTACTAGCTATTGCTAAATTGTTGTAATCTTGCAAAAATAATAATTTGTTAATTGTAAGGTGGGAGGGTTGAAATTTAAAATTAAGGCTGGAGGGGAAGGGCAGGAGATTTCAGGGGAGACTTGAAACAATTTAAAACATGCCAGGGAGATCATAAAAAAATTGACATTGCAAAAGGTGGGAGACTTGAAAATTTATTGAATATCAAATTCCTTTCAAAATATTCTGGCACTTTCATTTCCAGCCATTTCCATTTGCGGCGCAACACAGTTATATGTGCTTATGAGTACATGAAATTTCATGTACTCATAAGCACATTGTAACTTCCATCTTCTAATCAAGTATAATTATGTCAATTATTCTGGGTCCATATATGCACAAATATTGCAGTTCTAAATTAGGAAAAAAATTATTTACAGTTTTGTCATAGACTCCAATGTATAGGGATCAACATTTCTTGTACACATATG
Source organism: Ptychodera flava (assembly GCF_041260155.1). Taxonomy (NCBI): domain Eukaryota; kingdom Metazoa; phylum Hemichordata; class Enteropneusta; family Ptychoderidae; genus Ptychodera; species Ptychodera flava. The sequence continues at coordinate 51,588,974 of NC_091929.1, read as the reverse complement.
CACTTTTTGCCTGCCAATTCAAGCAAAGCACATTTAAAAAAGTTATCACACACATATAAATGTAAAGATATAGCTTGTTTTATGGGAAAAAATTGTCATAATTTGCCCAATAGCCTCGCATGTATTATGATTTGATATTTTCAGACAAAGCATTATTATGGCCACATTTTGCCTTCATTTGGGAGTGACTTCAAAATTATAGCAAGTCAGAAGGGAGGGGAGGGGGCTTGAACACATTGTAATTTTAATTTAAAATTTGTTAGGGGGTATTTGAAAAAATCTGAGAACTTATTTGGGAATCCCCCATCCCCTCCAGAGGTGTTTGTCAATGCAGCCTAATGGTTCAGTGTAGAAAAGCATTCAATCCGTAGTCTAGTGTATACAGTAAGTATGACAAATTATAACTGTAATTTTGAAATATATTTTGTTTGGATATATTTGTACCTGATGTAACATAAACATTGACTTTTGTTTCAAATCAGCTGCTCTCTTAACATAATGTAAAATGTATATGTGAATATTTTTTGCAATATATATTACTACTACATGTACTCACTGAAATGTTAAATTCCTTATATATGTCAATAAATGTTATGAATTGTAATTGAATGTAATTTACGGCTGTCACTTTCATTTTTGCCACAAAGAATTTCACTATCACCTTTATCTGTGCACACATTCTATATTTACACATGTTGTCCTCTGGTAATGGTGATTCAATTAAGGAAATGTCTAAACAGTCATAACTGAGTATGGCCATTAGCATTAGAATAGACGAGTTCACCATGTGAAGTATCGTCAACAATTGTTCAGATTTGGAACTGAGTATAATTAGTAGTGTTTAATCAGATTAGTTGACTTTGAAGTGTTGTCAACTATTGTTGAGATTTTGAACAGAGTATGAATGTTGCAATTTTTCGACAATAGTTGACAAACTGAATCCCCCTACTCTGAAATTGAATTTTTTTATCATATAAGGCAAGTACTGCTAATCACTTATGTGTTTTGTGGACTTTTGCTTGGAAAAAATGAATTTCATGTGCAGTAATTTCTCGGGTCACATTTTTCATCAGAAAATGTTACATGGCCATATTTGTATCAAGATGGACTCTCTTTTTTCATAGAAAAATAGAAAAATGAAACCACATTAATTTGTAATAGGATTTTCAAGCACTTTTCTTTGAAAGTTTGAAAAGAAAAAAATTGATTCCATGATTTTTAAGAAAAAAACTCATTTCACCTCAACTTTTCGTAAAGTGGGAACTGTTTTTCGTTCTGTTTTGGACACCTTACCACACCCAACTGACTTGGAAATGAAAGTCAGTTTAGCCACCTTTGTGGACTGCAGTAGTGTACATCCTTCTACGGGATAAACTCCTAACATGATGATGTTTTGGAGAGAGTTGCACTACCCATTGCATAAAGCATTGGTACCTGAAGGGAGGCTAGGTCTGAGTATATAGCCAATTCAAGGGATAAATTTAGAAAAGCACATGCATTGGCAAAAGAACTATTAAAGGCCAATGCAAACCTGAAGGGAGGCTAGGTCTGAGTATATAGCCAATTCAACGGATAAATTTAAAAAAGCACATGCACATGCAAAAGAACAATTAAAGGCCAATGCTTGCCAACAGGAACTTCTGTGCGATCGTTTTGTGACTACTTCTAACTATGAACTGGGAGCATTGCTTGGTTAAAAGATGAGAGAAGAAGAATTGGCTATGCTTCAAAATTAAAATGGGCCTATGAGGGGCCTATCTGGTCATTGGAAAAGTGTCTGACCTTGCATACCAGGTCCAACTCAGCCCAAAGATCAGCAGTTGGGTCAGATATTCCTACTGTGCTGGTAAATTAGAGGGCAACGACCTGAAAATGATCAGAATAATAATAAGAGTGAAAATGATCTCGATAAAGGAACAAATTCTGATAGTTTGCGAGGTGATACAGAAATTGGCAAAAATGTGATAGTGAAATGCCCATGGTAATCCTTATAACCTAAATGACTACAAGTCTGAGGAGTTAGACTGTCAAAGGCCATAAAACAAGCATTGAAGGGGTTGACAAAGGAGAGCTCCATCGGTGGTGTTAAAGTTATCTAATCAAACACTCATATTCTATGGTACATAGAGGGAGATTGGTTGTATCCCAAGTGTAGGTTAGTGAGATAAAGTGTAACAATCAAAATAGGGGAGTTACGCTTGGGGAGCAGTATATTTCATAGTTTCGTACATTGGCATGTGATTCCAAGAGTAGTAGTATGGGATCATCGTGCTAGCTGGTGAGAATCATCGTTTATAATTTTGTTCCCTACAATCGACAAATATTGATTGACAGTGAATTATACTCATAATGAAAACAAAAAAGAAGAAATAGAAAAGAAAAAATATAACAGGGACAGATTACACTATAAAATTAATTGTTTCGAGCTGTGAATGTTTGCAATGGGCTAAGGTCTTAGTGATTGTTGTCGGGCAGCAAAGAGCATAGAGAAAGTCTATGTGTAGTGGACCCAGACACGAATCGAAAGTGTTGTCGGATAACGCCCAGCAAATGCTTTATTTACTTTCTTCTTGAGTGCTTAGGGTGGCAAGTAATCATTGATTAAAAGACATGCCAAGACCCGTGATAACTGTCATTTGTAGTTAAAGGGGCGTTCTTCCTGTTTTTGAATTTCCATTGTGATATGGCTATTTTTTAGAATGACAATGTCGGCTGTCTGGACTATGAGCTCTATACTTATAGAAGTATGCGGTATCCAAAGTTATGTTTTGTAACGCTGTTGACAATTGATGCTTGACAAAACAGGAGTGTTAAATACCCTTGATAGCCTTAACGTTGGATGATGAAGGAAAATGACAACAACTACTTTAACAACTATTGTGCATGAGGACATGCAAAAGTCTAGGCCGAGGGAGTTCTCATGAGCTACTAGACACAAAATCGCCCTTGGCTTGGAGCCCGTTTTGGTGTAGTGGTCCCTACTCTGGACTTGCAGTGGTTGAGAAAAATAGGTAACAACTTTTATTTTCAGAAAGATCATTCTCTTGTATGTCAGTCACAGAGAAGGGGCAGGGTTTTAGTCATATGCCAATGGTAACTAAGGCAACCCTACCCGCAGCTGAGGCTCCTCTAGAGATAGTCGTCTTGTAGTGAGCAGTGCCACTGCATTAAAACCCAATAATTCAGATAAATTCACATTAATGAGTTGCCTGATTATAGTGTAATACACGTGAATTCACATGAATCCACATGAATACAGGCTTGCTGAATACAAAAAAATGGATTCTTGACTGTATTCATCTGTATATGCACTCTTCAGCTAAAATACAGGCAATAATCCATGTTAATAAGGTAAGTATTATAGGGTTTTTATGCAGTGTGCATCTCTGTGGTTTCCTTATCTAACCTCTTGGCTACCACTATTTCCTTTTTTGCATCAAATCCTATTTCTTGCTACTCTTAGTAGACCTCCGTGAGGCTGAGGTGCCAGATTTGCAAGTACACGAAGCTTGTTTTCCTGCTTCGCTTTGTGGTTGGTTTCGTCTTATTAAATGCGTGTATTCAGTCGCCTCTCTAGACCCAGTTTTATATGTGCGTGTCTGTCCATGCACAAGTCGAAGACATCAGTGATTGACGTCATTGGGAGACCTGTTCACATTACCACTCTACAGATTTCTGGGATAATCGTCTCAACGTGTTGTATTAGGTGTTGACTTTCTTCATGGTATTTCTGGTCGTGCAGAGTATATCGTTACACTAGTGAGCAATCACGTGACTTGGAAGCCATATTGCATTATACGTAAAATCTAATGTATAAAAATGTTAATCTCCAGAAGCAACTCACAATTTGAATTGGAATGTTACTTATGCCATTGCTAGTGAGAGTACTATTAAATTTGCAAAAGGCATTTGAATTGTTCACATGGTTTGGCAATTTGCAAAAAATCTGTGCAAACCATGGAAAAATATTTCAAACTCTTCTACTCCAAAAACAACATAAAATTTTAACTTAAAGTAATCACAACCATACCAATCCATAATCCATAACACTAGGTCAGAATTCGTAAGACAATAGTTGTAGACATAGACACAAAACTGCACACAACAGATAGTAAATTGACGGTACGCAACAAAGTCAAATTCATGAAAGAAAGATATATGGACCTCTATGCAAAGACCTAGAAGTGATGTCAGGTGTTTCGAAAATAGTAAGCGCATCCATATATCAATCTGTAAGTCAGATAGGTAGTGGTTACTAAATGTTACCCACATCATTAATCACATGAATTGACGGCTGCATTGTTTTTTCCCGAGAAAATTTACCCATATTGTTTTAGTTTGTGTACTATCTACATTGCACATTGCATGTACCTTGTTTTTTTGTAAAATAACCTAAAATTATGAGGAAATAATGTTCAAAACCTCCAACAAAATAATGAGTCACATGACCTCAAACTTTACTAATATAATCATTATTGTAAGTATTTACAAGTGTGGTTTGGCAGCCATTTTGTATCTTGTTAAAAAGGCATGATGATGAAAAAAATATTCTTCCCTATAACAAAAGCACCAACAGAACTGAAATTGTAATAATATCGTCATAAATGTATAAACTTATGTATATGCCGATCGCTGCTTACCTGCTTGGACCCCTGTAACTCGACCCTCTTATATGATATACCTCATCAATTTTGCATATGCCTTATTTTGTGCACATATCTAATTCTGTGAATCTCAAGAACTTGGAGGTATCGAATCACTCTGATACCATTAACCACTGTATACTTGTGTTGACCCGGTTAGGATCTTGAATGATATTTATATTTTTCTTTTATGTTTTACTACAGTAATAAAGAGTCGTCATAATTACAAAGCCACTGAGAGAGAACGAATATGCCTTCCATTTAAAATCCCTTGATCACAGACACAGCCAGTGCATGTCATGTCAGTTCGATGGGGAAAGAGAAACATGAAGAAATTTTGGCAGAAAAGACTGAGAAGGCTACAAAATCTATTAAAAACTATATGATTCGGGACGATTTTGGATTGTGCATTCCTAAGGTACACCTTATACACAATGATGTCTACTTTTGTACAGTCAGATACAGTGCTAGTGGTCAACAGTCATCACGCCAGGAGGAATGGAAAGTCCGGGTACGTGTGGAACGGGCCTTATAATAGAGGATTAATATGTCGTTCAACAAGTTTTGTTACTGTGGTCATTGACTGTTCTAATAATAAATTCTAAAACCTTTGCAATTACTGGTATATTGAATATGGCTACGTGTCTTTTACTTGGTAACATTTGCAGAAATAGTAAATTTATATTGTAAATTAATTTATTACCTTGTATGCGGATTATTGGATTTGTTTTACGTAGTAATGATATAACATCAACAATCATATATTGCTCGGTTAGACCGATTCACTCAAAAATGCACCCGCTATAGCTCGTTTTGAATATGTCGCGAACTTTTCAAAATCTCGTGGAATACCGTTGTTTATTGCCTAAATAATTGATTATCATATACACATGCCCAGATTTTAAGCAAGTAGGTAGGAAAACGTTTAAAGTTTGAGTCTTTACTTGTGTTTGGCCATATGCATAAATATAAAAATACTTCTGTTAAAAGGGTTCTCTCATGAACTAGATGTGCGACAAATCATCTATCTATCTAGATGATAGATAAACAATGCTCGGTGGCACTAAGCGTTACAATGAAAATGCTCTCCGGAATACGTAAGTTTTTAAGTGTCTTTTCTGAATGTTGACATAAGAAGAGAGATTTTTATGTCCAGTTGGAAAGAGTTCCAAAGGACAAAAGCTGCTGCACAGAAGGAGCGGCGACCATAGGTAGTCAGATTCCATCTAGATGTGTGAAGAAGACATTTATTAGATGAATGAAGAACACGTGATCATGCCCAAGGTGTTATTAAATTTCTGAGATATTGTGGAGTTTGTCCATTCAGGGCTTTGTAGGTAATCAGTAAAAGTTTGTAAACAATGCGTTGATGTACTGGAAGCCGGTGAAGGTTGGAGTAATGTGGTCGGATTTCTTGGTCCCTTACAATTGTAGCTGCTGTGTTTTGAGCTCGTTGTAAACCGCTGTAACTATGTATCTGGCAAGCCATACAGTAGCGCCAGTGAGGAGACAATCCCTGTTTACCCATCAGGTCAAGACCACAACCAGACACAGGATGTCGGAGATAAACGTCTGTTAAGACCTCAAAGTGGTCCCTGACTTCAAAGTGGTCTCCATCCTAAATATCCGGTAAGATAGGGGGTTAAACTCAAGTCTTACAACACCTAGCGCATAATCGACGCTTTTGTTGTCACATGGACGTTTCTGATGTAATATCAGCTGCTATTTGATACTTAAAGTTGGGAAAAAATGTACAAAATAAGGGCTGAGCATAGAATTAGCAACAGGGGAGGCCAGTGTCTATATCAATCATGACTTCTCTATAAGTGACTCACTTGAAGTCATATCGACATTATGAAGTCATTCTAATCGCTGCTCTTAAATACATAAACGGATATGAAATACAATTTGCAGCAGTGCTGTGGCGTATCAATCGCGCTTGGGGCCAAAATTCATCGCCACAATCCAGCCCAAAGACACTTTTGGTAGTTTACTTCGACTGGGACCATAACACTGTTCGGTTCATCACAACCCATTGTCTACTTCTGCTAGCTACCTCAATAATATAAACATGTATTTTCAACAATTTTCCAGTGAGCCGACGTCCACGACCTCTGCAACATTTGCCCTCTCGCGTAAACGCATTGAATACGTTTGATCTGTCAAACGTGGGGACTAATAACTGCAATGATCCTTTTATTCACAATATCGTAATATTAACAAACTTGGTAGAGCTAATGTATGAAGTTGCCCTCATTTTCCTTTACATTCTTTCATCTTCACTTTGTTGCTCAGGACATCCATCATCAATTGGAACTGTACCTTACTTCATAAACTGACACCACGTTAACCACCCATTGTGCAATCTAATAAAAAAGACATGATGAAAAATGTCATTATTTCCTGTTGTTCAGGTGTTTGTTACAATACAATTGCGAAAAAAATGTAAATTAAAACTGTCTATCCACATCATTTTTTCTTGGCTAAAATAATCATTTAACTTCAAGGGATATAGTCGTCGGAACTGCGCTCAAAGATAATACGGGACCCATACCACCCAAGGCAACAATGTATCCAAGAAACAATGGTAATTGATGAAAGTTAAAACATGTCTGTTATAATCTATCATTGTATAAATTTAATGTTGCAGCTATGATGATGAGGTGCATCTTGATATCGTGCATGAAATACATTGAATGTAAACCAGAAACTCGCACAGGCCCAGTTCTGACGATTATATCCCTTTAATACGGAAGTTACATCAGAAAACATTATATACTGTAATTACAGATGTGTAAGCTAAACCTTCGGCTATTGTTTCAGAAATCTTGTTTTATGTAGTGTAGCTATGTCAGTCTGTTGTTCTACTCCTTGAAGCATGATGATATATCCCTTGACTGGTTTATTTACACAAAGCAGGTTATTTATAGCATTAAAACTTTATGTGTTCATGCAAGTTGTACAGATGCTGTATTAGAATGTGTGAAGAAGGTGCCTTAATGAATAGATATAATCCATGGCAAAAAGGAATTCATTTCATCAAATTTCAATATATCACTCTAAGACAACCCCTAGGAACCTGTATACTGAATATCAAAGGCATCAGAAGAGTAGTTTTTGAGAAACACATTTTTTGACCATAAATGGCAAAAATTGCACCAATAATACAAAATTGTAGATTTCATCATATATTCAATATATCATATTTCGTTCATCTGTAGAAACCTGTATATCAAATATCAAAGCTGTCAGACGAGTGGTTCTGATGAAATAAAGTTTTTTAGCAGACTGTGATAAATAAAGTTTTGACCAAAAATGATGAAAAAATTCCTTAAAAATACAGATTTGTATATTTCATCACAACTTGAACAAATCTACGTTTGGTTATCCCTAGGGACCTGTGTACCAAATAACAAAGCTGCCCGACCAGTGGTTATGAAGAAGAAGATATTTTACCAAAAACACCTTTTTTGGTGCTAATTTGCATATTTTCAACAATTTAAAAAAAATAACAAAAAGAGTTTCTCAGAATCATATGTTGCATCTACGCAACAAATATCAAATCAGAAAGTACTGCGGTTCTCAAGATATTTGAGTGGACGGACGCCTCACAAACGGACACACATACATACATACATCCATACAGACTGACGACGGACGGATACCCATCCAAATAGCTTCTATAGACAACAGTCCATAGTAGCTAAAAATCAAAACGACCAAAAAAGCTGGCTGCGGCCCGTGGGCTACTCTGTGCAGCTAAATTTGCTTTCCTATGCGTGCACAATACAGCCCTGGGGATTAGTGGGCTAGTTTGGGTGTTGGAGTATATATCTCTATACGGAAATTCCTGACAAATTGTGTTTAAAACAATTTTCCTAAAAATAATCCGGACAGGTAAAACTAATCTAAGTTGGCAAAGAGAGGTACAGCAGCTTAATATGAGCTCACTCACTTCTATGATGAGCCTCCGAGTCTGCATTATATAACGCCGGAACATGTACGCAGGGCTGGCTCTGCATGGCTTGGCTGTGTGTTACCGGCGTTATAAGGCCCCCACCATATGCGATCAGTGTATGTGTGTGGGAGGCCGTATAACGCCAGTAAACCTCCCCGTGGGTGGAGGGATTGTGGCCGGTAACACACAGCCCAGCCGGCCCTGCCATGCAGAGGCAACGCAGGGCTAGCTCTGCATGGCAAGGCTGTATGTTACCGGCGTTATACGGTGTGGTGGGAGGCCATATAACGTCAGTAACACACACCCCTGCCATGCAGAGCTAACACAGGGCCATCATTTAGCCCTGCGTACAGGTCTTACACGGCCTCCACCAGGCCGTGTAACGCCGGGCAATCAGTACTCGCATGAAATATAACTTCGAGCAACAAGATTGAAACTATATGACTGTTTGAGGTGGTACTCACTCAGATGCTGATGGGGTTTAACCATGGAGATTCGTACAGTGATCAGTAGGTCGCCAGGTCTTAACGGTAATGGCTCCATGTAACAAGATGGCCGCCGTGTGCAGCGCAAACTCCCATGATGCTAATATGAGACACCCTAACCAGGTGAAAAAATATGACGTGCAGTTTTGGCTGATTCTCATGGTAAAATACATCGGAATTTTGAAAAAGTAATAAAAGTGAGCGCATATATCAAAAAGGACCAAAATAACAGAATAGTATTTGCAATGTTACAAAGTTCAACAACTTTATGCAAATATATGAATGAAAAAATCCCTGGACTGCGTAAAAATTTAGTTCAATTACAACTACGGGGACCACTTTGAAGTCGGGGACCACTAAGAGGTCTTAACAAACGTCGGACTTTATTATGACTGGTACAAGACTAACACAACTACAACAAGGCGATGCGGAGAGAGAGAGGGGGGACGCATGCGCATAACAACTAAGTAAAGAGTAAAGAGCCAACACGAGAGGGCGACATAACAATGCAACAACACATAGTGACGTAGAGCATTGCAGTAGTCAAGCTTTGAAGATATAACGGCGTGGACGATGATGGCACAGGAATCTCTTGACATGTATTTTCTGATACGACCAATTTTGCTGAGGAGGAAGTGAATAGCACTGCCAGTGGCACCGATATGTTGTCGAAATGTATGGTTTTCATCAAATATTACACCGATGTCCTCGAAAATGATGTGGTGTCAATAGCATTGGAACAGATGTTGATGTCCATGAAAGGCGCTGGTGAATGGTCAAACTCAGAGCGATACAAAATGACCTCCATTTTAGAGTCGTTTATTTTTAGCTTGTTTTGTGTCATCCAGCTCATAATATAATTGACAGCCTCTTCAACGGAACATGCGGCAGATGTGATGTCTTGAAAGACAGGTACAGCTGATTGTCATCAGAGAATTTATTGAACTGGTGATTATGGCGGTGGATGAGCTGACCGAGTGGTGATATGTAGATTATAAATAAGAGGGTCCAAGATCAGACCCCTGCGATATGGGATAGTGATATCAGACATTTAATGTAACTGACTGGGATCTGTCTGTGCAGTATGAACGAAGCCATTGAAGGGGGTAGATTTGATTCCAAGATTTGATAGACGCCGTAAAAGTATGTCATGATCAATTGTATCAACAGCTGCAGATAGATTCTAAAGAACCAGCAAAACCATTTGTCCAGAGTAAAGAGCAGTGAGACTGTCGTTATGAACAAGGAGGAGGGCTGCTTCTGTACTATGATATTTTCTTTAGGCAGATTGAAGTGGATCGAGTAGATTGTTTTGGTTTAAGACGTCTTTCAGCAGATCAACAACGACCTTTTCAATTACCTTCGACAGAAAAGGTAAACTGGAGATCGGACGGACGTTTTCGAGAATTTCTAGATCCAGGGCTGGTTTCTTTGTGAGCGGCTTGATGACTGCAGACTTCAAAGAATGGGGTAAAAAGCCATCAGTGACAGATTAGCAATCATTTGATAATCAGGTGTATCTTCTAAAGACACAGCTTGTCAAATGATGTGGAGATGGATCCAAACTGCATATGTTTGGCGTTTTCTTGATGAGCGCACTGATTTTTTCTTCTGATACTGGTTGAAAATGATCAAATGATACTGAAGAAACGACTTCCATATCACCACACGCAAGTGAGTTAAGGCAGGGGTCTAGTGTGAGTCCAGACCGAATTTCGAGCTGAAGTTCATTTCTCAAAAACTACTGGTCATATTTTGATGAAATTTGGTACACACACGTAGTTTCGATAGCTCTTTCAGTTTATGTCATTAAAATTTGCATAAAAGATGTCACGTGATTTTTATATCGACATTTACCCGCCAAAATCGAGTATATTTTATATCGGCATATTCCAAGTTGACTTGTAAACCATGTTTAAACTATATTTTTTCGGCATATGATAACAGATTGGGTTCAGTACAATCGATCAACACCCTTTACAAAGAAAAAATTTTGAGTTAATCGCCTCATATTTGAGCCAAATACTTACGATTTGTTGGAAACGTCAATTCTTGTTTGAATTTCGGTAAATTTTTAAAGAAACGTTACCAAATCATACATGTTAAAGGTGTGGTTGTAAAGATATTTTAAGCCTACGTTTCGGGATAGCAAAATTTCTCGAAAAAAATGCGATCCACAAGTTGGAATTTTGGAAAGAAATCTGGTCGCTTTGTACACGATCGGGACATCTCGCAAGCGATCCAAAAGGTCATGACCCCATCGCCTGTTAGAAAAACGATTATCGGCGCCTGCTCTATCACAATGCTTTATGGGAAATTTGACGCGTTTGATCAACTGTTTGCAGTGTATTCACCAGCTGCAACGTCTTCAAAAACTGTGATTTTTCTCGGGTTTTCGTCAAAATTTCTGGATTTTTCCTAATCATGACGTCAGATCAGACATGCGCAAGTAAGTTTACGTCAGTGTTGGTAATTTTTCTGTGAAATAAATGTGGATAATGAATCTGAATACCAAATTTGTTTGCCGACTCGTCTCTCCTCCTAGGACAAAGAATACAACTTTAGGCACAAAGATCTTCATATTTTTGCAAATTTTTGTCATTTTATATCAAATTACCGCCGCTATGCGCAAGGCATTATGGGCTACAATAGGCGCCAAATTTAAGAGGCGAGCCAGGAGAGTTTTTGCCGGCAAAAATTTGGTAAAAATCACCCTGAGATTTTCCGTCGATCAACGCCAGTGCTATTGCAGTATGAGTTTCTGTAGCTATTTTATGACGATTGCTGCCAGGGGCACGAAAGTCATCGACGTAGAGGCCGGAAAGTTGCCTTTAGGAGAGTCTGAAAATAGTGTTGGCAGTAAGAAACGCGCCAAATTGATGCCTTCAGCGCAGCTGTCAACAAAGTGCAGGTATGACAGATACTGTGACATGATGAAGACAAACCACAATATGTTGGTCGATTTTAAGCTATTCCAAGGCAAGGTACGTCTGTTTGAGAAAACCTGAGAGATAAATGCAACTGGGAGAATTACAATCGAGCTGGCGAAAAAGAAACCTTCTTGAATCATTTCTCATACGCCAGTTGGAAGAAGTTGGCATTGTATAGGCAAAAGCAACACTCGCCTGTTGATTGTTCTGCATGCCAAACAACAGATGTTGATAAGCATATACTTAATAAGCACAACAAGAAGCGTGCAAGATCAACCTTTCTTGAGGCAGTGAACGAAATCAACAATTTAAAGGAAGGCATGAATAACACAACAATTGGGAAAAGCTCAAATACTGATGGGATCAAAGTAAAATACACACAGAGAGATAAGTCTAAGCAAGCTGATGATTTTTATTCAAGGTGCAATGCTTTCTTTCTGAAGATACACAACACAGAATTTGCAGATGAGCTTACAAATCTCCGGAAATTACACCTCCATAAAATAACGCCAACTCAGGCTAAACAACAAAGGAGATCAAATTTAAGACACGCAAAGAGAAAGATTGAAGAAATATATGCTGAGGGCTTTCGTGATTTGTACGCTGTATTGGGCACAGGTACGTCATTTGCGTGTTATGAAAGGGCACGGTTAGTTCAGGAATTCGAATCTCGTAATTCAGCAGAAGAGCGGGTAAACCGTAGACTTGAACTTGAACAGATGGGTAAAAGATCCTGTCACAATCACGTGGGACATCATACATCAAGAACCTGGAATAAAGAAGAATTCATAAATGAAATATCCCAGTACAAGGAAGGTCAAAGTGTAAATTGGAGTGAGCTAGGAAGAAAATATCAAGTCCCCTCTGTTTCTGATCATGGTGTTATCGCAGCAAATGCTGGTCAGATAATGAAAGACTATGCAAGAAATCAAGGTATAGATGTTGACAAATTTAATGTGAACAAGAAAGTGCAGGGAAGAGATTATGATAGAAAGGTGAGACGTAAATGTAAACGAGGTCCACGAGGAGAAATTACTTTACCCCAGCATCAGTCAGCCAAGAAACTGCAAGGCATTCTCAAACAGAAAATATTGAGCGGTGAAATCGACATTGGAGATCTTATTGCACCAAGGGTATTCTCTGTACAGAAGCTTGAAAACAATGAATTGAAGAAAGAAAGAAAGCTATTCTGTGTATGGAAGAAAAATACCTCTGTTGAAGATCAGACAGGAAGAACTGAGACGACATGACGAAGCTGGTGTGTTGAGAAGTAACAAAGCTGATCATTTTGAAAGCCTGCAAGAAGAGGACCTTGCTGCTGTCCTGAAGAAAATCAATGAATATGATGGTGATATGTCAGTGGAAGCTATGAGAGAAAAGGTGAAAACACTGGCCACAACCAGACACTTCAAAGTGTGGCATGACCACAGCAGTGTAGCAAACCACTCACATGTAGTTTTCATGGTGAGTTGGATGTATGATCCTGCAGTGTTTCTCACCAGACAAGAATATGCAGAATTGTATGGCACCCCGTTGGACATTCAGAGTCTAGTTGAAAAGCCTCGTTTGTACATAATGGGCAGATTTAATTGTTCTGAAGCAGACCAGTTGTCCTATATCGATACAAGGGTTGCTGATTTGATAGCTGCAAAAAAACCTGTCACATCATTGGAAAATGTTAAGTATGAAGACACCCACAGGTTCTTCCATGGTGATGGACCATCTCAAGAATTTGAAGAAGGTCAACAGGTCGGTGGGCATTTCCAATGCTTGTGTGGTGCAGATGCAAGACGGCATGATGACTTGAGCTACTGCTACAAGATAAAGCCATTGTCGTATGAAGACAAACGCTCCCTTGTAACTAAAAATAGTGTGATGTGGAGAAAGAACAGATCAAAACTACATCCATTTGCAAATCTGTCTGTGAAGGAGCTCAGAGAAGAACTGGAAGAGAGACGAAGATACTGATGGGTTATTGAAACCAGCTCTACAAGAAAAGTTAAATGAAATTCTACATGGAGTCAGAAGAGTGCCTTCATTATTACAACAAGATCCTGAGGCCAAACTTAGTGAAATCAATTGTGAGAAGTATGAAGTACTGCGTTGTGAGCCACTCCATGACCTCAAGGGCCACATTACAAATCTATTTGAGGAGTTACCTTCTCATGTTGAACACAAACAGGACATGAAAGAGTTTATCAAACACGCCTGCAACAACAAAGATGAAATCCGTGGATCTGATGCAAGGAAAGCTATCATACTTCTATCCAAATATATTGAAGGGCAGATTACCGGGGGTAAAATGAGCAAAGATCAAGGCCAACTCATTGATACACTGGTGGAAATATGTGAAATCGCTTACCAACGTGATGAGTACAGAAATCCACGCTAAGTATTGAGATGCTACAATCTTGCATTTACTCATGGCTACCTGTGCAAAAAGGTAATTGGCTGTCCCAAAACAATGACAACCCGGCGGTTCTATGGCAGATATTTTCATAATCTTACTGTGCATCTTCCTGAACAACTGAGAATTGTCTGCCTACGATCAACAAATACTGAAAACCAGGAACGTGTTTTCAATCGCATCAAAAGAATCACAAAAAACACTTCATCAAAACGTCCGGGTGGTATAATCGGTAATGCAATAGTACGACTTCATGCAGAAGATGAAGTAAATGCTGAGGGAGACTCACTTGAAAAACAAGAAGGTGAAATCAAGAAGCTTGCAATACAACTACCCCAAAATGCTAACACAGTTCTAGGAAAGGAACTGCTACAAAGAAGGCCAAGACTTGTTCAAAGTCACATAGAGAGGATAGCAGACTATGTGTTACCTGGCCAAGGTGTATGGTGGAAGGTGACTGAAAATGGAATGGAGTTTCATGATAGTTATGCTGAACCAGAATTCCGTGAGGTAGGTAAAAATGATTGTATTTAGCAGGAAAATTGTAGTCCTGCATGTTATGATGCTGCAAATATTTGACTGATCACATGTGGTAATATATCACACTCTGTGTTCAACATACTTAGACAACCAGTGTATGTTTAATGAATAATTTATAGTTATTTACAGATCAGAATTTATCAGTCAACGAGAATATTGCAAATTGTCTTTATGTGTTAAGTAGACACAAAATAATTGAAATATTACCACATATTATACATGTTTTGCTCTTATCCCTGTGAAATTCAACACTTACTGTATAAATGTTTTCAGGAAGGACTAGCACTGCATCACTTCCGTTCCACAACATAGTACAAGGTGAGCCAGTATGTTGCTGATTGCTGGACCAAGTGTATTGAGAAGATGCAAGATACTTCTTCACAGTTCACATTACCATTGAAGCAAGTCCGGCTGTACAATGAGAATGGAGACAGCAGTGATGTAATTGATATGATGGACAATTCTGCCAATGGCAACGGTGAGACATCAATTTACAGTGATATCAGCTTTAATGTAGTCCCCCTGAGGGATTGTGAAATAAATAAATATTAAGACATCTCATAAGAATTGTATGTGTATGTTCTGTTGTAATTACAATACTATCTCTTGTAGCTGAAAAATTATATCATGGTTTATATTAACAGGCAGATATTACCCAATGTCTATAAATTTGAGTGTTTTGTCATTTACCGTACAGGCAATAATGATGACAGTACTGAAGACATATCAAACCCTGAAGAGCCTGAAATTAACACTGGTTTTTACAATGAGGAAAGTTGCAGTGGTCCAGATGAAGATGTGTTTGTAGAAGTTGAACAAGAGGATTACATAGCACAAGATACTCCTACCTTTAGTGGCAACGGTGGTGGCAGGCAATGCCAAGATGAGTTTGCTTCGTCAAGTGATATTTCAGAGGCTGTGAATGAAGTTGAAGATTCTGAAAATGTCAACAACATAAACATCAGAACAAGGACACAAACAGAAATGACTGCCAGAAACACTAATGACAATAAAGACACTTGTGATGACAGAAGTGCAAATAACGCTGTAACAGCAGTAGCAGATTCCACAAATAAATCAAAGGAATCAGACACAATGAAAAATGTTGAGTTCATTCTCGGTAAAACACTTGAAGTCAGAGAATTCAGTAAATACAGGTGACAGCTCAAAAATAATCCACACAGCAGGGAAATAAAAGCCAGAGTAGCATCAAAAATATTGAAAGCATATAATACAGCAAACTTTACAATCAAAGAGTGGGAGAAACAGTTCTGTGTGTCTCATTGTGGTGATCTTCCTTCCCTAGATGACTATAAAAGTAATTCAAAGATACACAGAGTCTACAAACAGAAACTAATAGCAGCAAAATTTCTGCAACACTGGGGTGTTGACTATGAATAATAATATAATGTAGTTTAGATCAAAGAATTGGAAGAGACTTACCATCAGTCATTTGAATTAATCATGTGACAGTGCTCTTCACATTCTCATGCCTTTCCTTCCAGTCATTGACTTCCAAAAGCATATTCTGTAGAAAGTTATTATTAACTTTATGCTCTTTTGTTGTATGCAGGAAACTTGTGTCTATATCATGAAATATTTGATTGCTGTGTACATACTTGATTACTGAAACAATTTAGCAATGAAATAAGATACCAATCAAATAGTAATGTTTGCCTTTATCAAGTGTGATAAAACATGGTCAAACATGTATTCTGTGCAGGTTCTCGCACAGTCAATTATTGCATGTACATGTGCTGTCTAAGAAATTTTTGAATCTGTTGATGTTGATCTACATCAAATCACTCTAAATTTTGTGGATGAAATAGTCCTTGCTGAGCTGACTGACCATAGTACAAAGAGAAAATCACGTGATTTTTTAAGGTCACATAATCAATGAACTAAGTGACCCGTACCTTGATGTACCTTGTCATGTAAATAAAACGTTTATTCAGTCACAGCCAATGGAGTTTTTGTCCACCTCCCTCCTTCCTGCCGCCATTATTACACAAGCCTAACTTATACATTTTCGAAAATACGGATCGGATTTTCCTCTCTTCACAACCGTAGTTCATAGTTATGAACAAAGCAGAGTTTGCCTACAAAGCTCAAAGGCAGCCTAGCCAGCCAACCCCAAAACACGTACTGTTTACGCAAGTTGACCTCATACTATCGTAATCTGTCTGGGCCGTGGCCGTTCAGCTACACACAGCTCATAGAAGCATATTCGCGTTTGTTACTCACCATATGATATAACTTTTGTGACAAACAACGGCCGCTGCAGCAATTCTGCTTTCTTTGCAAGCAATGTCCATGTGTTCCCGAAATATTTGGTCCATATATACTGGTGAGTTCGTGATTATGAACGCCCTGAACAGGCAAGCTGGCTCAACGCGTCAACAGGGACGCTTACGCATGCGCAGAGTTATGTTTAAATATTCATAAGTCTTGATGCATATTCATGAGAACGTTTCTCGCCCATGCCTTAACCTACTTGCGCAGACATCAGATGAGCTTTGAGCATCTAGGCATGAGCGGATGTCTATGATCTTTGTAGAAAAAAAGTAACTGAAACGATTACTCAATTTCAATGCAGAAGTGTGGGACGGAAGCAAATTGTGTTTTGGTGACGATGAAATTGATGATACAATTTGAAGAGAGACTTCTGGTTATGTGCAGTCTCCTCAATGAGATCTTCGTAGTAGTTTGCTTTTGCGTTTCAAATGAGGGCATTGGTATTTTTGCATGAATCTAAGTAAATTTGTCGATGAATTTCGATTTTTGGCTTACACCACTGTTTCTCAGCAGAACGTCTAGTTTTCTTGGCAATTGCAATTTCGGGTGTATACAAATTACAGTTTGATCTCACAGTGACGATACGCTTTTTCGTTTGTCCTTGCTTGTCAAAGAGTTCACAAAGTTTTGAATTATAGGTATGAACCGCATCATTCAGATCACGTGGTGGATCAGAGAGTACTGTAATCCTGTCAAGGTCTTTCAACAATCCTTAGTTGAAAGTTTACACAGTTGACGATATGTAAAGTCCTTTTTGGAACTATATAGTTTCGGGAGAGATAACTTTGCAAAAACAGGATTGTGATTAGAGGAACGGAAGCCATCTACATGCAGGGATGATACGAGTTAGTCATTGTTGCATATTACCAAAGCCAATGTGTGTCCGTGTTTTTGGGTTGGCTCATCAACAAACTTAGCAAAGTTATACGAAGACAGAAGATCTGTAAATTTCCTGGCATTGGTATCATTGATATTGTCCACAGCGATTTTAAAGTCACCGATAAGAATTATATTCCATGCATATGTAGTATAGTTTACAATGGTTGATCTAAACTCGCTAAGGAACTGAGTAACCACATGGAGGGGGACGATAACAATCACAGCTTTGAGTGAGATGCAATTGTATTGAAAGGTTGCTTCCGAGGCTTGAAATGGACTGATTTTATGTTCAGGTTTCCAAGCAGTCAATGTCAAGGTCGATTTGTAAATAAAAGCTATACCACAATGGGTAACACCAGTAGTTGACTTCTGTTCAATGAAGAGGTGTTGGAAAGAATATCCATTTGGTGTACAGTCATTGATAAAATGTTCTTCTCCGGATTCATTCAGCCATGATTCTGTAACACATAAAATGTCAATGCCTTTCTCTACTATGTAATCAGCAACTTCCGAAGATTTGTTACTCAATGACTGGACACTCAATGTGGCTAATGTCAGAAGATCGATCTTCTGAGGAGTTTGTTCAGTAGCTGCTTCCCTCGGTTTACCTGTAGGTCTACGGCGAGTGCGTTTACCAGCCGACGCCCTCTGGTACGTTTTAAGATCTTATATTCCTTGAAGCAATTAAAAACATCGATGGGGAGTTTTCTTACAAGCAGAATGTTTCAGATTTAGTAAACGTGACCTTGTATACTATATTTGCATAACTGGTATATGCGTACAGCATGTATAGTAGAACACAACAGCTATAAAACAGGTATAGAGTGATTTCCTTTGAGATGGCATAAGTCAGATGCATCTGTCAGGGAGCGGTCAATTGATAGCAAATTCGAGAGTCATCTCCACAATAGTTCACTGAAATATGCAGGCCCGCAATTAGATGCAATAACAATACAGATACAGGAAACAGAACCATCGCTGAAATCTCAGATTCTCGATGAAATGCTAGGACAAAACTTGTATAAGTTAAGGGAGAACATCATTATGTAAGGTCAGGCCAAAAGTGAAGAACAGAAAGTAGCTGGAAAATGCTTAACTTTTCAATCTTCTGGATAGCACTTTCAATGAGTGGCTGCAGCTAATGATATGCACCCATAAACTCCAATGAACATTAAGATTAAAGATACAGAGATTCAAAAGTAGCCTACTGTTGACAATATTTCAAAGCGTTATTACAGTCTTTACCGGGCATGAAGTTCCAAAGTTGAAATATCGTGCATCGAATCCTGCAATGTATAAGCAATACAGGATTCGAGGCACAATATTTTTCCCACGGTCTACGCTACGTAGCGAGCGTTAGCAGGATTAGCGGTAACTGAATATACCGCACCTATATATATTTCAATTCGTAATGTATATTGCCCACGTACTAGTGTTAACGATTCTATTATGATAAGAAAGGCCGGACGCTTTGTGAAACATATATGTCAAACTATTATGGAAAACCAAGGATTGTTTATGAAACATTGAAAGTTGTTTTGAATTGTCTAAAATACAACTGATATTAAATGTGCAGCAATTCTAGTCATATAAATGGCATAACGGATACTACGTATGAAATAAGAGTTACTTTGGTTAAACCATTGTGTGAAATGCTTTTTGAAAATCTAATCGTCAATAATATTTATCTTTTGTGAATTTTCCATTAAATTACATAACATTTTTGATTTTTTAAGGAATGCAGTTAAATTTTCTCACAGGATTTTTTATATTATTACCAAACATACTGTAGCAGAAATTAGTTGACAGATAGCGGACGTTTTTACACATCAGAATTTGATTAAAAATCAACGGCCTATAGAGCACAAGGTAAAGGAGGGTAGCAGACAAGTAGCGGACATGTTATAATCATGATTTTCACTAAACATTGTTTGGAGATTCAAAAGCAGTACCAAACGCGGAAATGGTTAAAACATGGAAATGCAATATATTGGTTTGAATAACAAAATGGGTTATCAGAAAAACTCTTCACCAAAAGGGACCCATATAGAAATTTATTGAAAGCACTTCAGCATGAATTCACAATTTGAATACATAGCGTATTACAGTATTATTTGAGTCAGTAAAAGTGTTATATAGTTTACATTTTTTTAATTCATAAGGTATTCAGAAATATGTTTATATAAAAAAGCACTACTAGTTTTTGTTTTTTGAAAGACGTTTTTGTTATGTAGTTAATCAAAGTAAATTTTAACTTGAGTAAGTGGTAATAGTTGATGATTTTAAAGATGAAATATTTGTTCGAGTAGGAAATATTATATTACAAATTCACCAGAGAAATTGATTTATTTTGTTGATGAAATTATACTAGAATGCATATGCCATATATTAAAACATATTAATGGTTCTCGGTCTATGTAATTATTATACTGTTATTTTTCAAATAAAATACTAACAATGTTAGCTTTTAATGACTGTTGAACGATAGATTAAATGATGTCATGATTTGCTAAACTTAGGAACACGTTTGAATAGTACTAGTGTTTGTTTCACATACTGTGATCATTAGGAAGGGAGTTTAATATTATAGTTAACATTTACTAGTGATTATATCATGTTGAAAGTGATGTTGTTTTGCACTACACTGCATGACAACCCAATTATACTTTACGTATTGTATTAGCTGAACAGTGTTTATACAGATCAATACAGTCAAGAATACTTTTCTTATATTTAGCAAGACTGTATTTTGAATTTTTATGCAAATTAAGAGTTAAACGTGTTGGGCAATGAGAGAAATGAATCCCTTGGCAATGTCTCCCTAAACCCTGATTTTTGGTCGAACCTAAAAATTTCGGGCCCAAAATGATTCTTGGTGGTTTATGTATCTTAAAAGTCTACTGAATTAAGATCTTCATAATGCCATCCAGGCACCCTTGGTCATTTTCATATATGTTCAAGATGGCCGCAAAAACTTGTAAATGGCAATATTTCAGTGCTATGAGATGCCATGAGAGTTATTTTGGTGTACTTTTTCAGGGCACAAGATTATGAAGGTCGATTCCGATCTTAATATTTTATACTTGTATAATCTTGAGTATCACAGAAGCGTTTACAAAGTGAGGGACCACTTTCATCTCACTGCAATTGAAGTTGAAAAGACTTTTAATCATAAAAGTTTGTTTGTCAACATTCCAGCGCGACGACAACAGCACTTTAAGGGAATTTAAAACTGTGCGATGAAAATACTTACCCTATTACTCATTGTTTATGGTGATGACAAATTACCAAATTGGAATCCTTGACCAGTAATCTGACAATGCATTGGTGCGTCTAAATAAACATATGAGACACTCACCATCTGATAATAATCAGGCTAAGCTTATTTTTTCTCCTCATTACTAATGCTTCAATAAGAAAAAATACTCTCCAACGTATTTGAAGTCCTAAAACATCGCGCTTCAATTTTTTCTCCTCATTACTAATGATGAAATAAGAAATAATGCTGTTCAATGTATGTCAAGACCTAACAAGTGCCCCTTGAATTGTCATGGAACTGTTCAAATTTACTACTTGCAGTGTACAGTTTTATAAAAGCTTTATAAAAGCTTTATAAAAGCTTTCTAAAAACATGCTTAAAATAGCAAATTCATGTTTTGTGTGTGTTGTACAACGACTGATCATATAAAGATTCTGAGCTATGTCATTTACTTTGACACGATGACTCGTTAAAATTTTTGAGGGTATTCAAAGATATTCAATTAAAATATTGATAGTTACCCTATTACTAATTCATTATGATGGTGACAACTATTGCATATTTCGATGGGTAACTAGTACTGGTTAGTGGTGAGAAGTAAAGTAATCTAAAACAATGCTAACTCTAATCCTTTGGTGATAGCCAACAAAGCGACATTGTCTAAAAACTGTATCAATTACAGATGTAAAAGATAACTTACAGTCGTCAGAAAAAGACATTATAACCGTTGCAAGATGATATCATGTCTAGAGATAACTTAACTAATGTCAGAGCCTCATTCAATATGTCAGTTTTGTCACTACATAAATCAACAAAAATTACCATATTGTGGAGTCCTTGACCAGTGATATGATAATGCATTAGAACGTATATGTTAACACATAGGACACTCTCCATCTGATGATAATCGGGCTAAGCATATTACTAATGCTGCAATAAGAAATACTGCTTTCCAATATATACCTGGTATATGAGGACCTAACACATAACCCTGCAATTCTTACTAAACGGTTAAATTTACTAATTACAAAAGACTGTCTAAAATTTCTCCCCCCTTGTAGTGCAGTGCACAGTTAGTTTTTGTGTGTGCCATAACAATTGATCTGACAAAGATTCTGAGTCTTGTCATTTAATTGACACAATATCTCGTTAAAAATGTGAGGAATTTAATGCTATGCGATAAAAGGACTAACCTCTTTACTCATTGTTTTATGATGGTTACAGCTAATGCTGTATTCGACGATTAATTGTGTGAGGCATTGTGAGGTCGAAAACATTAACCGCTTTGATCTTTGCCATTACTTTAGTAATGGTTAGTGGGTGAGAAGTCAAGTGATCAAAAACAATGCTTACTCTAATGCTTTGATGATAGCTAACAAAGAGACGTTATCTCAGAAAGTGTATCAATTTCAGATGTCACAGTTCACTTTCAGACACCAGAATGAGACTTTGGCAACCTTGCAAGATGATATCATGCCTATAGATAACTTACGTAATTTGTTAATGTCAGAGCCTCATTCAATATGTCCGTTTCTACAATACATAAATAAACAAAATTACCATATTGCGGAATCCTTGACAAGTAATCAGACAAGGCATTTGAACGTCTTTGTTAAAGCATAGGGCACTCTCGATCTGATGATCATCAGGCTGAGCTCATTTTTCACTCATTATTGATGCTTCAATAAGAAATAATGCTTTCCGTTGTTTGTGAGGACCTAAAACAAAGTCATTCAATTCTCAATGAACCCTTCAAATTTACTAATTATAAAAGACTGTCTAAAATGTCTACTCCTTCTATTGCAGTGTACAGTTATGTTTTCTGTTTGTTCCCCGACAACTGATCAGACAAAGATTCTGAGCCTGTTATTTAATTTGACACGATCAGTCATTTAAATTTTTTAAGGTATGTAAAGCAATTTGCTAAAAACACTAACCTCATTACTCATTGTTTTATGATGGTTACAACTAATGCTGTATTCGACGATTAACTTGTGAAGAATTGTGAGGTTGAAAACATTAACCGCTTTGATCTTTGCCATTACTTTAGTAATGGTTAGTGGGTGAGAAGTCAAATGATCAAAACAATGCTTACTCTAATCCTTTGGTGATAGCTAACAAAGCGACGTTATCATAGAAACTGTACCAATTCCAGATGTCAAAAATAACTTACAGACATCAGAATGAGACTTTGGCACCCTTTCAAGATGATATCATGTCTATAGATCACTAACTTGTTAATGTCAGAGTCTCATTCAGTATGTCCGTTTCTTCGATACATAAATCAAACAAAATTACCATATCGTGGAATCCTTGACCAGTAATATGACAACGGATTAGGGCGTCTATGTAAACACATAAGACATTCTCCGTCTGATGATCATCGGCCTAAGCATATTTTTCTTCTTGTTACTAATGCTGCAAAACGAAATAATGCTGTTCAATTTATGTCAAGACCTAAAACATGGCCCTCCAATTGTCACGGCACCGTTCACATTTACTTCTTGCAGAACTCTGTCTAATATCTCTACTCTTTCTTTTGCAGGGTACAGTTTTATAAAAACATGCTTAAAATAGCAAATTCATGTTTTCTGTGTGTGAAGAATTGTGAGGTTGAAAACATTAACCGCTTTGATCTTTGCCATTACTTTAGTAATGGTTAGTGGGTGAGAAGTCAAGTGATCAAAAACAATGCTTACTCTAATGCTTTGATGATAGCTAACAAAGAGACGTTATCTCAGAAAGTGTATCAATTTCAGATGTCACAGTTCACTTTCAGACACCAGAATGAGACTTTGGCAACCTTGCAAGATGATATCATGCCTATAGATAACTTACGTAATTTGTTAATGTCAGAGCCTCATTCAATATGTCCGTTTCTACAATACATAAATAAACAAAATTACCATATTGCGGAATCCTTGACAAGTAATCAGACAAGGCATTTGAACGTCTTTGTTAAAGAATAGGGCACTCTCGATCTGATGATCATCAGGCTGAGCTCATTTTTCACTCATTATTGATGCTTCAATAAGAAATAATGCTTTCCGTTGTTTGTGAGGACCTAAAACAAAGTCATTCAATTCTCAATGAACCCTTCAAATTTACTAATTATAAAAGACTGTCTAAAATGTCTACTCCTTCTATTGCAGTGTACAGTTATGTTTTCTGTTTGTTCCCCGACAACTGATCAGACAAAGATTCTGAGCCTGTTATTTAATTTGACACGATCAGTCATTTAAATTGTTTAAGGTATGTAAAGCAATTTGCTAAAAACACTAACCTCATTACTCATTGTTTTATGATGGTTACAACTAATGCTGTATTCGACGATTAACTTGTGAAGAATTGTGAGGTTGAAAACATTAACCGCTTTGATCTTTGCCATTACTTTAGTAATGGTTAGTGGGTGAGAAGTCAAATGATCAAAACAATGCTTACTCTAATCCTTTGAGGATAGCTAACAAAGCGACGTTATCATAGAAACTGTACCAAATCCAGATGTCACAGATAACTTACATACATCAAAATGAGACTTTGGCACCCTTGCAAGATGATATCAAGTCTACAGATAAGTTAAGTAAATTGTTAATGTCAGAGCCTCATTAAATATGTCCGTTTCTACAATACATAAATAAACAAAATTACCATATTGTGCAATCTTGACAAGTAATCAGACAAGGCATTTGAACGTCTTTGTTAAAGCATAGGGCACTCTCGATCTGATGATCATCAGGCTGAGCTCATTTTTCACTCATTACTGATGCTTCAATAAAAAAATGCTTTCCGTTGTATGTGAGGACCTACAACAAAGCCATTCAATTCTCAAGGAACATCTTACTGTCGAGAAACGTTATACAAAGATAGCTACTTCTTAATTCCTTGACAATGAAGACAGATTGTAATCTCTTCAGTTCTTTCCAACATCCTGTGTTTACACATAGTTTTAATTCTTTCTGACGTGTGACTCATCTCTAACCAATCAAAGTCAAAGACGCTTCTTACTTTCCCGCCAAAATCGGCTATATCACAGCCTGAATTAGCCACTTTACTTTAGTATATGTTTATGCACAGTATAGTGTATGTGTATGCGTATACTCAGAGCGCATCGCTCACCACTGGATCTGGTCGTCACTTATCCACCCACTGATACATTATGTTATTGTAGCAGTAGTTCATCGTAGCTGTAGTAATAAAGTTTGAAGAAATACAGTCGACGCCTCTGTCTCCATCACTTGAACTCAAAAGATCCTGCTTCGTAAACAATCCCACACATTGTTTTTGGTGCCGAGACCAGGATGAGTTCAAAGAAGAAAGCTAAGCCGAAGTCAGCGCAAGCAGAGGGAATGGCAACTCCAGCTACGACAAACCTGAAGAGGACACGAGGAGTCTACCGCGGAATAGTGACGAACCAACTCAAGAAAGCCGAAACCACAATGTCTGCGTT
Organism: Ptychodera flava; assembly: GCF_041260155.1. Taxonomy (NCBI): domain Eukaryota; kingdom Metazoa; phylum Hemichordata; class Enteropneusta; family Ptychoderidae; genus Ptychodera; species Ptychodera flava. The sequence goes on along the minus strand of NC_091929.1, from coordinate 51,563,131 downwards.
TCAGGGCGACCCCGAACAACTGTTCATACTGGAGATGATACTGGCAAGAGTGGAGGAAACGTACGAAGAGATACAAAAACTCGACAGTTTGATCATCACTAACGCCGAAGATGGAGACATCGACGACATATCTACCGACCTCCAGCAATACAACGAAGAGACACACGAGAAGATATTCAGAATCAAGCGTTTCATCGGAGAGAAGGAGAACAAACCCATCGAAGCAACCCCAAGTTCAACCTTCAGGCAAGCTCGTACACCGCCCGTCTCAGCACCTCACAAGACGGTAAGTCTACCAAAACTTCAACTACCTACGTTCAGTGGCGACGTTCATCAATGGATGACTTTCTACGATAGCTTCAAGTCCATGGTCGATAATGATACTACGCTAGAACCCGTTCGGAAATTTCATTATCTGCGCGGTCAATTAACGGGCGAAGCCGCGAACGTAGTCGCTGGTTTGAGTATTTCGGACTCTAATTACCAACGCGCCATTAATGCGCTTCAAAAGCGTTACGGACAAAGACACAAAATTATCCACGCGCACATAGATTCGCTATTAACTATGCCGAAGCCAAATTACGATCGCACAAGTCTGAGAAAATTCTACGATAATATAGAGAACCACATTCGCGAGCTAGAAAACCTCGACATTACTGTTGACAAATACGCTGTTATGTTAGAAAGGGCAATCTGGATAAAACTACCGAAAAAGATAATCGCTGTATTCAACGAACATTACGGAGACAAAAGCTGGGAAATCGACGAACATACTTTACGTGGACGAAGAAACCGAATCTACGGAAACGCCAATAGCTACCGCGACCTTCTTCGCGAACGCCGAGACGAACGCAAAGGCCCGCCAAGCCTCGAAGCCGAAAAAGCCGAAAACTTGCGCGTACTGCAAGGGACCACACTTCCACAACGACTGTACGGTAGTAACCGATCGAAGCAAACGCCACGAAATCGTTAAAAGGGATAAATTGTGTTTCAACTGCCTCGGGAAACACAAAGTCGGAGATTGTAGATCGAAAGGGAAATGCTTTCGCTGCGGAAGAAAGCATCACACTTCACTGTGTACCACGGAATCGAGTCACGCTACGACGGGACCAAGTCCCAACAATCAGGTTACGGACACTCAAACGCACGCTACGGGAAATAGAGGCGACGACAAGCCTACCTCATCTACTCAACCTGCCACGCAGATTGGAGTAAATTTCGCGAGAACGGAGAGTAACTCGGGTAAACGGAAAATGGAGCCAGGCATACACAAAACTGCCGAAGTTCCAATCACTTACGGTCCAAATACACTCAACGCTACGGTATTGTTCGATGAAGGCTCGGACATTTCCTTCATCACACGGGATCTAGTAACGAAGCTAGATATGAAGCCACAAACCTCGGACGTATACGGATTAAAGAGATTCGGTGACAAAACTGCTAACGCCAGATCGTTTGAAATGGTAACATTCGCACTTCAGACACGCGACGGTCCGAAGTCAATGAGCGCGCTAATCGTTCCGGAGAAATCAATCAGCGTGAGAAACAAAATTTCACGTTCCGTATTGAATTTACCTCACATAAAGGGTTTAAAATTAGCGCACCCACCCTCTAACGCCGAATCATTCGAGATATCGCTATTAATCGGAACTGACTATTACTGGGACTTTATCGAAGATGACATTGTACGGGGACCAGGCCCGACCGCCGTCCTATCTAAATTCGGTGGATACTTATTGTCGGGACCCACTGGTATACGAAACGCGCCAAACGCCGACGCGACCACTCTACACATCGCTACGACTACAGTTGAAGAGGAAATGAAACTTCAAAACTACTGGGACTTGGAAACAATCGGAATAAGAGACCAAGTAAACGCCAAGGACACTGAGGTAAGCGAATTCGAATTATATCGTGATACGCATTTACGAGTTGAAGACGGAAAATACGTTGCTAAGTTACCATGGAAGGTCGACCACCCGCCATTGCCGACCAATTATCACATTACTGAGAAACGCACACGCGCTATGGTGCGTCGGTTAACGCCCGATTTATTGAAAGTGTACAACATCATCTTAATTGACCAACAGTCTCGCGACTTTACCGAGGAAGTCGACGACGATGATAAAACAAACGGACATTATCTTCCTCATCGCTCAGTAAAGAAAGACTCGACGACTACACCCATTCGTGTTGTATATGATTGCAGCTGCAGACAATCAGATTCACCTAGTCTAAATGACTGTTTACAGACTGGACCGCCACTTCTTAACGATCTCTCATCAATTCTACTCAGATTTCGAGTGCATGACATCGCGCTCAGCAGTGACATCGAGAAAGCATTTCTCAATGTACGTCTTGACGAAAATGACCGGAAATTCACAAAATTTCTCTGGTTATCTGACCCAAGCGACCCTGAGAGCCCGTTCAAAGTTTATCGTTTTAAAACCGTTCTCTTTGGCGCGGTCTGTTCACCCTTCATATTGAATGCAGTCGTCAAAACACACTTGGAGTCAAACAATAACACTCCAATCGCCGCTGATCTTAAAGATAATATCTATGTTGATAATGTCATCTCGGGTGTTAACAATACTACGGAAGCTACGAAATACTACACTGACGCAAACTCTCTCATGAAATCCGCTGGATTTAACCTTCGCTCGTGGTCATCGAACAATGATGAAATACGCAAATTAGCCGCTAAGGACAAAACGCTGGAAACGAACACCAACGTGGGTGTTCTCGGAATGCGCTGGTTAACGGACTCTGATCAACTCGCTTACGCTAAGAAAAGGGATGTGAAGAAAACGGACTATCTCGCGACAAAGCGCGAAGTCACACAAGTAACCGCAAGTTTATTCGACCCCCTCGGATATCTTTCACCCGTTCAAGTGAAAGCAAAGACATTTATTCAAGACATATGGAAGAGAAATTTAGATTGGGACGAACCGCTAGAAACCGACCTCGCAAATCGATGGAAACACATAGTATCGGACTTCAACGCGAGCACCGAAATCAAGATCGACCGTCGTTATTTCGCCGAAAATACGAGCGCCGATCATGAACTACACGTATTCGCAGATGCCAGCTGTAAAGCTTACGGTGCAGCCGCATACCTTCGCCGCGGTGACCAAACGTCTTTGGTCATGGCAAAAACACGTGTCGCTCCAATCAAGGAATTATCACTGCCCTGCCTCGAACTTATGGCAGCATTAGTCGGTTCTAGACTACTATGCTTCGTTTACGACGCCTTGAAAGACAAAGTCAATATCACAGATCGTACGCTGTGGTCGGACAATCAATGCGTTATACATTGGATAACACGAAGAGACAAGAAACTTCCGGTATTCGTTGCAAATCGAGTCAAAGAAATTAGAAATGTGCCATGCACGATCAAATATTGTCCAACCAAGGACAATCCAGCCGATTTATTGACACGTGGAATCTCAACCCGTGAGTTAGAGAAATCCAATCTCTGGTGGCAAGGCCCACCCTGGCTAAAACAAGGTGATTGGCCTATCTGTCCCGTGTTTGACAGCTCAACATATCATGTATCTACTGAGGAGGATGTCGGTACCCTCAGTGAGGATCACAATAAGCCTAGTGATGACAGAAGCAAACCTTCTGTAAACGGAATTCATAATCATAGACGTCACAGATATAGCGGTCTCACAAAGTTACTTCGCGTAACCGCATTAGTCCTGCGTTTTATCTCATCAAACCTAAAACAAAGGGCAACTCGCAAAACCGGACTGATAACCGCTGACGAACTCAATCGCACTGAGATAGAGTGGATTAAAGATGTACAAAGACAAGAATTCGCCGACATCGCAAAGAAAATACGCGATAACAAGAAGAAGACGTTGCTAAGAGCAGACAACTCGGAATGTTTACCGACAAAGACGGCATTCTACGTTGCGGGGGAGGCTACAAAATGCTCCCCTGGATATTGTGACAAAGTTCCCTATTCTACTATCACCAGCTCGCCAGTTCACCAATCCCATGATTTTGAATGCATATGCACGCGCACTTCACTCTGGATTACAGACAACGGTAACCTACATTCGACGACGCTTCTGGATAGCCAAGATTCGCCAGACCGTGAAAAAATTGCTAAGAAAATGCGTCACCTGTCGGAAAACGAACGGCAAACCTTATCAAATACCGATACAAGCTCCGCTTCAATCGTATCGCGTAAACGACGCCCCTCCCTTCGCAATTACTGGAGTGGATTTCACCGGAGCACTATTCGTTAAATCGCCTAACGGTAAGGAAACAAAAGCCTACATATGTTTGTTCACCTGTGCCGTGACTCGCGCCGTTCACCTCGAACTGGTACCTGATCTATCTACGGGATCATTTCTACTCGCCTTCCGACGATTCGCAGCAAGACGCTCGCTACCCTCGAAGATGATTTCGGACAACGCCTCTACTTATTTATCCGCCGCGGATGAAATACGGAAATTATTCTACGCACCAGATGTGAAACGCTATTTAGCTAATCGACGCGTACAATGGTCCTTCATTCCTAAACGCGCCCCATGGTTCGGAGGTTTCTGGGAACGCATGATCGGACTGACTAAAAACGCGATAAAGAAAGTACTCGGTCGCGCCTTCGTTACATTCGACGAATTGAACACTATTGTTACAGAGATTGAAACCATGTTGAACGACCGACCTCTCACGTACTTGTACACGGATTCTGAGGACACGACGCCCCTATCACCGTCTCACCTTCTGCAGGGACGACCACTTACAGGCGTACCACACCCACTATACGACGACGACGAACTTTCGGACCCAACCTATGGAAATAGCAGCAGTTTGAACAAACGGTACGTACGCATTGCTCAATTACAAGAACAATTCTGGCGTCGATGGATTTCAGAATATCTACCTGCTTTGCGTGAACATCACAAATTAAACGGAACTACCAACAACAAAATCAAGGTCGGAGATGTTGTTCTAGTTCACAGTGACACTGAACGACGAATGCATTGGCCATTAGCCATCGTGGAGAAATTAAACTACGGAAAAGATGGAATGATACGATCTGCGGAAATCAAGACTACGACCGGACTCACTAATCGTCCTATTGTGAAACTTTATCCCCTCGAAGTGAAGGCAGACACTTCTACATTGTTACCAAGCAACAATGACACGGACACAATTCTGCCTGACCCTAGTAAAGGTCAACGACGTTCTACACGTACAGCAGCAGCCATCGCACGTTGTAGGATACATGACCTGAACACTAAGTGAACTCTATATATCGGACAATATATATTGGACACTATTTAATGGACCCTATATACTCATATATACTCACCATATGATATCTAGTCATTTTACTCAGTATTTCGATTACTTTCAATTTTTGCATTTTTCTCGAGTTTTAGTTTGCGATGATTTTTCGAATTTTAGACTTGATACCTTTCTGTCGGGCGGGAGAATGTCGAGAAACGTATACAAAGATAGCTACTTCTTAATTCCTTGACAATGAAGACAGATTGTAATCTCTTCAGTTCTTTCCAACATCCTGTGTTTACACATAGTTTTAATTCTTTCTGACGTGTGACTCATCTCTAACCAATCAAAGTCAAAGACGCTTCTTACTTTCCCGCCAAAATCGGCTATATCACAGCCTGAATTAGCCACTTTACTTTAGTATATGTTTATGCACAGTATAGTGTATGTGTATGCGTATACTCAGAGCGCATCGCTCACCACTGGATCTGGTCGTCACTTATCCACCCACTGATACATTATGTTATTGTAGCAGTAGTTCATCGTAGCTGTAGTAATAAAGTTTAAAGAAATACAGTCGACGCCTCTGTCTTCATCACTTGAACTCAAAAGATCCTGCTTCGTAAACAATCCCACACAGAACCCTTCAAATTTACTAATTATAAAAGACTTTCTAAAATGTTTACTCCTTCTAGTGCAGTGTACAGTTATGGTTTCTGTGTGTTCCCCAACAACTGATCAGACAAAGATTCTGAGCCTGTTATAAAATTTGACACGATCAGTCATTTAAATTTTTTAAGTTATTTAAGCTATGCGCTAAAACACTAACCTCATTACTAATTGTTTTATGATTGTTACAAATAATTCTGTATTCGACGGTTAACTTGTGAAGAATTGTGAGGTTGAAAACATTAACCGCTTTGATCTTTGCCATTAGTTTAGTAATGGTTAGTGGGTGAGAAGTCAAGTGATCAATTCAATGCTTACTCTAATTCTTTGAGGATAGCTTACAAAGCGACGTTATCATAGAAACTGTATCAATTCCAGATGTCACAGATAACTTACAGACATCAGAATGAGACTTTGGCACCTTTGCAAGATGATATCATGTCTACAGATAACTTAAGTAATTTGTTAATGTCAGAGCCACATTCAATATGTCCGTTTCTACAATACATAAATAAACAAAATAACCATATTGCGGAATCCTTGACAAGTATTCAGACAAGGCATTTGAACGTCTTTGTTAAAGCATAGGGCACTCTCGATCTGATGATCATCAGGCTGAGCTCATTTTCACTCATTACTGATGCTTCAATAAAAAATGCTTTCCAATGTATGTGAGGACCTACAACAAAGCTTTCCGTTGTTTGTGAGGACCTAAAAGAAAGTCATTCAATTCTCAAGGAACCCTTCAAATTAACTAATTATAAAAGACTGTCTAAAATGTCTACTCCTTCTATTGCAGTGTACAGTTATGTTTTCTGTTTGTTTCCCGACAACTGATCAGACAAAGATTCTGAGCATGTTATTTAATTTGACACGATCAGTCATTTTGCTAAAAAACACTAACCTCATTACTCATTGTTTTATGATGATTACAACTAATGCTGTATTCGACGGTTAACTTGTGAACAATTGTGAGGTTAAAAAACATTAACCGCTTTGATCTTTGCCATTACTTTAGTAATGGTTAGTGGGTGAGAAGTCAAATGATCAAAACAATGCTTACTCTAATCCTTTGGTGATAGCTAACAAAGCGACGTTATCATAGAAACTGTATCAATTCCAGATGTCAAAGATAACTTACAGACATCAGAATGAGACTTTGGCACCCTTTCAAGATGATATCATGTCTATAGATCACTAACTTGTTAATGTCAGAGTCTCATTCAGTATGTCCGTTTCTTCGATACATAAATCAAACAAAATTACCATATCGTGGAATCCTTGACCAGTAATATGACAATGGATTAGGGCGTCTATGTAAACACATAAGACATTCTCCGTCTGATGATCATCGGCCTAAGCATATTTTTCTTCTTGTTACTAATGCTGCAAAACGAAATAATGCTGTTCAATTTATGTCAAGACCTAAAACATAGCCCTCCAATTGTCTCGGCACCGTTCACATTTACTTCTTGCAGAACTCTGTCTAATATCTCTACTCTTTCTTTTGCAGGGTACAGTTTTATAAAAACATGCTTAAAATAGCAAATTCATGTTTTGTGTGTGTGAAGAATTGTGAGGTTGAAAACATTAACCGCTTTGATCTTTGCCATTACTTTAGTAATGGTTAGTGGGTGAGAAGTCAAGTGATCAATACAATGCTTACTCTAATCCTTTGAGGATAGCTAACAAAGCGACGTTATCTTAGAAACTGTATCAAATCCAGATGTCACAGATAACTTACATACATCAAAATGAGACTTTGGCACCCTTGCAAGATGATATCAAGTCTACAGATAAGTTAAGTAAATTGTTAATGTCAGAGCCTCATTAAATATGTCCGTTTCTACAATACATAAATAAACAAAATTACCATATTGTGGAATCCTTGACAAGTAATCAGACAAGGCATTTGAACGTCTTTGTTAAAGCATAGGGCACTCTCGATCTGATGATCATCAGGCTGAGCTCATTTTTCACTCATTACTGATGCTTCAATAAAAAAAATGCTTTCCATGTATGTGAGGACCTACAACAAAGCCATTCAATTCTCAAGGAACCCTTCAAATTTACTAATTATAAAAGACTGTCTAAAATGTTTACTCCTCCTAGTGCAGTGTACAGTTATGGTTTCTGTGTGTTCCCCAACAACTGATCAGACAAAGATTCTGAGCCTGTTATAAAATTTGACACGATCAGTCATTTAAATTTTTTAAGTTATTTAAAGCTATGCGCTAAAAACACTAACCTCATTACTCATTGTTTATGATGGTTACAACTAATGCTGTATTCGACGGTTAACTTGTGAAGAATCGTGAGGTTGAAAACATTAACCGCTTTGATCTTTGCCATTAGTTTAGTAATGGTTAGTGGGTGAGAAGTCAAGTGATCAATACAATGCTTACTCTAATTCTTTGAGGATAGCTAACAAAGCGACGTTATCATAGAAACTGTATCAATTCCAGATGTCACAGATAACTTACAGACATCAGAATGAGACTTTGGCACCTTTGCAAGATGATATCATGTCTACAGATAACTTAAGTAATTTGTTAAGTCAGAGCCACATTCAATATGTCCGTTTCTACAATACATAAATAAACAAAATTACCATATTGCGGAATCCTTGACAAGTAATCAGACAAGGCATTTGAACGTCTTTGTTAAAGCATAGGGCACTCTCGATCTGATGATCATCAGGCTGAGCTCATTTTTCACTCATTAGTAATGCTTCAATAAGAAATAATGCTTTCCGTTGTTTGTGAGGACATAAAACAAAGTCATTCAATTCTCAAGGAACCCTTCAAATGTACTAATTATAAAGGACTATCTAAAATGTCTACTCTTCTAGTGCAGTGTACAGTTATGGTTTCTGTGTGTTCCCCAACAACTGATCAGACAAAGATGCTGAGCCTGTTATTTAATTTGACACGATCAGTCATTTACATTTTTTAAGTTATTTAAAGCTATGCGCTAAAAACACTAACCTCATTACTCATTGTTTTATGATGGTTACAAATAATGCTGTATTCGACGGTTAACTTGTGAAGAATTGTGAGGTTGAAAACATTAACCGCTTTGGTCTTTGTCATTACTTCAGTAATGGTTAGTTGGTGAGACGTCAAGTGATCAAAAACAATGCTTACTCTAATCCTTGATGATAGCTAACAAAGCGACGTTATCTTAGAAACTGTATCAATTCCAGATGTCAAAGATAACTTACAGACATCAGAATGAGACTCTGGAACCATTGCAAGATGATATCATGTCTACAGATAACTTAAGTAATTTGTTAACACTGCGGTGACTGCTTCCTTTCTACTAAGGTTTGCACGACCTCGCTCAGCCGTCGGTTCGCGCGAACATCTGGTTTTTATCAATAACCAGACGATCTGTTCTCTCGAGAACGATCCATGAAATATTGGGCAAAGTGAGAAAATACCTCAATGTGTAGCAACCTGGGGTGTTCGTTATTTACATATGAAAGAAAAATGCATTTCATGAATTTATTATCTGAATAGAATCATGAAATACATATGAAAAATGAAGTGCGAGTGAATGTTATTTGTCATCGGCAGTGTTTACTGTTTCTCTGCCTGGGAAACATGCGTCCGTTCGTGTGACCTCAAAGTGTTTACACTGTACGCAAACATTAGAAATTTTAGACGGCACATCTGTTGCCGCTGACGTCAAACATTGGTTCGTAAAGCTCATCTCTTTCTCTCGCTTGTATATTACAGGCAGTGAGAAACCACAATGCAACAAGAAATAGAGTGTAGACAGGAATACTACGAAACGAGTATTGCCGGTGGTACCGTGAACAGACCATACACAGACCTACGAACTGGTAATTTCGATCTTTTACCGGAGTTCATTGGTCCAGAGCCGGGGCTTATCAACCCGCTGCCAGACGATGCTTCAGAAGTTGAATGGTTTTTGCAAATATTCGACGAGGATCTGATAAGATTCATTACCCGATGCACTAATCGTTACGCTAGACAGAGGAGAAGGGCAAATGCCAGGGAACGGCAAAGATCGGCCTGGACACCGACGACAGTTGTCGAAATGAGAGCATTCATTGGAGTGATGGTGCTATTCGGAATTTGCTGGCAGCCTGAAATCCAGCTGTATTGGTCAGACCATGTTTGCTTTGGTCATAATTTCGTCAAGAGAACTTTTTCCCGTGATCGCTTCAAGCTACTGATGCGATATTTATACTACAGCACACAGCCCTACTGTGCTCGTAACACAGCCATGTATACAGCCCAAAAAATAAGTGAGAAACGGGATAGGATGTTGAAAGTACGAAATGTCATTGATCGAGTGAATGCAAACAGCCGAATGCACCGGAGCCCGATGTGCGAACTGGCAATCGACGAAGGAGTCATCCCCTACCGGGGCCGCACAAAGAATGTTCTCTACAATCCAGCAAAACCGCACAAATATGGAATGAGAGTTTACACTCTCAGTGAGTCCGCCACGGGTTACGTTTTCAACGACGAAGTCCATCAACCTGTCGCTGATAACTGTCATCACCCACTTGATCCCGATGCTGCAGACGACCCCCGAGTTTTCAGGGGAAATAGACCTGGGAAAGTTGTTTCCCGGCTGATTCGACCTTACTATGAGTTAGGACATCATGTCATTATGGACTCATATTACACTTCTGCCCCGTTGTTTGACCATCTCTACGTGCATAATATTGCTGCCACGGGAACCTGCAGGATGTACACCTTAGGTTTACCCGATGAAGTAAAGAATGCCGATAACTATGATCCACATGTCGTAACGTCCTATGCTGACGACGAAAAACGATGACCACGTGGTAGTTTCCCAGTATTTCAAGACGGCGCAATGACAGTATGTGCCTGGAAAGACACAAAAATGGTGAAATTTATGAGTACGGCAGTCTCTGCACGGAGACCGAATCGAGCGCTAGTGAGGCGCCGATGTAAAGATAAAAGAACCGGTGCTTTTGAACGACTTGAAGTACTATGCCCGAACGTTGCTGTAATGTACAATCAGTACTTCAGAGGTGTTGACTTGACCGATCAACAGCTGGCTTACTACACGCCAGGTCGATCATCGCCACGGTGGCACAGAGCTGTGTTTTACCACGAGCTGAACAAGGCACTCATGAACGCTTTCCACAACATGGCATCACTTCATGGATACGGTCAAAGTGGATCGAGATACAGACGTCAGCTCATGTTTCGCGCCCAAGTAGCAAAACAGCTGATCGGTAATTTCTGATCATGGCAACGTCCCCCAAGAGGAACTAGTCTGACGGCACCACGTCTCATTCCTACCAATGTGGAAAGAGTTGGTCATCGAATGGGTCGCAATCCGGACGGAAGACGTAGTTGCGTGATGTGTCGACGTGCAGGACGGATAGTAGGCCATGGAACTCGTCCCAATCGTGTTCATGAGACAATCAACTGTTGCCTCACCTGCCAGTTACCACTGTGTCACCCACGGTACAGACAAGCGTGCTGGCGAGAGCACAATGTGTGAATGCCGTTTGCAGAGGACCGCAGAACTTGACTATGCACGGACTGAACATTTGTCGGTATTACAACCCTTTATTACACAGTTGACATGGAAATAAAAAAACATTCACTCGCAAACTATCGGTGAGTACGATGTACTTTTGTGTGTGGTTGTGTGAAGTGAATGATTGAGTCTAACACGTTTGCGTTTGGGGTAAAGATCGAGTTACAACGATGATTGCATCGGACGATCGCAAGACAAGGTCTCAGCCAGAGCAGTTCCTGTTTTGGCAGAGAGCGAGTCGGTGTGCGATGAAAAATGCATCTGAGTAGCTAACAGTCGATTTCCCCAGTCTGTAATCTCTCAAATGCGTAATAAAAATATTTTTATTATGCAAATAGTATTCGACATTTACATACGGCTCCCTAGGCTGTACGAACCTCGAATACATCAACACAGTAAAGATCACATGTCAGCTCAGGGTAGTTCAGACCATAACTGCTCAAACTGACAGCTGCGGACCGACAAACATGGAAACATGAGATCGGCCTTGTGGGAACCCGTCGCCTCAGTGTTAATGTCAGAGGCACATTCAATATGTCCGTTTCTACACTACATAAATAAACAAAATTACCTCATTGTGATATCCTTGACCAGTAACCTGACAATGCATGCGAACGTCATCAGGCTAAACTTTTTTTCTCCATGTTATTAATGTTGCAGTGAAAAATAATGCTTTCCAATATATATATGAGGACCTAAAACATAGCCCTTCAATTCTTATGGAACAGTTAAATTTACAATGATAAAAGACTGTCTAAAACTTCTTCTCCTTCTAGTTCAGTGTACAGTTATGTTTTGTTTATGTGCCACAACAACTGATCAGACAAGGTTTCTGAGCCCTGTCATTTAATTCGCGACGATGAGTCGTTTAAATTTTGAGGGTATTTAAAGTTATGTGGTAAAAAACGTACCCTATTACTCATTGTTTTATGATGGTTACAACGAATGCTGTATTCGACGTTGAACTTGTGAAGAATTGTGAGGTTGAAATCATGAACATCTTTGGTCTTTGTCATTACTTCACTAATGGTTAGTTGGTGAGACGTTAAGTGATCAAATACAATGCTTACTCTAATCCTTTGATGATAGTTAACAAAGTGACGTTTTCTTAAAAAACTGTATCAATTCCAGATGTCAAAGATTGAAAACTAGCCGTATATTCTACTCTGGGTTGGTAATTCTACTGGTTGACAGAATTGTCCCCGAGGTTATCGTTCGCCCGGTTAAAAGCGATGTATCCGTTGCTTCGCTTCGATAAAGTTTGTATGTGCGAGTGTGATAGTGAGTGCTTCACGAACTCTACAAGGTGTGGAGCGGTCTCATTAAGAAAAATGTAACAACTTAGTCGGCTATTGAACCTCTCTTTTTGTGGGAGTGGAGATTTAGCCGAGCGGTTCTCTCTGTGGCCTCTCCGCTAGGCGACTGATGCCGTATGTTGTGGGTTCGAACCCGATTCAAAACTAGCCGTATTACAGACATCAGAATGAGACTTTGGCACCCTTGCAAGATGATATCATGTCTATAGATAACTTATTATATGCTAATTTGTTAATGTCAGAGCCTCATTCAATATGTCCGTTTCTTCGATACATAAATAAACAAAATTACCATACCCGGAATCCTTGACAAGTAATCAGACAAGGCATTTGAACGTCTTTGTTAAAGCATAAGGCACTCTCGATCTGATGATCATCAGGCTGAGCTCATTTTTCACTCATTATTGATGCTTCAATAAGAAATAATGCTTTCCGTTGTTTGTGAGGACCTAAAACAAAGTCATTCAATTCTCAAGGAACCCTTCAAATTAACTAATTATAAAAGACTGTCTAAAATGTCTACTCCTTCTATTGCAGTGTACAGTTATGTTTTCTGTTTCTTCCCCGTCAACTGATCAGACAAAGATTCTGAGCCTGTTATTTAATTTGACACGATCAGTCATTTTGCTAAAAACACTAACCTCATTACTCATTGTTTTATGATGGTTACAAATAATGCTGTATTCGACGATTAACTTGTGAAGAATTGTGAGGTTGAAAACATTAACCGCTTTGATCTTTGCCATTACTTTAGTAATGGTTAGTGGGTGAGAAGTCAAATGATCAAAACAATGCTTACTCTAATCCTTTGGTGATAGCTAACAAAGCGACGTTATCATAGAAACTGTATCAATTCCAGATGTCAAAGATAACTTACAGACATCAGAATGAGACTTTGCACCCTTTCAAGATGATATCATGTCTATAGATCACTAACTTGTTAATGTCAGAGTCTCATTCAGTATGTCCGTTTCTTCGATACATAAATCAAACAAAATTACCATATCGTGGAATCCTTGACCAGTAATATGACAATGGATTAGGGCGTCTATGTAAACACATAAGACATTCTCCGTCTGATGATCATCGGCCTAAGCATATTTTTCTTCTTGTTACTAATGCTGCAAAACGAAATAATGCTGTTCAATTTATGTCAAGACCTAAAACATGGCCCTCCAATTGTCACGGCACCGTTCACATTTACTTCTTGCAGAACTCTGTCTAATATCTCTACTCTTTCTTTTGCAGGGTACAGTTTTATAAAAACATGCTTAAAATAGCAAATTCATGTTTTGTGTGTGTGAAGAATTGTGAGGTTGAAAACATTAACCGCTTTGATCTTTGCCATTACTTTAGTAATGGTTAGTGGGTGAGAAGTCAAGTGATCAATACAATGCTTACTCTAATCCTTTGAGGATAGCTAACAAAGCGACGTTCTCTTAGAAACTGTATCAAATCCAGATGTCACAGATAACTTACATACATCAAAATGAGACTTTGGCACCCTTGCAAGATGATATCAAGTCTACAGATAAGTTAAGTAAATTGTTAATGTCAGAGCCTCATTAAATATGTCCGTTTCTACAATACATAAATAAACAAAATTACCATATTGTGGAATCCTTTACAAGTAATCAGACAAGGCATTTGAACGTCTTTGTTAAAGCATAGGGCACTCTCGATCTGATGATCATCAGGCTGAGATCATTTTTCACTCATTACTGATGCTTCAATAAAAAAAAATGCTTTCCAATGTATGTGAGGACCTACAACAAAGCCATTCAATTCTCAAGGAACCTTCAAATTTACTAATTATAAAAGACTGTCTAAAATGTTTACTGCTTCTAGTGCAGTGTACAGTTATGGTTTCTGTGTGTTCCCCAACAACTGATCAGACAAAGATTCTGAGCCTGTTATAAAATTTGACACGATCAGTCATTTAAATTTTTTAAGTTATTTAAAGCTATGCGCTAAAAACACTAACCTCATTACTCATTGTTTTATGATGGTTACAACTAATGCTGTATTCGACGGTTAACTTGTGAAGAATTGTGAGGTTGAAAACATTAACTGCTTTGATCTTTGCCATTAGTTTAGTAATGGTTAGTGGGTGAGAAGTCAAGTGATCAATACAATGCTTACTCTAATTCTTTGAGGATAGCTAACAAAGCGGCGTTATCATAGAAACTGTATCAATTCCAGATGTCACAGATAACTTACAGACATCAGAATGAGACTTTGGCACCTTTGCAAGATGATATCATGTCTACAGATAACTTAAGTAATTTGTTAATGTCAGAGCCACATTCAATATGTCCGTTTCTACAATACATAAATAAACAAAATTACAATATTGCGGAATCCTTGACAAGTAATCAGACAAGGCATTTGAACGTCTTTCTTAAAGCATAGGGCACTCTTGAACTGATGATCATCAGGCTGAGCTCATTTTTCACTCATTACTGATGCTTCAATAAGAAATAATGCTTTCCGTTGTTTGTGAGGACATAAAACAAAGTCATTCAATTCTCAAGGAACCCTTCAAATTTACTAAATATAAAGGACTATCTAAAATGTTTACTCCTTCTAGTGCAGTGTACAGTTATGTTTTCTGTGTGTTCCCAACAACTGATCAGACAAAGATTCTGAGCCTGTTATAAAATTTGACACGATCAGTCATTTAAATTTTTTAAGTTATTTAAAGCTATGCGCTAAAAACACTAACCTCATTACTCATTGTTTTATGATGGTTACAAATAATGCTGTATTCGACGGTTAACTTGTGAAGAATTGTGAGGTTGAAAACATTAACCGCTTTGATCTTTGCCATTAGTTTAGTAATGGTTAGTGGGTGAGAAGTCAAGTGATCAATACAATGCTTACTCTAATTCTTTGAGGATAGCTAACAAAGCGACGTTATCATAGAAACTGTATCAATTCCAGATGTCAAAGATAACTTACAGACATCAGAATGAGACTCTGAAACCATTGCAAGATGATATCATGTCTACAGATAACTTAATTAATTTGTTATGTCAGAGCCACATTCAATATGTCCGTTTCTACAATACATAAATAAACAAAATTACCTCATTGTGATATCCTTGACCAGTAATCTGACAATGCATGCGAACGTCATCAGGCTAAACTTTTTTTTCTCCATGTTATTAATGTTGCAGTGAAAAATAATGCTTTCCAATATATATATGAGGACCTAAAACATAGCCCTTCAATTCTTATGGAACAGTTAAATTTACTAATGATAAAAGACTGTCTAAAACTTCTTCTCCTTCTAGTTCAGTGTACAGTTATGTTTTGTTTATGTGCCACAACAACTGATCAGACAAGTTTCTGAGCCCTGTCATTTAATTCGCGACGATGAGTCGTTTAAATTTTGAGGGTATTTAAAGTTATGTGGTAAAAAACGTACCCTATTACTCATTGTTTTATGATGGTTACAACGAATGCTGTATTCGACGTTTGAACTTGTGAAGAATTGTGAGGTTGAAATCATGAACATCTTTGGTCTTTGTCATTACTTCACTAATGGTTAGTTGGTGAGACGTTAAGTGATCAAATACAATGCTTACTCTAATCCTTTGATGATAGCTAACAAAGTGACGTTTTCTTAAAAAACTGTATCAATTCCAGATGTCAAAGATTGAAAACTAGCCGTATATTCTACTCTGGGTTGGTAATTCTGCTGGTTGACAGAATTGTCCCCGAGGTTATCGTTCGCCTGGTTAAAAGCGATGTATCCGTTGCTTCGCTTCGATAAAGTTTGTATGTGCGAGTGTGATAGTGAGTGCTTCACGAACTCTACAAGGTGTGGAGCGGTCTCATTAAGAAAAATGTAACAACTTAGTCGGCTATTGAACCTCTCTTTTTGTGGGAGTGGAGATTTAGCCGAGCGGTTCTCTCTGTGGCCTCTCCGCTAGGCGACTGATGCCGTATGTTGTGGGTTCGAACCCGATTCAAAACTAGCCGTATTACAGACATCAGAATGAGACTTTGGCACCCTTGCAAGATGATATCATGTCTATAGATAACTTATTATATGCTAATTTGTTAATGTCAGAGCCTCATTCAATATGTCCGTTTCTTCGATACATAAATAAACAAAATTACCATACCCGGAATCCTTGACAAGTAATCAGACAAGGCATTTGAACGTCTTTGTTAAAGCATAGGGCACTCTCGATCTGATGATCATCAGGCTGAGCTCATTTTTCACTCATTATTGATGCTTCAATAAGAAATAATGCTTTCCGTTGTTTGTAAGGACCTAAAACAAAGTCATTCAATTCTCAAGGAACCCTTCAAATTAACTAATTATAAAAGACTGTCTAAAATGTCTACTCCTTCTATTGCAGTGTACAGTTATGTTTTCTGTTTGTTCCCCGACAACTGATCAGACAAAGATTCTGAGCCTGTTATTTAATTTGACACGATCAGTCATTTTGCTAAAAACACTAACCTCATTACTCATTGTTTTATGATGGTTACAACTAATGCTGTATTCGACGATTAACTTGTGAAGAATTGTGAGGTTGAAAACATTAACCGCTTTGATCTTTGCCATTACTTTAGTAATGGTTAGTGGGTGAGAAGTCAAATGATCAAAACAATGCTTACTCTAATCCTTTGGTGATAGCTAACAAAGCGACGTTATCATAGAAACTGTATCAATTCCAGATGTCAAAGATAACTTACAGACATCAGAATGAGACTTTGGCACCCTTTCAAGATGATATCATGTCTATAGATCACTAACTTGTTAATGTCAGAGTCTCATTCAGTATGTCCGTTTCTTCGATACATAAATCAAACAAAATTACCATATCGTGGAATCCTTGACCAGTAATATGACAATGGATTAGGGCGTCTATGTAAACACATAAGACATTCTCCGTCTGATGATCATCGGCCTAAGCATATTTTTCTTCTTGTTACTAATGCTGCAAAACGAAATAATGCTGTTCAATTTATGTCAAGACCTAAAACATGGCCCTCCAATTGTCACGGCACCGTTCACATTTACTTCTTGCAGAACTCTGTCTAATATCTCTACTCTTTCTTTTGCAGGGTACAGTTTTATAAAAACATGCTTAAAATAGCAAATTCATGTTTTGTGTGTGTGAAGAATTGTGAGGTTGAAAACATTAACCGCTTTGATCTTTGCCATTACTTTAGTAATGGTTAGTGGGTGAGAAGTCAAGTGATCAATACAATGCTTACTCTAATCCTTTGAGGATAGCTAACAAAGCGACGTTATCTTAGAAACTGTATCAAATCCAGATGTCACAGATAACTTACATACATCAAATGAGACTTTGGCACCCTTGCAAGATGATATCAAGTCTACAGATAAGTTAAGTAAATTGTTAATGTCAGAGCCTCATTAAATATGTCCGTTTCTACAATACATAAATAAACAAAATTACCATATTGTGGAATCCTTTACAAGTAATCAGACAAGGCATTTGAACGTCTTTGTTAAAGCATAGGGCACTCTCGATCTGATGATCATCAGGCTGAGATCATTTTTCACTCATTACTGATGCTTCAATAAAAAAAAATGCTTTCCAATGTATGTGAGGACCTACAACAAAGCCATTCAATTCTCAAGGAACCCTTCAAATTTACTAATTATAAAAGACTGTCTAAAATGTTTACTGCTTCTAGTGCAGTGTACAGTTATGGTTTCTGTGTGTTCCCCAACAACTGATCAGACAAAGATTCTGAGCCTGTTATAAAATTTGACACGATCAGTCATTTAAATTTTTTTAAGTTATTTAAAGCTATGCGCTAAAAACACTAACCTCATTACTCATTGTTTTATGATGGTTACAAATAATGCTGTATTCGACGGTTAACTTGTGAAGAATTGTGAGGTTGAAAACATTAACCGCTTTGATCTTTGCCATTAGTTTAGTAATGGTTAGTGGGTGAGAAGTCAAGTGATCAATACAATGCTTACTCTAATTCTTTGAGGATAGCTAACAAAGCGGCGTTATCATAGAAACTGTATCAATTCCAGATGTCACAGATAACTTACAGACATCAGAATGAGACTTTGGCACCTTTGCAAGATGATATCATGTCTACAGATAACTTAAGTAATTTGTTAATGTCAGAGCCACATTCAATATGTCCGTTTCTACAATACATAAATAAACAAAATTACAATATTGCGGAATCCTTGACAAGTAATCAGACAAGGCATTTGAACGTCTTTCTTAAAGCATAGGGCACTCTTGAACTGATGATCATCAGGCTGAGCTCATTTTTCACTCATTACTGATGCTTCAATAAGAAATAATGCTTTCCGTTGTTTGTGAGGACATAAAACAAAGTCATTCAATTCTCAAGGAACCCTTCAAATTTACTAAATATAAAGGACTATCTAAAATGTTTACTCCTTCTAGTGCAGTGTACAGTTATGTTTTCTGTGTGTTCCCCAACAACTGATCAGACAAAGATTCTGAGCCTGTTATAAAATTTGACACGATCAGTCATTTAAATTTTTTTAAGTTATTTAAAGCTATGCGCTAAAAACACTAACCTCATTACTCATTGTTTTATGATGGTTACAAATAATGCTGTATTCGACGGTTAACTTGTGAAGAATTGTGAGGTTGAAAACATTAACCGCTTTGATCTTTGCCATTAGTTTAGTAATGGTTAGTGGGTGAGAAGTCAAGTGATCAATACAATGCTTACTCTAATTCTTTGAGGATAGCTAACAAAGCGGCGTTATCATAGAAACTGTATCAATTCCAGATGTCACAGATAACTTACAGACATCAGAATGAGACTTTGGCACCTTTGCAAGATGATATCATGTCTACAGATAACTTAAGTAATTGTTAATGTCAGAGCCACATTCAATATGTCCGTTTCTACAATACATAAATAAACAAAATTACAATATTGCGGAATCCTTGACAAGTAATCAGACAAGGCATTTGAACGTCTTTCTTAAAGCATAGGGCACTCTTGAACTGATGATCATCAGGCTGAGCTCATTTTTCACTCATTACTGATGCTTCAATAAGAAATAATGCTTTCCGTTGTTTGTGAGGACATAAGACAAAGTCATTCAATTCTCAAGGAACCCTTCAAATTTACTAAATATAAAGGACTATCTAAAATGTTTACTCCTTCTAGTGCAGTGTACAGTTATGTTTTCTGTGTGTTCCCCAACAACTGATCAGACAAAGATTCTGAGCCTGTTATAAAATTTGACACGATCAGTCATTTAAATTTTTTAAGTTATTTAAAGCTATGCGCTAAAAACACTAACCTCATTACTCATTGTTTTATGATGGTTACAAATAATGCTGTATTCGACGGTTAACTTGTGAAGAATTGTGAGGTTGAAAACATTAACCGCTTTGATCTTTGCCATTAGTTTAGTAATGGTTAGTGGGTGAGAAGTCAAGTGATCAATACAATGCTTACTCTAATTCTTTGAGGATAGCTAACAAAGCGACGTTATCATAGAAACTGTATCAATTCCAGATGTCAAAGATAACTTAGAGACATCAGAATGAGACTTTGGCACCTTGCAAGATGATATCATGTCTACAGATAACTTAAGTAATTTGTTAATGTCAGAGCCACATTCAATATGTCCGTTTCTACAATACATAAATAAACAAAATTACAATATTGCGGAATCCTTGACAAGTAATCAGACAAGGCATTTGAACGTCTTTCTTAAAGCATAGGGCACTCTTGAACTGATGATCATCAGGCTGAGCTCATTTTTCACTCATTACTGATGCTTCAATAAGAAATAATGCTTTCCGTTGTTTGTGAGGACATAAGACAAAGTCATTCAATTCTCAAGGAACCCTTCAAATTTACTAAATATAAAGGACTATCTAAAATGTTTACTCCTTCTAGTGCAGTGTACAGTTATGGTTCTGTGTGTTCCCCAACAACTGATCAGACAAAGATTCTGAGCCTGTTATAAAATTTGACACGATCAGTCATTTAAATTTTTTAAGTTATTTAAAGCTATGCGCTAAAAACACTAACCTCATTACTCATTGTTTTATGATGGTTACAAATAATGCTGTATTCGACGGTTAACTTGTGAAGAATTGTGAGGTTGAAAACATTAACCGCTTTGATCTTTGCCATTAGTTTAGTAATGGTTAGTGGGTGAGAAGTCAAGTGATCAATACAATGCTTACTCTAATTCTTTGAGGATAGCTAACAAAGCGACGTTATCATAGAAACTGTATCAATTCCAGATGTCAAAGATAACTTAGAGACATCAGAATGAGACTTTGGCACCTTGCAAGATGATATCATGTCTACAGATAACTAAGTAATTTGTTAATGTCAGAGCCACATTCAATATGTCCGTTTCTACAATACATAAATAAACAAAATTACAATATTGCGGAATCCTTGACAAGTAATCAGACAAGGCATTTGAACGTCTTTCTTAAAGCATAGGGCACTCTTGAACTGATGATCATCAGGCTGAGCTCATTTTTCACTCATTACTGATGCTTCAATAAGAAATAATGCTTTCCGTTGTTTGTGAGGACATAAACAAAGTCATTCAATTCTCAAGGAACCCTTCAAATTTACTAATTATAAAGGACTATCTAAAATGTCTACTCCTTCTAGTGCAGTGTACAGTTATGTTTCTGTTTGTTCCCGTACAACTGATCAGACAAAGATGCTGAGCCTGTTATTTAATTTGACACGATCAGTCATTTACATTTTTAAGGTATGTAAAGCTATTCGCTAAAAACACTAACCTCATTACTCATTGTTTTATGATGGTTACAACTAATGCTGTATTCGACGTTTAACTTGTGAAGAATTGTGAGGTTGAAAACATTAACTGCTTTGGTCTTTGTCATTACTTCAGTAATGGTTAGTTGGTGAGACGTCAAGTGATCAAAAACAATGCTTACTCTAATCCTTTGATGATAGCTAACAAAGCGACGTTATCTTAGAAACTGTATCAATTCCAGATGTCAAAGATAACTTACAGACATCAGAATGAGACTATGAAACCATTGCAAGATGATATCATGTCTACAGATAACTTAATTAATTTGTTAATGTCAGAGCCACATTCAATATGTCCGTTTCTACAATACATAAATAAACAAATTACCTCATTGTGATATCCTTGACCAGTAACCTGACAATGCATGCGAACGTCATCAGGCTAAACTTTTTTTTCTCCATGTTATTAATGTTGCAGTGAAAAATAATGCTTTCCAATATATATATGAGGACCTATAACATAGCCCTTCAATTCTTATGGAACAGTTAAATTTACTAATGATAAAAGACTGTCTAAAACTTCTTCTCCTTCTAGTTCAGTGTACAGTTATGTTTTGTTTATGTGCCACAACAACTGATCAGACAAGGTTTCTGAGCCCTGTCATTTAATTCGCGACGATGAGTCGTTTAAATTTTGAGGGTATTTAAAGTTATGTGGTAAAAAACGTACCCTATTACTCATTGTTTTATGATGGTTACAACGAATGCTGTATTCGACGTTGAACTTGTGAAGAATTGTGAGGTTGAAATCATGAACATCTTTGGTCTTTGTCATTACTTCACTAATGGTTAGTTGGTGAGACGTTAAGTGATCAAATACAATGCTTACTCTAATCCTTTGATGATAGCTAGCAAAGTGACGTTTTCTTAAAAAACTGTATCAATTCCAGATGTCAAAGATTGAAAACTAGCCGTATATTCTACTCTGGGTTGGTAATTCTGCTGGTTGACAGAATTGTCCCCGAGGTTATCGTTCGCCCGGTTAAAAGCGATGTATCCGTTGCTTCGCTTCGATAAAGTTTGTATGTGCGAGTGTGATAGTGAGTGCTTCACGAACTCTACAAGGTGTGGAGCGGTCTCACTAAGAAAAATGTAACAACTTAGTCGGCTATTGAACCTCTCTTTTGTGGGAGTGGAGATTTAGCCGAGCGGTTCTCTCTGTGGCCTCTCCGCTAGGCGACTGATGCCGTATGTTGTGGGTTCGAACCCGATTCAAAACTAGCCGTATTACAGACATCAGAATGAGACTTTGGCACCCTTGCAAGATGATCATGTCTATAGATAACTTATTATATGCTAATTTGTTAATGTCAGAGCCTCATTCAATATGTCCGTTTCTTCGATACATAAATAAACAAGATTACCATATTGTGGAATCCTTGATCAGTAATCTGACAAGGCATTGGAACGTCTCTGTTAACGAATACGACACTCTCAATCTGATGATAATCAGGCCAAGCTATTTTCCTCCTTATTACTAATGCTTAATAAGAAATAATGCTGTATAACATATGTGAAGTCCTAAAACACGACACTTCAATTTTTGACAGCGGGTACGGGAAAATACGTAGAGGAAGGGGAGAATCGTGGCTGATAGAAATTGAGAGTCTACCTTAGAGGGGAGTAATGTTTCAAGGTATACTGCTAGCTGATCGCATGGTTTTGCGTTGATCTGGATCACCTAGTGGGCATCAAGTGAGCGATGGGGAATTTCAGTAGTGGGGAGAGGGCAGTGGGGAGCTTGAATTGTCATTAGGAGAGGGGAGTGGGCAGACCATAGATACTGGGGGCAGAGGGCATCTAAATTCAGCGGAAGGTCATATTGTCCATGTATGCCAGTGGGAGTGCAGTTACGAACAGCTCTATTTTCACCAGCAAATTTTAGGACAAGGTCAAAAATAAGTAAAATCCGTAAATCAATCTTCAAAATATGTTTTGTGATGTTTTTGCTAAATTCACGATTTACCAGTTGGCGACACCTGAAAAGAAAAATTGTTATGACCATTAATTTCAATGGTCACATGTCTTGCTTATAATATAATTACATGCTCCACATACGACTCCCCTACTATCGATGCCGTTAGCGGAAGTTACATTTTGATGGTCAGCTTTGCATGCAGAACTTGACAACAAATAATGTTCTTCGATATACCGTGCGTTGCTGGAAAAGAGCAAATGTATTTGAAAATACATTGCAAATGTCTACACACTGCAACAATCGCGGAGCCCTTAGCCGACGACAGTACCTAATCACAGCCTTTTTCACTATGACCTGCTGCTTAAATGGCGGAATTGTTTTTGTCTCGTTTATATCTTCATGTATACTTGCGCATAGACTGTGGGCATAGAAATACAGTGTCCTCATTTCTACTTCATAAAAGTATCAAAGCGGCGTTAAATGAAAGAATAAACTTCAGCAGACTGTCACGTTCATTCTGAGGTGATCGCATGATTCAAGCACTATACTTTGGCGACTGACGCGTACTGCATGCTGTGTGTGCCCTGTCCTTTGGTCATGACTGCGTAAATACCCTAAAAAATACTGTTTCAATGTGACGAGTCATACTTTTCTTTTTTTGTTTAACGTCTAAATCGAACAACGGTGAGACAAAAAACTTCCTTCCCTTGAAGTTTGATTCACTCCGGCTTCATCCATTCTAAAATGTTCTGCTTAGTTACTAAACTCCACATGGCAGGACTGTGTGCTACGGGCTGTAGGCCTCCAGTAGCTAGTTGGGTATCTAGGGGAATCAGTCTTGTGATCTCTGGAATACTGGCGAACACAAATTTTACAGATAAAGGTTCAAACAACATATTCGTATTCGTGGCATGAATTTTACTGAATTCACAGCAATGATTGATCGAGGCCGATTTCCTATAAGCGGCTGTTTGTGTTTTTTTACCGGTCTTTAACTTCGGGCAACAAACC
Organism: Ptychodera flava; assembly: GCF_041260155.1. Taxonomy (NCBI): domain Eukaryota; kingdom Metazoa; phylum Hemichordata; class Enteropneusta; family Ptychoderidae; genus Ptychodera; species Ptychodera flava. The sequence goes on along the minus strand of NC_091929.1, from coordinate 51,538,597 downwards.
ACTATCAGTCAGCGCAGCAGTGCAAACACTGTTATGCGATGCGAGTTCCTAGAGACAAAAGCGAATAATGCCCGGTCAAATCGCTGTCATTGCTATCTATGTATTCACTTGTGGTTCGAAATAGCGTTCAACTGTAACAAATAATTACAAGAGGCACAGAGAAGTCCCCCGTTCAATAACATTCGCATAGATTTTATGTGTCAAGAGGAAACCAACAAATGTGAACAGTATCGATCGATAGTAAGCTTACTCGGCAGTGTCACAATGTCATCACTGATGTTCAGTCGTACCCCTGGGTGCGATGTAAAAAAGTTCAACATGTCATCGTCATGTCAAATAAAAAAACACCATGGCAGAATGATTCCCTAAATAAAAGTCTATGAAGATACAGGTTTATGATCCACATTTTCTCACCATAAGATGCAAAGAAAATGTATTACTCTGTAACTGTTTTACTATCGTATCACGGTAGCAATCTTACATGCTTTCAGGTTTATCATAGAACCATTTGGTCAATGGTTTTATTTCTTTTTCTCAGTCCTTGTCATTCGATAGCTTAACTTACAATATACCCTTTTAATCGTCACTATTTAAGAGAAGTTTGTTTTTCGCATGTGTTTCTCCTCGAGTATGTTAAGGCGAGGCTTGAGAAATTTCTTATGAATATGCAAATTTGCACTATAAATATTCATGTTTCCACGAGCGCGCGCGCTCAGCACGATTGAACTGGATCGCGGACGTGTATGCATGGTATGTAGTGTGCGAGTGTAGCTTCGAGGCTTCAGCTCACGTGGGAAGAGACCCGAACCGCTAGATTTTGAACGGCTATTTATGCCAACCAACTTCACCGTTTCGGTCTTTAGCATATCCAGAGCCAACAAAGACTTTTACATATCGAAATGAACGCAGTTAGACGAACGATATTGTGGCTACGCCAACATGGTTGCCGCCATCAGCACACGCGTTGAACTTGATCCCTGATGTGGCCCGCCACTTGTTTTCGCCATCATTTATCAATGACAGACTGAGGTGTTTTAGCAAAAACTGATCGTCACTACTCATGACATGTAAAAAAACCGTCAGAGACAAAAGCAAGGTTAAATATTTTCTCGATCTCCAACTGCCCTCGCACCGACGCGATTGCTGCATGCGTGCTGAAATGGACGCGACCGCCTCGTTACTAGGATACAGTCAGCTGTCTTTACCCATAAAGCATTGTATGTGGTCCCTTGATGGGCTTGCCCAGGGGCCTGCATGGGATTCCCCGGGCCGGCTAGAGGCCCAAATTACGAAAAGAAAAATGCCAAAATCCAGCCGCTAAACATGTTATTTTTGTTAAATCGCTGATTTGAATATTATATTGACATGTTTGTCGATATCATGCTGACAATTCTTTATCCCAGAAAGCAAGTGCAGGCACAGTTTGAGCCCAATTACGCTCGTTTTGGAGGTCGTCCGTCAAGGGTCAGCTGATATTTTGTGGCGAGTCATTAATACGGAGGCGAAATTTCTTACAGTATAGGTCGCACTAGTGATGGAAAATGGGGTCAACGTGGACAATGTGGTTGTTTACAGGATCTGGGGGAGTCTAGCGGCTGGATTCTGTGCTCGAACTGACGATACCATTTTCGAACCAAAAATACCGTTTTTTAGTAAAATTAATAACTATTTCGGGGATTTCATCAACATAATACTATTTTGCGGAGTCGTTTTTTATAAAATACATATACAAAGTTTGACTAATACGGAAGGATGAGTCGATTTAGCCAGTAAAACCGAAACGCATTCGTCTATAGAGGGCGCCCTTGCGGGAGCCGTGCCTTAACATACTCGAGTCGCTATCCATTATGCTCAAGTTTGTATGAAGGTTACAGGCTGCTAACGCATTCTTCTGAGCCATGATCTGAAGTACTGTGCATAGTATGACAGAACCCCATGGCTTCGGAGGGTACTCTGTGGCGTTCGGAAGGTATTTCCCGATGGATACGGTGTATTCTGCCTCCAGTACTTTTCCGAGTGAAGCGAAGAAAAGTGCAGGCAGAATACACCGTATCCCCAGGGATATACCTTCGGAACGCCACAGAGTGCCGTCCGAAGCCATGGGGTTCTGTTATCATTACATATGTTCCCCAATTTTGTCGATCGCCGTCAGCAAAACAACTACATCGCGGCACTGCCTGATTGCATATAGATTCTATATAGTGCACATTGATATGTTGTCAATGAACTTTTCATCGGCTGTGAGTGCACTGATTGGTTAAGGGAAACGTTCTTCTATTCATATGCAAATAATTTGATGCAGCGTGCCGAGTTCACACCCCAGTTTTTCCATCCTGACTAAGACAACAAAACAGGCACAAAGAAAGACGCTTCACGACAGAAATCTTAAAAGTTTCTAGTGCATGTGAATAAATAGCTATTTGGAGATCAACTGTAGTAAAAATTCGAATGACTGAAATCTCAAAATTGTGCGCGAAATTAGACTAATCAGAGTCCGAGTATGGCAGTCAGATCTACGGTGAATGAAACGGTGTGTGATACACGGACATCTTGCAAAGAAAGACGCTGTTAAGAGTTGTAGTCGAAGACTCCTACAGTGATTTAAGTATTGGAGAAAAGTCCTGGTAACTGGTTTATAACTTGCTGGCTACACCATTGCAAGATTGCGAAGAACTTCGAAGAACTGGTTGTCTGGGGAGCCGATCTACCACTCGCGTTGCAGGCGGCGCGATGGCCAATGGCAATTGTCTTTGCCGTGGCTGATCTCGATGTGCTCGGTCGATGTACTCGGTCATGGGTTAAAGTTGTTATCAATCCCACTCAATATTATTCATTTGACGCAGCATTGTTGATCTTCGTTGGCGACTGATTTTTGGTAGCTTGATACCGAATCTAGCTCATACTTTTCATCGCTATGTTTCCGTACGTTAACAAAAATTTGGCAAGATTTTACGTCGCAGTCGTGGGTCAAGCTCAACTGATGGAAATTTTCTCGAGTCTACGAGTTTCCGTTGTTATTGCCCGAAGCCGCCCGTCGTTGAAAACAGCAACTTTGGGAAGTGTTTTCATAATGGTGTTTCAGTTTTTTTTTTTGCAACCTGACGAGAGCTTTGACGTCTTCGGTCGAAACTGCAGCAAATCTTGCAGATGTCAACGGCTTATATCGTAGCTTTTCCGGTACCGCACGTTGTCACATGTTTGTTTTTTCCGTCAATGCCGAGACATTAGTTTCAATTCAATAAATTTCTGATTCCAAATATTCGAAAAAAAAGTTCTGCCAATTATTTTCCTCGACAGATATACAATCCGCTTCAACATGTGTATTGTTGTTCAGAAGCCGCTAGCAGGCGACGATATTTACCAATAGGAAGTAGTACGGGATTATAACTAAAATTAGCGTGAAATAATTTATTAACCATGGATGTCTATGTAAACATTATTTAATTGCACGTGACCTGTTTTCAAAATAATTTGCGATTGGCAAAACAAGTAAAATATTTTGCTGAAAGCAAGCAATCAATAAAATATTTAAAGCAGTAATAATTAGCTCAATCAGAAGCTAAATAAAATACATAGAAAATTCCATAGTTTTTGAGAACATGCAAAAATAGAGGGACTATTTTAATTCTGTCTGTGAAAATACCAAATTTATTTCGCCGTCAACTGATTGGTATTCTGTGGTACATATGTAAATATTATTCCTTATGTGATGGGATTCAACCATGGTGGGTATATTCATATCGCTTTGACGACCAGACAAAGATTTACATTGCTGTAAATAGCAAAAGGCGATCTATATATCCTTGAAGCATCAATTTCAAGCCTCAAAGTTCACTATATGGGTCGCCTCTGGATTTGACCGGGGATTATTGTCATCGGAAAAATTGTAGAAAATGCTCAACTTTGTCCCTTTAAAGCAGTAAAGTCATATTTTGAGGGTGTGCCACGACTACTGATCACACACATTTTCTGATCCATGTAATTTAATTTGACACGGTGAGCCTTTAAAATGTTTGAGAACATTTTATTATCTGCTTCCAATTTTGCCATCTTTGTAGCAAGGGTTACTAGGTGAGAAGTTGAATGATTCAAAACAATGCTAACTCTTATCTTTTGGTGTAGCAAACAAAGCGACGTCATCTAAGGAACGCTATCAATAACAATGATAAAAGATACGCAAGTGAGTTAAGGCAGGGGTCCAGCAGGGGTCCAGACCGAATTTCGAGCTGAATTTCATTTCTCAAAAACTACTGGTCATATTTTGATGAAATTTGGTACACATACGTAGTTTTGATAGCTCTTTCAGTTTATGTCACTTAAATTTGCATAAAAGGTGTCACGTGATTTACATATTGACATTTTTTGCGCCAAAATCGCGTATATTATTTATCGGCATATTCCAACTTGTAAACCACATTTAAACTATGTTTTTTCGGCATATGATAATAGAATGGGTTCAGTACAATCGATCAACATCCTTTACAATAAGAAATTTCTGAGTTAATCGCCTCAAATTTGCGCCAAATACGTACGATTTGTAGGAAAAGTCAATTCTTGGTTTAGTTCCGGTGATTTTTAGAGAAACGCTACCAAATCATACATGTTTAAGCTATTGTTGTAAAGATATTTTAAGCCTTAGTTTGGGGATAGCAAAATTTCATTTAAAAAATGCAATCTACAAGTTGAAATTTTCGAAAGAAATCTGGTCGCTTTGTGCGCGATCGGGCCATCTCGCAAGCAATCCAAAAGGTCATGACCCCGTCGCCTGTTACTGAAACAATTTGTAATTTTAAGTTGAAAGTGGCTGCACACATCATCCCTCTTGTCTTGTTTGTGCTTTTATGTGTTTTCTGTCTGTATCGGGTAAGGTTGTTAGTGAGAAAATTAACAAATTGGTTGTTATAGCCATGGTGAGACGTGGAAGTATGTCTCAGACCACCGTGACCTTTTGACCCCCACGTTTCCTACCAGTTCGTTCCTTAGTGGCTTATATAAACATGGAGGTACCAAATGTATCTCCATGACATAAGCACATGATCTCTTCCTTAATTTTATATTGTATCTATGTTGTTGATCTCTGCATTCTTCTTGCAGGGAAGCAAGAATACTCATGTTTGGATCGTTTTGTGTCCGACTCTGTTCATTAACCCTTGCAACCTCGTTCCTAATGCCGTGGACTTTGGCCTCAGGATGGCTGATGTATGGATTTCGTTTGTACGCGATGATCGGTCTATTCTATGTGTTCGAAGTTCCACACAGCGCTTATGGGCTATCTTTTGTTGTGAACACTAGTGTGTCCTTTGTCGCTTTGTTGGCTCGATGATGATCCAGTTAGGAACTTTGTTTGTGATATGATTTTAGAGATTTTCTGTTGTTATCTCATGTGTGGGCAGTGTTGTTTTATTAATATTCATGAGCCCTAATGCATATTGATGATAACGTTTGACGCCCATGCCTTAACCTACTTGCGTAACTTACAGTTATAAGAATGAGACATTGTAACCGTTCCATGCTGACATCATTGTTTCTAAAGATGACATAAGTAATTAGTTAACATCGGAGCCTCATTCGAGATGCCAAAGTCAATGATGAAGAAAATAGACACAAAACATTGCTTCACTGTGGGAATGTATATATGAACAAAACAGGACACTCGGCATATTATGATAATCTGACTAAGCACATTTGTTCTCTTTGTTAGTCTAAACAGACAAAGTCAAGGGGGACTTACAGGTTTGGTCATGTCCGTGCGTCCATCCGTTCACGCAGATATCTCATAGATGCATGGAGTGATTTCATTCAAACTTGGTACACGGATTACTGCATATGTCATACATATGCACGTTGATTTGTTTTGTGATACGATCCAATATCGTCGCCGTGCGGCCATTTTGTAATGATTTTTCATGTACGGAGCCATAACTCAGGCACATCTCGACGGATTTTATTCAAAATCGGTAGGACTCTAATCTAATCTAATCCTTTGATGATAGCTAACAAAGCCGACGTTATCTTAGAAACTTTATCAATTTCAGATGTAAAAGATAACTTACAGTCGTCAGAAAGAGACATTATAACCGTTGCAAGATGATATCATGTCTAGAGATAACTTAACTAATGTCAGAGCCTCATTCAATATGTCAGTTTTGTCACTACATAAATCAACAAAAATTACCATATTGTGGAGTCCTTGACCAGTGATATGATAATGCATTGGAACGTATATGGTAACACATAGGACATTCTCCATCTGATGATGATCGGGCTAAGCATATTACTAATGCTGCAATAAGAAATACTGCTTTCCAATGTATACCTGGTATATGAGGACCTAACACATAACCCTTCAATTCTCACTGAACCGGTTAAATTTACTAATTACAAAAGACTGTCTAAAATTTCTCCCCTTTTGGTGCAGTGTACAGTTATGTTTTCTGTGTGTGCCATAACAATTGATCTGACAAAGATTCTGAGTCCTGTCATTTAATTTGACACGATGTCTCGTTAAAAATGTTGAGGGTATTTAATGCTATACGATAAAAACACTTACCCTATTACTCATTATCTTATGATGGTTACAGCTAATGCTGTATTCGACGATTAATTTGTGAAGGATTGTCGATGGTCGAAAACATTCACCGCTTTGATCTTTGCCATTACTTTAGTAATGGTTAGTGGGTGAGAAGTCAAGTAATCAATACAATGCTTACTCTAATGCTTTGGTGATAGCTAACAAAGCGAAGTTATCATAGAAACTGTATCAATTCCAGATGTCAAAGATAACTTACAGACATCAGAATGAGACTTTGGCACCCTTTCAAGATGATATCATGTCTACAGATATACTTAAGTAATTTGTTAATGTCAGAGCCTCATTCAATATGTCCGTTTCTTCAATACATAAATAAACAAAATTACCATATTGCGGAATCCTTGACAAGTAATCAGACAAGGCATTTGAACGTCTTTGTTAAAGCGGGCACTCTCGATCTGATGATCATCAGTCTGAGCTCATTTTTCACTCATTATTGATGCTTCAATAAGAAATAATGCTTTCCGTTGTTTGTGAGGACCTAAAACAAAGCCATTCAATTCTCAAGGGACCCTTCAAATTTACTAATTATAAAGGACTGTCTAAAATGTCTACTCCTTCTATTGCAGTGTACAGTTATGTTTTCTGTTTGTTCCCCAACAACTGATCAGACAAAGATTCTGAGCCTGTTATTTAATTTGACACGATCAGTCATTTAAATTTTTTAAGGTATGTAAAGCTATTCGCTAAAAACACTAACCTCATTACTCATTGTTTTATGATGGTTACAACTAATGCTGTATTCGACGATTAGCTTGTGAAGAATTGTGAGGTTGAAAACATTAACCGCTTTGATCTTTGCCATTACTTTAGTAATGGTTAGTGGGTGAGAAGTCAAGTGATCAAAAACAATGCTTACTCTAATCCTTTGAGGATAGCTAACAAAGCGACGTTATCTTAGAAACTGTATCAATTCCAGATGTCAAAGATAACTTACAGACATCAGAATGAGACTCTGGAACCCTTGCAAGATAATCTAATGTGTATCGATAACTTTAGTAATTTGTTACTGTCAAAGTCTCATTCAATATGTCCTTTCTTCGATACATTAATCAACAAAATTACCTCATTGTGATATCCTTGACCAGTAACCTGACAATGCATGCGAACGTCATCAGGCTAAACTTTTTTTTCTTCATGTTATTAATGTTGCAGTGAAAAATAATGCTTTCCATATATATATATGAGGACCTAAAACATAGCCCTTCAATTTTTATGGAACAGTTAAATTTACTAATTGTAAAAGACTGTCTAAAACTTCTTCTCCTTCTAGTTCAGTGTACAGTTATGTTTTGTTTATGTGCCACAACAACTGATCAGACAAGGTTTCTGAACCCTGTCATTTAATTCGCGACGATGAGTCGTTTAAATTTTGAGGGTATTTAAAGCTCTGTGGTAAAAACGTACCCTATTACTCATTGTTTTATGATGGTTACAACGAATGCTGTATTCGACGTTGAACTTGTGAAGAATTGTGAGGTTGAAACATGAACCACTTTGGTCTTTGTCATTACTTCAGTAATGGTTAGTTGGTGAGACGTCAAGTGATCAAATACAATGCTTACTCTAATCCTTTGATGATAGCTAACAAAGTGACGTTTTCTTAAAAAACTGTATCAATTCCAGATGTCAAAGATTGAAAACTAGCCGTACATTCTACTCTGGGTTGGTAATTCTGCTGGTTGACAGAATTGTCCCCGAGGTTATCGTTCGCCCGGTTAAAAGCAATGTATCCGTTGCTTCGCTTCGATAAAGTTTGTATGTGCGATGTGTGATAGTGAGTGCTTCACGAACTCTACAAAGTGTGGAGCTGTCTCATTAAGAAAATGTAACAACTTAGTCGGCTATTGAACCTCTCTTTTTGTGGGAGTGGAGATTTAGCCGAGTGGTTCTCTCTGTGGCCTCTCCGCTAGGCGACTGATGCCGTATGTTGTGGGTTCGAACCCGATTCAAAACTAGCCGTATTACAGACATCAGAATGAGACTTTGGCACCCTTGCAAGATGATATCATGTCTATAGATAACTTATTATATGCTAATTTGTTAATGTCAGAGCCTCATTCAATATGTCCGTTTCTTCGATACATAAATAAACAAAATTACCATATTGTGGAATCCTTGATCAGTAATCTGACAGGGCATTGGACGTCTCTGTTAACGAATACGACACTCTCAATCTGATGATAATCAGGCCAAGCTTTTTCCTCCTCATTACTAATGCTTTAATAAGAAATAATGCTGTATAACATATGTGAAGTCCTAAAACACGACACTTCAATTTTCACGGAACCGTTCAAATTTACTACTGACAGAAGACTGGCTTAAATCTCTACTCCTTCTGCTGCAGTGTACTGTTTTATAAAAACATGCTTCAAATAGCAAAGTTGGCTATTTTTCATGAGTTTTGTTTGACACAAGACACTTTTTATATATTGTTTGACATGCTGAAAGGTAATGAATTAATGGATGACCATGCATATATTCAACCACGGTTTTGGACATTGTAAATGAAACCATCGCATGAAATACAGGTGCCACCAACTAAGCTGTTCATGCAAAAAGGTGTTGGTGCGCCATTGTTTGAGCGGAGGGCAATTTTAAAAACTAATCAGTGGGAGGAGTGACAAAATTGATATTTACTGTGGATGAAGAAGAATTTTTGACAGCGGGTACGGAAAAATACGTAGAGGAAGGGGAGAATCGTGGCTGATAGAGCTTGAGAGTCTAACTTAGAGGGGAGTAATGTTTCAAGGTATACTGCTAGCTGATCGCATGGTTTTGCGTTGATCTGGATCACCTAGTGGGCATCAAGTGAGCGATGGGGAATTTAAGTAGTTGGGAGAGGGCAGTGGGAGCTTGAATTGTCATTGGGAGAGGGGAGTGGGCAGACCATAGATACTGGTGGGCAGAGGGCATCTAAATTCAGCGGAAGGTCATATTGCCCATGTATGCCAGTGGAGGGCAGTTACGAACAGCTCTATTTTCACCAGCAAATTTTAGGACAAGGTCAAGGGCTTTGCATGTAGAACTTGATAACAAATAATGTTCTTCGATATACCGTGCGTTGCTGGAAAAGAGCAACTGTATTTGAAAATACATTTCAAGGTCAAAAATAAGTAAAATCCGTAAATCAATCTTCAAAATATGTTTTTTGATGTTTTTGCTAAATTCACGATTTACCAGTTGGCGACACCTGAAAAGAAAAAATTGTTATGACCATTAATTTCAATGGTCACATGTCTTGCTTATAATATAATTACATGCTCCAAATACGACTCCCCTACTATCGATGCCGTTAGCGGAAGTTACATTTTGATGGTCAGCTTTGCATGTAGAACTTGATAACAAATAATGTTCTTCGATATACCGTGTGTTGCTGGAAAAGAGCAACTGTATTTGAAAATACATTTCAAATGTCTACACACTGCAACAATCGCGGAGCCCTTAGCCGACGACAGTACCTAATCTCAGCCTTTTCGCTACGACCTGCTGCTTAAATGGCGGAATTGTTTTTCTCTCGTTTATATCTTCATGTAGACTTGCGCATAGACTGTGGCATAGAAATACAGTGTCCTCATTTCTACTTCATAAAAGTATCAAAGCGGCGTTAAATGAAAATACGGATAGTTTTCAATCGGATTCGAACCCACAACATACGGCATCAGTCGCCTAGCTTAGAGGCCAGAGACAGAACCAGTCGGCTAAATCTCCACTCCCAAAAAAGAGTGGTTCAATAGCCGGCTAAGTTGATCCATTTTTCTGACTGAGACCGCTCAACACGTTGTAGAGTTCTTGAAGCACTCACGCACGCATGCTCACTATCATACATCGCACATACACACTACATCGAAGCGAAGAAACAAATTTCATCGCATTAACTGGGCGAACGATAACCTCGGGGACAATTCTGTCCACCAGCAGTGTTACCAACCCAGGATAGAAAATACTGATAGTTTTCAATCGGATTCGAACCCACAACATACGGCATCAGTCGCCTAGCTGAGAGGCCAGAGACAGAACCACTCGGCTAAATCTCCACTCCCAAAAAAGAGTGGTTCAATAGCCGGCTAAGTTGTTACATTTTTCTGACTGAGACCGCTCAACACGTTGTAGAGTTCGTGAAGCACTCACGCACGCATGCTCACTATCATACATCGCACATACACACTACATCGAAGCGAAGAAACGAATTTCATCGCTTTAACTGGGCGAACGATAACCTTGGGGACAATTCTGTCCACCAGCAGTGTTACCAACCCAGGATAGAAAATACGGATAGTTTTCAATCGGATTCGAACCCACAACATACGGCATCAGTCGCCTAGCTGAGAGGCCAGAGACAGAACCAGTCGGCTAAATCTCCACTCCCAAAAAAAAGTGGTTCAATAGCCGGCTAAGTTGTTACATTTTTCTGACTGAGACCGCTCAACACGTTGTAGAGTTCATGAAGCACTCACGCACGCATGCTCACTATCATACATCGCACATACACACTACATCGAAGCGAAGAAACAAATTTCATCGCTTTAACTGGGCGAACGATAACCTCGGGGACAATTCTGTCTACCAGCAGTGTTACCAACCCAGGATAGAAAATACGGATAGTTTTCAATCGGATTCGAACCCACAACATACGGCATCAGTCGCCTAGCTGAGAGGCCAGAGACAGAACCAGTCGGCTAAATCTCCACTCCCAAAAAAGAGTGGTTCAATAGCCGGCTAAGTTGTTACATTTTTCTGACTGGGACCGCTCAACACGTTGTAGAGTTCGTGAAGCACTCACGCACGCATGCTCACTATCATACATCGCACATACACACTACATCGAAGCGAAGAAACGAATTTCATCGCTTTAACTGGGCGAACGATAACCTCAGGGACAATTCTGTCCACCAGCAGTGTTACCAACCAGGATAGAAAATGCGGATAGTTTTCAATCGGATTTTAACCCACAACATACGGCATCAGTCACGTAGCTGAGAGGCCAGAGACAGAACCAGTCGGCTAAATCTCAACTCCCAAAAAGAGTGGTTCAATAGCCGGCTAAGTTGTTACATTTTTCTGACTGAGACCGCTCAACACGTTGTAGAGTTCGTGAAGCACTCACGCACGCATGCTCACTATCATACATCGCACATACACACTACATCGAAGCGAAGAAACGAATTTCATCGCTTTAACTGGGCGAACGATAACCTCGGGGACAATTCTGTCCACCAGCAGTGTTACCAACCCAGGATAGAAAATACGGATAGTTTTCAATCGGATTCGAACCCACAACATACGGCATCAGTCGCCTAGCTGAGAGGCCAGAGACAGAACCAGTCGGCTAAATCTATACTCCAAAAAAAAGTGGTTCAATAGCCGGCTAAGTTGTTACATTTTTCTGACTGAGACCGCTAAACACGTTGTAGAGTTCGTGAAGCACTCACGCACGCATGCTCACTATCATACATTGCACATACACACTACATCGAAGCGAAGAAACGAATTTCATCGCTTTAAACTGGGCGAACGATAATCTCGGGGACAATTCTGTCCACCAGCAGTGTTACCAACCCAGGATAGAAAATACGGATAGTTTTCAATCGGATTCGAACCCACAACATACGGCATCAGTCTCATAGCTGAGAGGCCAGAGACAGAACCAGTCGGCTACATCTATACTCCCAAAAAAGAGTGGTTCAATAGCCAGTTAAGTTGTTACATTTTTCTGACTGAGACCGCTCAACACGTTGTAGAGTTCGTGAAGCACTCACGCACGCATGCTCACTATCATACATCGCACATACACTCTACATCGAAGCGAAAGAAACGAATTTCATCGCTTTAATCTGGGCGAACGATAACCTCGGGGACAATTCTGTCCACCAGCATTGTTACCAACCCAGGATAGAAAATACGGATAGTTTTCAATCGGATTCGAACCCAAAACATACGGCATCAGTCGCCTAGCTGAGAGGCCAGAGACAGAACCAGTCGGCTAAATCTCCACTCCCAAAAAAGAGTGGTTCAATAGCAGGCTAAGTTGTTACATTTTTCTGACTGAGACCGCTCAACACGTTGTAGAGTTCGTGAAGCACTCACGCACGCATGCTCACTATCATACATCGCACATACACTCTACATCGAAGCGAAGAAACGAATTTCATCGCTTTATCTGGGCGAACGATAACCTCGGCGACTTTTCTGTCCACCAGCATTCTTACCAACCCAGGATAGAAAATACGGATAGTTTTCAATCGGATTCGAACCCACAACATACGGCATCAGTCGCCTAGCTGAGAGGCCAGAGACAGAACCAGTCGGCTAAATCTCCACTCCCAAAAAGAGTGGTTAAATAGCCGGCTAAGTTGTTACATTTTTCTGACTGAGACCGCTCAATACGTTGTAGAGTTCGTGAAGCACTCACGCACGCATGCTCACTATCATACACCGCACATACACACTACATCGAAGCGAAGAAACGAATTCCATCGCTTTAACTGGGCGAACGATAAACTCGGGGACAATTCTGTCCACCAGCAGTGTAATCAACCAGGATAGAAAATACGGATAGTTTTCAATCGGATTCGAACCCACAACATACTGCATCAGTCGCGTAGCTGAGAGGCCAGAGACAGAACCAGTCAGCTTAATCTCCACTTCCAAAAAAAAAAGTTGGTTCAATAGCCGGCTAAGTTGTTACATTTTTCTGACTGAGACCGCTCAACACGTTGTAGAGTTCGTGAAGCACTCACGCACGCATGCTCACTATCATACATCGCACATACACACTACATCGAAGCGAAGAAACGAATTTCATCGCTTTAACTGGGCGAACGATAACCTCGGGGACAATTCTGTCCACCAGCAGTGTTACCAACCCAGGATAGAAAATACGGATAGTTTTCAATCGGATTCGAACCCACAACATACGGCATCAGTCGCGTAGCTGAGAGGCCAGAGACAGAACCAGTCAGCTTAATCTCCATTTCCAAAAAAACAAGTTGGTTCACTAGCCGGCTAAGTTGTTACATTTTTCTGACTGAGACCGCTCAACACGTTGTAGAGTTCATGAAGCACTCACGCACGCATGCTCACTATCATACATCGCACATACACACTACATCGAAGCGAAGAAACGAATTTCATCGCTTTAACTGGGCGAACAATAACCTCGGGGACAATTCTGTCCACCAGCAGTGTTACCAACCCAGGATAGAAAATACGGATAGTTTTCAATCGGATTCGAACCCACAACATACGGCATCAGTCGCCTAGCTGAGAGGCCAGAGACAGAACCAGTCGGCTAAATCTCCACTCCCAAAAAAGAGTGGTTCAATAGCCGGCTAAGTTGTTACATTTTTCTGACTGAGACCGCTCAACACGTTGTAAAGTTCGTGAAGCACTCACGCACGCATGCTCACTATCATACATCGCACATACACACTACATCGAAGTGAAGAAACGAATTTCATCGCTTTAACTGGGCGAACAATAACCTCGGGGACAATTCTGTCCACCAGCAGTGTTACAAACCCAGGATGGAAAAGACGGATAGTTTTCAATCGGATTCGAACCCACAACATACGGCATCAGTCGCATAGCTGAGAGGCCAGAGACAAAACCAGTAGGCTAAATCTATACTCCCAAAAAAGAATGGTTCAATAGCCAGCTAAGTTGTTACATTTTTCTGACTGAGACCGCTCAACACGTTGTAGAGTTCGTGAAGCACTCACGCACGCATGCTCACTATCATACATCGCACATACACACTACATCGAAGCGAAGAAACGAATTTCATCGCTTTAACTGGGCGAACGATAACCTCGGGGACAATTCTGTCCACAAGCAGTGTTACCAACCCAGGATAGAAAATACGGATAGTTTTCAATCGGATTCGAACCCACAACATACGGCATCAGTCGCATAGCTGAGAGGCCAGAGACAAAACCAGTAGGCTAAATCTATACTCCCAAAAAAGAGTGGTTCAATAGCCAGCTAAGTTGTTACATTTTTCTGACTGAGACCGCTCAACACGTTGTAGAGTTCGTGAAGCACTCACGCACGCATGCTCACTATCATACATCACACATACACACTACATCGAAGCGAAGAAACGAATTTCATCGCTTTAACTGGGCGAACGATAACCTCGGGGACAATTCTGTCCACCAGCAGTGTTACCAACCCAGGATAGAAAATACAGATAGTTTTCAATCGGATTCGAACCCACAACATACGGCATCAGTCGCCTAGCTGAGAGGCCAGAGACAGAACCAGTCGGCTAAATCTCCACTCCCAAAAAAGAGTGGTTCAATAGCCGGCTAAGTTGTTACATTTTTCTGACTGAGACCGCTCAACACGTTGTAGAGTTCGTGAAGCACTCACGCACGCATGCTCACTATCATACATCGCACATACACACTACATCGAAGCGAAGAAACGAATTTCATCGCTTTAACTGGGCGAACGATAACCTCGGGGACAATTCTGTCCACCAGCAGTGTTATCAACCCACGATAGAAAATACGGATAGTTTTCAATCGGATTCGAACCCACAACATACGGCATCAGTCGCCTAGCTGAGAGGCCAGAGACAGAACCAGTCGGCTAAATCTCCACTCCCAAAAAAGAGTGGTTCAATAGCCGGCTAAGTTGTTACATTTTTCTGACTGAGACCGCTCAACACGTTGTAGAGTTCGTGAAGCACTCACGCACGCATGCTCACTATCATACATCGCACATACACACTACATCGAAGCGAAGAAACGAATTTCATCGCTTTAACTGGGCGAACGATAACCTCGGGGACAATTCTGTCGACAAGCAGTGTTACCAACCCAGGATAGAAAATACGGATAGTTTTCAATCGGATTCGAACCCACAACATACGGCATCAGTCGCCTAGCTGAGAGGCCAGAGACAGAACCAGTAGGCTAAATCTATACTCCCAAAAAAGAGTGGTTCAATAGCCAGCTAAGTTGTTACATTTTTCTGACTGAGACCGCTCAACACGTTGTAGAGTTCGTGAAGCACTCACGCAAGCATACTCACTATCATACATCGCACATACACACTACATCGAAGCGAAGAAACGAATTTCATCGCTTTAACTGGGCGAACGATAACCTCGGGGACAATTCTGTCCACCAGCAGTGTTACCAACCCAGGATAGAAAATACGGATAGTTTTCAATCGGATTCGAACCCACAACATACGGCATCAGTCGCCTAGCTGAGAGGCCAGAGACAGAACCAGTCGGCTAAATCTCCACTCCCAAAAAAGAGTGGTTCAATAGCCGGCTAAGTTGTTACATTTTTCTGACTGAGACCGCTCAACACGTTGTAGAGTTCGTGAAGCACTCACGCACGCATGCTCACTATCATACATCACACATACACACTACATCGAAGCGAAGAAACGAATTTCATCGCTTTAACTGGGCGAACGATAACCTCGGGGACAATTCTTTCCACCAGCAGTGTTACCAACCCAGGATAGAAAATACGGATAGTTTTCAATCGGATTCGAACCCACAACATACGGCATCAGTCGCCTAGCTGAGAGGCCAGAGACAGAACCAGTCGGCTAAATCTCCACTCCCAAAAAGAGTGGTTCAATAGCCGGCTAAGTTGTTACATTTTTCTGATTGAGACCGCTCAACACGTTGTAGAGTTCGTGAAGCACTCACGCACGCATGCTCACTATCATACATCGCACATATACACTACATCGAAGCGAAGAAACGAATTTCATCGCTTTAACTGGGCGAACGATAACCTCGGGGACAATTCTGTCCACCAGCAGTGTTATCAACCCAGGATAGAAAATACGGATAGTTTTCAATCGGATTCGAACCCACAACATACGGCATCAGTCGCCTAGCTGAGAGGCCAGAGACAGAACCAGTCGGCTAAATCTCCACTCCCAAAAAAGAGTGGTTCAATAGCCGGCTAAGTGTTACATTTTTCTGACTGAGACCGCTCAACACGTTGTAGAGTTCGTGAAGCACTCACGCACGCATGCTCACTATCATACATCGCACATACACACTACATCGAAGCGAAGAAACGAATTTCCATCGCTTTAACTGGGCGAACGATAACCTCGGGGACAATTCTGTCCACCAGCAGTGTTACCAACCCAGGATAGAAAATACGGATAGTTTTCAATCGGATTCGAACCCACAACATACGGCATCAGTCGCCTAGCTGAGAGGCCAGAGACAGAACCATTCGGCTAAATCTCCACTCCAAGAAAGAGTGGTTCAATAGCCGGCTAAGTTGTTACATTTTTCTGACTAAGACCGCTCAACACGTTGTAGAGTGAAATGAAAGAATAAACTTCAGCAGACTGTCACGTTCATTCTGAGGTGATCGCATGATTCAAGCACTATACCAGTCCGGGTTATGTCCATATAGAGGATAGTAGGGAAGAGCCAATGGCGTACCGTATATGTAATGAAATTAAGGCAAGAACCAATCATGTACTGTATATTTAACAAGGGTCAAAGGTTACGTTGGTTCACTTTGTTCAGACCGCGATATGACCTGACAGATCCACCGATCGAGTGAGACTGTTGGCTACCCGGAAGTATCTTAGCTCCAGTCGATTGGCGACGTTCTACCGTTGTAAGATTTCTTCAGGAATAGTTTTCTGAGTTTCTTAACCTTTGACCATATTCGACAAAGAGTTATTGGACATTTTTCGTTCTCTTTTCCAGCTTTTGGTTAACTTCTCGGCGATTGATCCGGCACGCGTTTTTCTGAGCGAAGGTCAATCGTACCGGGCAACGCATGGTGATCGAAAAAATCGTGCTCCAGTGTGCTCCGATGACCGACGAAAACAGTTGACCCATCTTGCAAAACTTAAAACATTCTCCGTACTGCAGATGGCAAGGTTAAATTGAAATTTGACCAAAAGTAGGCGATATTTGGCGACAAATAACTTACTGTAGATGTACATTCTTGTTCTAAACTTCAATTTCTGCTTCTAATTCTTTTTCTTTGGATTCTCTTTCCCGTATTTTCCTGCTAGAGTACAGTATAGTAGCACCTCTTATTTTCAATTTAATCATATCCCACAGTAATTGATCTGAAATTGTGAATTTGTCCTCAGTATCATTTGAATTTGGATCCCTATACTCATTAAAAACTTATGTAATAGTTTGATTTACTAGAGATATGTATTTTTCATCCTGTAATAAAGATGTATTCAGTTTCCAAAAACCCTTGCCCCTTTTAAAGTTTATAATTGAGATATTGAGAAAAATTACAGAATGATCTGTTCTATAGCCAGGTGAAATTCGACACTGGTGTGTCATTGAAGCAAAATCCGGTGAAACTAAAAAATAGTCAATTCTACTTTGAATCACTTTTGGCCTTTTTCTACGCCATGTAAAATATTTCTTATCCTCGTTCTGTGTACGCAAAATATCAACTAAATTAAATTCTGAGCACATAAGATCGATAGTTTCTTTTGCTCCAGGGTTCACAATGTTTTTGTAGCCGGAAATGTCTATCACTGAATTTCTGACGATATTCCAGTCCCCGACCATAATGATTGATTCATTTCCAAATATTTCTAGTTGTTCACGCAGAGCTGTGAAAAAAGCGGGCTCGTCGGTATTTCGGCCGTATAAACATACAAAAGTAAACCGTTTTCCTTGTATAGTCATATCTACAAAATATATCTCCCTTCTAAGTCATTTTTTGTTTTGTGAATCTGATACTCAAAATTATGACCGAACAAAATAGCCACACCTCTGCTGTTGCTTGATTTCGAACTGAAAAAGCACGGTGCACCCCACTCGATACGCCACCTGTTCTCATCAGCTTCGGTGCAATGCGTTTCTTGTAAACAACAGATCGAAACTTGCTTTTGTCTCAACCAAAGGAAAACATCTTTTCGTTTTTTGTATTCTCGTAAACCACGGGCATTCATAGAAATTATTTTAAAGTTATTATCTGTCATGACTTAAATAGTGTCTTCTTCGAATTTTAATCATTGAAGAACAAAAACACGAAAAAAGCAAAACACAGAAAGGGCAAAGAAAGAGCGCAAAAGGAAACGAGCACTAAAACAAACAACGGCCACAAGCGTTAAAGGGACAAAAATTCACTGTGGAGAAAAAAATTGAAACAGAACAAAATATACTCTGGATAGATGAACCGTTCACACTTCTGGAAATTCACTTCGCATGCGGAATTAATGAGATGCGAAGAGCTAAACTACATTCCTGCGGTCAATAAAATAATTCGACTGTTAAATTGCTGGGCAAGAAGGCCACTAACACTGTGTGGGAAAATATGTGTAATCAAAACGCTAGCTGTGCCAATGCTCATTCACATTATGCAGATTCTACCCAAAATGTCCACAGTTTTAATGAAAAGGTTAAATGATGCATTTTCTAAATTCATATGGAATGGCAAAAGAGCAAAAGTGAACCGGCTAAGATTGTGCTGTGATATACAAAATGGAGGATTAAATATGACAGATATTTCTACGCTTGCCGATTCTCTCCACATAGCATGGATATATCGATTAATGAATGAAAAACAATGCAAATAGAAAGAATGGTTTCAATCAGTTAGTAATTTATGCGGGAATTGTTTGCAATTTATGACTCCAACTCACATAAAATACATTGCTCAAAATTGTTTTACCCAAAATAAATTCTGGCAAGACGTTTTGATTACGTGGTCAATTTTTATTACTGGGAATCAAGAAATTAATAGTAATACACCCACACAGTGTCTGTGGCTCAATCCCAGGGTCACGGTCAACAATAAACCTGTACAGTACGTCAATTGGCATAGACAAGGTATTTGTAATTTTCAAGGCTTGTTGGATGAGAATCTCAGTGTCATGAATTTTGAGCAATTTAGTGCCAAGTACGGTGTACCCCACTCTGATAAGTTAAAATGCATAGGTCTAGTTGATGCCATTCCAAGACAGTGGAAGTCACGTGCCAAACAATTGCAACAATTACAGATAACAATCAATCACACAGTGTCTGAGAAAACATGCAGACAGATTTACATAATGTTACTGAAGTCTCTTGTGATGAAAAAATGTAAAATACAAAAAAGCACAGAAAAATGGATTGATTATTTTGGTATCAATTATCTCCGAGACCACTTTCCTTTAGCTTTCAAAATAACAAATGAAAGAGCCCTGCGCAGTTTCTAATACAGTATACTCACACGAACTATAGTGACAAATAAATTTCTTGAAATGGCAAAGATTTCCGAATGTGACAAATGTACTTTTTGTCGAACTTGGACAGAAAGTATTGTATATCTTTTCTATGAATGTGAATGTATTTTACAATTTTGGGCAGATGTTGAATTGTGCCTCCTTATTACTGTGAAATATCAATCATGCTATCTCCAGAGAATATTATACTAGGTATTCCGAAATATGATGGTACTACTTCTAATATAAACAAATATAATTTTTCTCAATCAATTACATAATAATAATGGGTAAAAAATATATCTATGATTGTAGACGGATAGAGAAAACAAAAAATAGATCAATTTCTACTAAGTATGCAACGGAAGGTTAAACTAGAAAGATATAAAGATAAAATAATGCTCACGGGAGTTACAGATACAAAGTGGAAAAATTTAAGCAAGTTCTGTAAAATTTAAAAAAGTAAATTTTCCTTTCACGACTCTGTTTTAATTGATTTAAAGTGAGGTATATAACCATTGTTTCCTTATTCTGTTCTTTTTGTTTTTCTCTGTGTTTTTGCCTGTCCATCTGTGTTGTGTCTTTTCTTTTTTCAAAGCCAATAAAAAATCCAAAAAAAAAAGATCAGGGCTTCAGAATGTTTTTTTACTAAAATATACCTTCTCTCATAGAGAAATGCTGTTGAAGTCGTAAATGTTTTGAGGTTATGCTGGATACTGCTATTTAATTCTGCTTGTTGGATATATTGGGTGTAAAATACAAACTTGACTCTGAACAACATTATAATGTTAGGTTTTTTGTTTTGTTTTGTTTTGTTTTCAAAATTATACCTACAATAAAATTAATATTTATATTTTAAAGTGTTAGGACATAAAATGCGCTGAATCAGCGATTTTCTGAAAAACAAATGTATTGAAACTTATAAATAAGCCTAGGGGAGATTACGCAACCGTAAGATAAGAGTACTTAGCTTAGCTTAGCAGGCACAAACCTCAAAATTACAGTGTCCAGGGAGTTGAATCAGACAGAGACCGAAGAGTCAGGACCCGAAGTGAGTCCTTCTCTAGTTATGGGCTTTATGTAGGTCTGAATTGTGCAGAATTCACATAGCAACAATCAAGTATAAAAATCTTGACGTGAATACTGATGAAAATATCCTTAATAGTCTAGTTAAAATGTGTACAGCTCCTGTATTTATATTTTTACTGAAAAGAACTAAAAGACAGAAAATCTTAGTCTTTTCATTGATATGCTAATAAAATTTCTCAAAATATTTTAGCTTTTGTATATATTATCTTCAGAAGGTTCAGAAGATAATGGACTTCTGAGATTTGTAAAATTTGTATAAAAAGTTGCAGGCAGGGTGATCTATTTCATGACAATCCTCTTGCAATAAGACAGCGCAATCAGCTACATCACTAGCATCTTATTTCAATGGCAAACTGAAATCTGGTGCAGACAAGACTGAAGAAATTTGAAGTATTTCTTTATTTTTTATTGAATACCTGTTGGCATTGCTCTGATCTAAATACTTTACTTCTTTTTGAATAATTTAGTCGAACGCTCAGATATGGCGAAGAAATTTGGACAAAACTTCCAGTCGTAACCACCCATAACGAGAAAGCACATTACTATTTTGAGTAGGATACTTGAAATGACACCGATTTTGGCATCGACAGGTTTCACCACACCCTGCCCTAAGGTTAGTCCAAGAAAGTGACCATTATCCAACAAACTCAGATTTGGTAAGGTTGACATTCAACAATACTTTGCTCAGTCCATCGAAAAGCGTCAACATGAGTTTGATAGGTCCTTCCCATGTAACTCTCTACAAGAAAACATCAGCAACGCAAGCTTCACATTCTTCTAGTCCGATACCATTTCGTTGATCATTTGTTGAAACTTTGAGGGTGAATTCTTCATTAAAAATGGCAGTAATTTGTACTGGAAACACGATTGTAACAATTTGGGATAGTTTGATTTTCATATTTTTCAATTTTCTCAAAAGTGTTAGGTGCCGTATAGCTGAATGTTGCAATATTACAAAGTACTCATAAAAACAAGTGTGTAATATAAAAAGAGAAGCAGATGAGATTACATCCCAATTATTATTATCCCAAATTAGTTCTAATCGTGTGTGGAGCAATCCGTCAGGTTTAACAAAGCTGGACATTTCAAGAGCACGATCCTTCATAAGGACTTGCCAGAATACCTTGATTTTGTTACGTGACAGAAAAACGAACAAAAAAGTGAACTCAGCAATTACCGTATAAAATGAAATTTATTACAAAAAATAAAACTAATTGCTAAGTCAGGGATAGAATACAAACTGTAAAAGTGTACAGGCTACTTATCTCAGCTGGGACGGCAAAGCTCCAGTCTCAGAGTTGTAACAGTCAGTCAGATGAATGAACAGTCCTTTGGCTTGCAGGCTTGAAGTTGCACAAAGGCCACAGTATAAATCCAGCGTGGCAGTGAAGGTCTTGAAAAGTCTTGAAATTAATACTGCTGGAGTTTCCAAAGACTTGAAGTAACATGCGAGAGACACGATCCCAAAATGTCTGACTGCAAGCTGTGCCGGTCCCCTATTTATACTCATGTGGTTATATAAGAGCATATAAGAACAATCTAGAACTTTTATTGACATGCTAATTACTGCTCTAAAAATGTCTCTCTTTTCCAACTAATTAAATTTCCAGAACAGCGTGTACGAGGTTTATGGAGAATCTACCTAAACGATAAAGCGGACAGAGCAATACTTCTTCAACACGGAGTAAGATTGAGAGGAAAAGCAGTCGAGCTTTGGGGTAAAAATCCATATCGCAGAGACATTAACGAAGACTGGATCAGGTTAACTATCAAAGATATTCCTCTCTCTGTCGATGACAGTGCCATAGCAGACACGCTAAAAGTACTCGGATGTAAAATAAAGACACGAATAAATCGGATGAAATGGAGAATTAACGGCAAGTTAATCAACGTGCTGAATGGAGACAGAACTATATTTATTGAAAAACCCACAACACCGATACCAACTTCCATCAAAGTTGTTTCGTTTGCTGGTAGAATTTTCAGTAATCAACAACAGCAGACAGAATATATGCAAAGTTGCAGCAGATGTTTGGAAAACGGACACATAGCACGCAATTGTTCTAAACCTGTGAAATGCAGAAAGTGCAATGGAGATGGACATATGGCTCGCGAATGTGAAAGTATGCAGGATAGTGTGAATAATCAAGAACAACCCCAAACGAATGTACGCCAAACAACAGCTGTCACAAACCGTCAAAAAACCAATGAAATCGCATCCAGTAAACAACCAATGCATTTTGATTGAGGCACAACAGTTGCGCAACGCCAGCAAACAACTGCAGATGTCAAGGAAAGCAAAGCACAGAGTACCATACTTTCCTTCCTCAAAGATCACAGAGGACAAGGTGACAAATCAACAAGTAACAAAGAAACCGAAAAAGAAACAGATACAAATGAAGAAGACAGCGATGCAACCGAGAACAGTGACGGGAAAGAGCAACAGTATAACACCTCACGAGAAGATTTCTCAGAACTGTCTGCTGAATCGCCCCCTATAAAGTGTATTCAGCAAAAGGTTGATTGTGGAAAAACTAAGAAAAGAAAGAGGAGATGTAAACAAATATCGGCATCAAAATTATGAACAAGCTCAAACTTTTATCCTTCAACGTGAGAGGTTTCAATGACAAGGCAAAAAGGAAATGTGTTCAGCAATGGATTAAACAACAGAAAGCTGAAATAGCATTTCTGCAAGAAATTCGCATTAACAGCCATAATATCCAGATATGGGAAAAGGAATGGGGTGGAAAGATTTATTATTCTAAGGGAGACAACTATAGCAGAGGAACTGCAATATGGATTGGTAAAGATTCTGGTTTTCAAGTAGATTCAACGAAATATGACAATTTTGGCAGAATTGTAAGTGTTAACGGTACTCATAACAGTATAAAGCTATCACTCTGTTCTGTTTATGCACCAAATACTACACTGCACAGGAGTCAATTTTTCACAAGTCTGATTAATTTTATAAACGACAACTGTATATATGAAAATATTGTGATAGCAGGTGACTTTAATTGTCCGTTGAACAACCAACTAGACAGGCTACCACATCATGCCTCTCAGAAACAACGAGACGATCAATAAGTGTCTTAAGTCATTCAATGGGACAATTCCAATTGGTGGATATATGGAGAAAACTTTCCCCGGGCGTTAAGCAGTTTCCTTGGCGCAGACTACATCCATCGCCAGTATATAGTCGCATCGATTATTTTTTCATTTCTGATCATCTAACGAAGTCAACAAAGAAAATTGATATTAGACCAGCCATTATGACAGACCATATGGCAGTTTTCCTAGAAACAGAAATAACGTTTGAAAGCAGGGGTCCAGGATCATGGAAATTAAATAACAAGCTTCTTGAAAACGAAGAATTCGTGCGTAATGTGAGAGACATTATACAGCAAAGCAATGAACGCGATTTTACGAACCGAAGAAGAACACAATGGGAAATGGTAAAGAAAGAGATTAAAGACTGTGCAATGGAAGTAACTAGAAAAACTACCAAAAATAACAAGAAGAATATTCCAAGCCTTGAACGTCACCTCAAAGACTGTGAAGCACGAATGATAGCTGACCCGTCGGGTGCAAATATTATACAGTATGGAGAGACAAAACAGAAGTTAGAAAACATTTACAGTCTACTTGCAGAGGGTGCTCAAATACGATCAAGAGCGGCATGGATTGAAAAGGGAGAAAGAAACACCAATTATTTTCTGAGATTGGAAAAACATAATGCAAAGAAAAAAGAAATTAAAGAGCCGTTGAATGATGATGGTGATATGATTACAGACACCGATGGTATACTAAAGGAGCAAAAGAAGTTCTACCAACGGGTGTACACTAAAAAAGACAGCGAAGTTACTTTAGACGAACTTTTGGGTGACGTTACAATACCACAGTTGTCGGAAGAACAAAAGCAAATGTGTGAAGGTTTAGTAACTGAAGAGGAATGCTATGCAGCTCTGAAAGGAATGGCAGGAAATAAATCTCCGGGTTCGGACGGCTTGTCGGTTGAGTTCTACCGCTTCTTCTGGGAGGACGTAAAATTGTTAGTTGTCTCCGCTTTAAATGAAGGATGGGAAGCTGGTGAACTGTCGATTTCGCAAAGACGAGGAATGATTACATTGCTGTTCAAGAAAGGTAACGAGTCTGACCTAAACAATTGGAGACCGGTATCGCTCTTAAATAATGACTATAAAATTGCAACCAAAGCTCTTTCAAATAGATTAAAACATGTATTGCATTCTATTGTACATAAAGATCAGACAGGATATATGAAAGGACGATATATGGTGAAAATATAAGACTTATTTCCGATGTTTTACAGTTCACAAAAAAGAGAAAACAAAATGGTATTATTCTATTCGTAGATTACGAGAAAGCTTTCGACACTGTAAATTGGAACTTTTTGTTTCAAGTGTTGAAAAAGTTTAATTTTGGTCCAAGTTTTATACGTTGGGTGGAGTCGTTGTATACCAATATTTCAAGCTGTATAAATTATAAAGGTTGGCACACAGAGTATTTCTCGTTACAGAGGGGAGTGCGTCAAGGCTGCTCACTTTCAGCTCTTCTTTTTCTATTGGTCATTGAAACTTTGGCATGTACAATTAGACAACATCATCACATCAGTGGTATTGATTTACCTTATGGTATGTCTGCAAAAATATCACTTTTAGCAGACGACACGACTATTTTTGTTAAAGATAAGCATTCTCTGGAAGCTGTTTTCGAAGTTATGGATACCTTTCATAGGAGCAGTGGTTTGAAAATGAGTAACAAGAAGACTAAAGCTATGTGGGTTGGGGAAAAAAGGAATTGCAATGAGAAAATTGGAAGTGTAGAGTGGACAAACGACCCAATCAAAACCCTTGGAGTTTACTTTGGTTATGATGAAAAGAAATGTGATTCACTGAATTGGGACGGGAAATTAATCAAATTAGAAAAACTACTTAACTCTTGGGCACAAAGAAATCTAACTATCTTTGGCCGGGTTACAATTGTAAAAGTTTTGGGCATTTCTCAGATAGTTTATTTAGCCAGTGTAATAGGTATCCCAGGCAATATTAAAGTTAAAGTGCAAAATCTCATGGACAACTTCATTAAGGAAAAACGGCCTATAAAAAATCGAATACTCGAATTTGGATATGAGCAAGGGGGAGTAAACCATCTTAACTTAGATAACAAATTAAAAGCCATCAGTGCAATGTGGATCAAAAGGCTCCTTGATAATAAAGGCAGCACATGGACTGCTATTCCTTGGTCCTATTTCCAGCTGGGTGATTCTCATGATTTGTTGCAGCAAAATCAATTTTGTAATTCTGTACACATAAATGTCAAATCACAGATTCCAAGTTTTTATTTAAATATTCTCAATGCATGGTACAAAGCAAGTGATAATGCTAAGATGAACAGAGTATCATGGAAATGGACGAATAAATATAATATGTTTTACCCATGTATTACAACAGAAGGTAACACAGAGTATGGAGTACGAACAGAGTCCAATTTTGTTCATGTAAATAAATTGACATCGAGAGTTTATTATAAATTATTTGAAAAGCAAAAACGTGGGGCAGACGATAAGTTACTTAAGTGGTTTGTATCTTTACAAGCAACAAGTTTAAGAAACGAACATAATTGTATTAGAGTATGGAGACATATTTACATGGTTACAAAAGAATACATATTGAGAGAGTTTCAGTGGAAACTATTACACAGATTCATACCATGTAACAAATATTTATTTTACTGGAAAACAATTGATTTTATGTACTGTAATTTTTGTTTCAGTATTGATACTTTAGAACATCGCTATTTGGAATGCAATGTAGCACAAAATTTATGGAAACATGTTTCGTATATTGCAAGTAATTATACAGGATACAATATTAGATTATCAAAGACAGATATTATTTTTAATTGTGACTTAGGTGAGACTAGACCTGGTGATAAAGGTGACATGGTTGACCTCTTAATTATACTTGCTAAATGGTCAATCCATAAATACTGGGTTACTGGAGGCACAGTAATGCCTGTAAAGATTATTTTGAAAAATGAATTAATTCAACGGTACAAAATAGAAAAATTGAAGAATCCACATGCTAGTCAGCTAGAGAATACGTTAGCATAATCAATTTAATGTAATTTTTTTCTCCGTTTAAGGATACCTTTTCTCTGTAAAATATGAATAATGACAATAAAATGACAAAAGATAAAAAAAAAAAAAAAAAAAAAAAAAAAAAAAAAAAAAAAAAAAAATTTCCAGAACATTCCA
The DNA here is from genome assembly GCF_041260155.1 of Ptychodera flava. Lineage (NCBI taxonomy): Eukaryota > Metazoa > Hemichordata > Enteropneusta > Ptychoderidae > Ptychodera > Ptychodera flava. The sequence goes on along the minus strand of NC_091929.1, from coordinate 51,511,457 downwards.
AACATGACTAATTGAATTCAAGGTTGTGAAAGATAGTGACCTTGAGAATATTCTAGAATAATTAAACACAGGTCATGAGTGTGGGGGAAAATTACATGCATAACAATGTCGATAAAATCAAATTTTGAGACATGCTTGGCTTTTCCCACTCGATCGATAGAGTTATTAATTCTAGGAATTGGGAAAGTGTCGGTATTTTTTAGGGTGTTCACTTCTACGACAAGTCTTTCTCAATGGAGATATGTACATGTAACAGGTTAGTTGTAAATCGTGTTTTTCTTGAAACAATCATGCATTCCGGTCGATCGGCAGATTGAAAAACCAACCATTTGAAAAAAATGTACATAAAGAGAGTTGGTTCAGTTGTCTGTCACTATCTCAAAGATATGAAGTTAAAACTTATGTGTACTACCTCCATGCTAAATCACATGTGTGTAGGAGTTTAAACACGAATTGTTCATTTTGACCAAACACGTAATAAGACAAGCATGTAGGCTGCGTTCATAAAAGCCTCTGGAAGAATGAAAATTGACAGGAGGGATTTGAAAATATCGGGGGGATATTTGAAGGGACTCAGGGACTCAAAGGATGACTCAAAACTAAACTGTCCCACTTCATATGGAATATGTTGTGTTGGTTTGTAAATTTTCAGCTGTAGCGTTTGGCTAATTTATTCTGGTTTTGTTTTGTGTATCTACTGCAGCTTCACGTTTACTTCCTGAAGCCTTATCAACATAGTCATATGTGCACCTTCATCATTGTTTATGGGCGTTGCACATAGCGTATTTTGATCAAGATCAGAGGTTCATGGCAAATATTTTTCTATTTTAAGTAATTTGTTAACCAAAGATTAAAATACTGGTTTGGTTGACCTTTAAGCTTTTAAAACAGTAATAAGTTCGGTAATAAGGAAGTTCAAATTTAGTTTTTTTTTTCCAGGCTTCTCTTTTCTCTGAATTTCAAGATTTCTAAACAATTTAGCGCCGCTCGAGCAATTTCAAATTTGGCAATGTCAAAGTTTCTCACTTTTCACATTGTGTTCTTTAAATACTTTTAAAATACTGACTATATTGTCTGCTAATTTGTTTCTTACGTTTTCAATAAGATGTTTTTTAATTTTACTTATCATGATTTTAATCGCTTATATTTACAGTCAGCCTTTCAACTCCCGACAATTCATAATGGTGATAGATATTGCAAAATAAATTGATCGTGTTTTCGTACATGTACATTTGTTTCAAGTGAAATATTAAATTTCAGTTAGTACTAACTTTTTGACCTTAGATATTTTTTTATTAATATCAAAATGGCGGTTTTCTATCTCTCTATATACCGCATACTTTTGCTACCATACTGAACATTAAATTCTCTGCGTTTTGAAAATATATTATGAGGTGCATGGTTTCCTTGTTTTCTTTGATGAGAATATTGCTTTGAAATACTGTTGGCAACATTCACTTTAACCTCTATATGCGAAATTTAATTCAAGCCACTATAATTAATATCTCGTCAATAAGAGTGATTACAGTCTTTACACTTTTACAAAGTATTCTGCCAAACAGAGTAATTGTTATTCTAGCATGCTGTTGGGAGTAGGACAAAAAGCTGCAGAAAAAAATGTATTGAAAAATGACCGCAGGTACAGCTAATCAAGTACATTTGTATCGATTAACAAACGCCTATCAATGCACAGATATTGATTATAGTTTTATATTGCAAAACTAATCCAAGTTTTCTCATAGATTTATAAAGAGAAAAAATACATAGTGTTTCATAGACTATACCATGTATATAAGATCCACATTTCAATGAAATTCCAAAAGCACATTTCTAGTACAGATATGCACTTTTAATTTTAATCCTATTTTAACAAAAACATTTATATCAATGAACCAATATATTTAAATGCACAGATATTGCCTGTCAAAAAATATTATTATTATAAAAAAAAAATAATATATTGGTAAAATATTATTTATAGTTTTCTTATACCTCTCGCCTTTTAAACGTTTCGCACAAATGAGGACCCCAATCAAAGATATGTGTTAAATTAGTGACTTAGCGAAAATGCTAGCGCGAAAATGTATGATCACACCGTAATTTTTGCCGAATTCCTTGGAGGTGGATTGCATAATTTTAGTGAGAAAGGGGGACATTTGAACACATTTGAGTTTGTTACGAGGCATTTATAAACTCACAGAACTTTTTGGAACCCCTCCAAAGTTTTTGTAAATGTAGCCGTATGCTTTCAGCAGAGAGCATAGAAGATTATGACCGTTTAAAACGCATAAGAATAACGGCTTAAATATACATATTTTCGCCCAAATAAGTCTGTACAGAACTGCCCGATAAGTATACCAGTTTACTGCACCCCTCTCCATAATAATAAATTGCAAACTTTTAAAATCTGCGCGTCTACTATTCTCAGAACGTTCAAGTTCTCCCTCAAATACCTTCAGCCCTCCCAGTATTTGAAAAATGTCAAAGCCTGAATTTGTTCATAAAAACTTCCAGTTGCCTCGCTCGAATATCATTTCCATGCAGCTTAAGGTGGAACGCCTGTTACCAAATTGGAGTCGCTAGGCTAAAGGAACATCTCCTAAGATGAGGTCAAATACATAAACACCATCCAAGCTAAGAGTCAAAATGAATGAGGAAAAAACAATAAAGACCATTACAACCACCAGTGACAAAACAGTAAAATACAAATAAAACTCGCAGGAAAAAGCAGGTGGGAAAATATAATTGAAGGCCAGAAAGAATACATCATACCAGAACGTCACGTTAAATCGTCATTCTGATTGCATGAGTTCAAATTTGCCATGTAAATCAATAGGGCTAAAACTTCCCACTTAACTACCATGGGCGCTTAATGTAGACACAGAACATTAGAATAGCGTGACAACTTGGCTTTATAACTAATTCAATGATTAAGTACATGGAGTTACTTGCAACAGCAGTGTCAATGTTCAGAATGTTACTTTTTGAACTGTCATATTGAGACGTTAGGCCTTCCCCTCCTTCGCCAAACGAGCGGACCCATTTTTGTCTTCCGCATCGCTTCCGCTGTGATAATTGGTAGCCGTTCCCTATGCCATGCTTTGTAACCTATTCTATACTCGTATTTGGCGGGCCAGTTAATTCTATTAATGGCAAGATGATTGATTGACGTGCATGGCATGGGAAAAAACACAAGTAACACATTTTGAAACTCTTGTAATCAGTGCACATATATTTTCAACCAGCAAACCTCGTTTTACTATTTTCTGTCCTTAAATTACGTTGATTTATTTTCCTTAGTTTGCCATATACAGAGCCCAATTACCGCTTCTTCCATAATCCTCAGTAAGACCTTAAACTATTTCAGTGTGTCCGGAACTAAATTTCAAATGACTGTATTTATGATCAATATTTAGCTAATATTTCTTCAACTAAAACCTTACAACAATTCGTACTGACATGTTCAATGCTTTAAAATCACAGCCAATACTCGCCAATGTTTAAAATTCTAATTACGTACATATCACAAAATTGACCACTCTGGTTTTCATGTTCACATTTTGTATGTTGGCGTACCGGAACAGACAAAAACCAATTATAACGGTCACATTCAGCCAACCATTTGAATAATGGCTTCTAAAATGTTTCACTTTAGCCCAAATACTGTGGTTTACATACTATGGTGGACATTGAGCATTTAACTCCATAGCTAACTGATGATGTGACGAAATACTGAATTGAGGTAAAGTAAGTTGTTGCAATCACCTACATTGCTTGAGTAGGCAGAGTGAACGTGTTCTTTTGGTACATATTAAACATCATAAATGTATTCATGACAGAATGGTCGTGGAAATCAGACAAAAGTAAATGAAAAATTATTTTTACTATTTATACACATAGTATGTTTTTTTACGCTGAAAACTCAAATTTTAATACGCATTTTCGAAAGATCCATTGCATCTCATTACATGGGATGTCGCAAATGCTTATAAAATTTACATTTCTTCCTTACTGATGGATATTCTCACCTCAATTTCGGTAAACCGGCCATTGAATGTCATTCAATTAATCAATTTTTATCAACATCATAACACTTTCAAGTATAAGTAACACAAATTATAACGCTCTCTGCGTAATTCAGTTATTGATCATCGTACATATCAAGTGGTCAATAAAACTATCAGTGCTTGTACAACTTTGGGATGCTAGAAAATATGTCTCCTGTTTTTCATACTTTATATTAGGAAATCTCTGGGAACTTAAAATTATGTGTATCATTCATAGACTGTGCCTCAACAGTCACTTATAGTCATTATGTCCTGCCCTGCTCTGAAAGTCTTCTAAGCCACGCAATCACTGACAGAATATTTAGCACTCATAGAGACCTTTTCTTCACTGAAGGTTCGCACAAATTTGTCTCAATTATAACAACAAATTTAAATGAGCAAATACAAAACTGAAATCGGTGATCCCGCTAATATTTCTTTTGAGACAGTTCTATTTTAAAACGCTGCGGACGAACGTTATTTTGTAGGTTGGATAAACTTTCTTTGTGTAACTGTGCACAGCATTGTCCGCAGGGCATCAAATAAAACTATCAGTAATCATAACATTTGCTTCGACAGTTTCGTGTAAAATGATTGAAGGAAGTATATTAAAATTGGCAAATTCACTGACACATCGACAAATCTGTGATAGACCAACAAAGATTTCCGGCTAATCTTAAACTTATACTGTGGAATCTCGCTTCTACCAACATGTAAAGACAAAAACTGTAGTAACTTCGCTCGATCGCGGTCCGGACAGTAATTGGACTGTCTTTGATGTCTTCTCGGTGGTTTCATTTCCTATTTTTCCATCTATCTCAGATACCGTTTCGATCCGATGCTACCTTCCATTCGGAAAGTTGACTGTAGGCGAGTGCTTGCTTGTGTCGAACTAGCGTAGTACAAAGTGCAGCAGTATCAGAGTATTCGACTGGGAATATTGAACCTTTTCGCGCATGCTCATTTTAGCTCTGGTCAAATTCAGAAGCTATCGCCTGACAAGAAAGTCGTATGCCCAGGAATGTGGCCGACGAAAGGAGCAGGATAGTTTTTATGAAAGGCGAGATACTACAGAGTATTTCCCCAGAATTCATAATGTTATCGAAAATCGTCGTTCAAAATTAACACAAAACGTTCGTAAATCTCCAATCGTGCTTTCATTATTTTTCGTAAATTTCATTTTTATCGCATTTTCGCACGTTACGAGCGACAGCGAAGGCACATTCTTTACTCATTGAGTCACACAAGTACAATGTGTACATGAAACACACGTAAAATTGTAACTTTGTGTCCATAAAATATTAATGGAGTATACCGTTAGAGAATGTGCACTTCAAAAAGAACAAAATCATTGCGACCATCTTTTAGGTTACGTCATGTATGCATGATCCTGACTGAAATTCAATTGAAATTCATGCGGATATTGAAATGACAAGAAAGGAGTAACTTGTAATGAGTTGATGCGATTTATCATTCAAACTAGACCAAAGCGTCTTTAAGATTGATTGACGTTGAACCACTCAGTGAATACGCTTATTGTTAGGCTGATCATGTAGGAAATTTGTAATAATTGGTCGGGCTTGGTATTGTTTATTTTAGACTAACAACAATGATAATGTGCATCTCGACTCCTTCACATATATGCAAATATTCTTTCTCAAATGTGTGTGACTGTAAATATGTAAAAGAAATCTGGCAGAAATGAATTTCTTTCTTTTTCAGAAAACAACTTTGATAACGATATCATATCAAAAGATTAGCAGTTGCAAGAATCGAAAATGATAAGCTTAATAACACAACATCAAGCATTATATACTCTATCACTTCCTTTGTAAAGTACACAGTTTGGAAATTAAGCTACTCTCTTGAGTGGATTAAAGATACCCTGCAATCCTATGTTATGCAACTAAAATGTTATCTTTCTTCATGGATGAATACATTATATTTACTTATAAAATGACGAACAAAGCTGAGGATTTTATCACAACGTTTTCAAGCCTAGTAAGAGTTGAAGGAGAAGAATGCATCCTGAATGCATTTATATGATGATCTTTCTAGTTAAATGACTGATTTTAGTTTAAACATGGTGCATCGTAAATTTAAGGCGATTCACAGTTATGTAGATTTGTTGTATTTGCGACTTTGTTGAAATAAATTTATCTTTTTCAAAGAAAAGACGTTATGAAAAATATCGTCGATGATACTTTGCTCACGTTTGGTTATATGTTGCAGGCCCCAATAAGTGTGTGTAAGATATTTTAATATCTTCTATATGGCTTTGGCTTGTAATATACATAATGCCACATGCATTTGAACACATTTTGATGCATAGTCCACATACATGTACAACGCAAACGCAGCCTAGTAATGAAAATCAGTGCTACAATTTACGAACCAAAGTAAAGATGGCTTATTGTAATATTGTATTAGGCGACGTAAAATAAATTCTTTGTTTAGCGTCCTTAAACTTTTGAAAAACCTACCAGCCAGCAAGCAAAAAAAAACCGCAGAAAAAAACACACAACTACATCAATCCCATACACTTAAACTTCCAAAGGTATGTAGTTGCCACTCAGAAAACAAATGCTAAACATTATGGTAAAAGGTAAGAGTTGAAACTGTCTCTTTCATACAATTAAAACGTAATTTGTAGTAAGAAGAGTGGGTAGCTGAACAAATCATAACAGCCTTGAGTACAAATCTTAATTTTCAAATGTCCCGAGTGTCAAATAATACTATACCTGAGCATGTTTAGTTAAATGCTCCATTAGCAGTAACATTTGGTTAAATGCTCCATTAGCAGTAACATTTGATTATTTATTCTGCCAGCCCCGGTGCAGATCCAATATCGTGATCAATCACGGATCGCCAGAAAGCTGATTGAAATTCAGTTCCATTCCTTATTTGAAGCCCAACCAGTCAAACATTGTTTTTGATCCGTATTTTATGAGAACAAAACAATTTAACGCCTTCCGCCGACAAGAAAACTTTGAGGGATAAATGAACTTCTGATTGTGTTTTTGTTACAAAATTGATCACTATTGGTTTTCATATTCACATTTTGTATGTATGTTGGCTTACTTGAACAAACAAAATTTAAATACTATGGTGGACATGGAGCATTTAAATCGACGACTAATTGTTGATGAGAAGAAATACGAAAATGAGGCACAATCAGTTGTTAGCCAATCCTACATTGCATTGTTCATGGCACAATGTAATTTATCACATTCTGAATAGACTGGGGTTTTACGAAATACCAATGAATCAGTTAGGTGACCAGTTGTTGCCAAGTTTACTGCTCACAGCTTTGCACGTACACATTAATGATTGATATAATTGATATGAGCAAGTTTATTAATTGTCGCAATACCTTGTAGTGCCAAATTTCTGTGACTACATACTGATGACCAACGCATGACTGAAGAGTGTGTTGTCTCTGTTACCACTTTACCATGACAGGTTCACTGATTTAAACTGACCAAGTCGATGGACTATGAAATGTAACCTATTTCTACAGATTTCGACTGATAAAATCGATAACTTAGGAGTGTTTTGTTTGTTTTGGCTTCATTACTATGACAGGTACACTGATTTAAACTGACCAAGTCGATGGACTATGAAATGTAACCTATTTCTACAGATTTCGACTGATAAAATCGATAACTGAGGGTTGTTTGTTTGTTTTGGCTTCATTACTATGACAGGTACACTGATTTCAATTCACCAAGTCGATGAACTATGAAATATAAACTGATTTCCACTGATGAAGTCAATACCATTGAAAAGAGGGATATCCGAGATATTACGAGAATGTTTCGAATTATTTTTTATGCACCACGACATTCCATGTCTTGCAAACTTTGAAAAAGGTAATAGTGTATGAGGTTACTGTCTATTCTGTATCACACTCAAACCATTTGCACTGAAAGAAATCACAGGCATTATCATACATGCTATGCCTGTATCGTGATTCTCCCATTGTTTGGACGGTACTGATATGAACCCGTACTTTGACAAGTTAATATACGAATTATTTTTTCACTGTTTTTCGTTGGTATGTTAATTTGTACATACAAAATAGCTGAGCGAATATTAAAGACTTACGACACTTCTAAAAGTCATTGTGATTATGGTCAAAATTTTATTGTTTGCAGTCAGTTCACGGGCATTGTACTTAGGTACGAGTACAGTTGTAATAAAAACATACAAACGACACGTCGAAAATTCGTAGGTTTTGCCGACGTGAGATGGCCCAGCCTGGGAGACGACAAAGGTTACGCGAGCGCGCTCATACGTAGGTGTACATGCAAGCTCCTCCGCGTTTTTGAAATAATTCGGCCGATGTGGCCGCTGGTGGCACTGAAGCAACTAATTTAGTATACGTTTTGTATCGATGGCAGGCACAGCGGTAGTCCTACAGAGGGTAGACTCTCTCACAACCCCTCGCCGACCGCGCCTTCGACCACAGTGCGCTATAACACGGCTGGCTCGGTGAGCCTCGCTTGCTAGAAAGACCGTTGAGGGCGCATCACCATATTTTTGAGGATAGAGAGCTGCGTAACGGACGAGGGGCTGTGAGGGAGTCTAAGCACAGTGGTTTTGTTGCCATCTCGTTTTGGTATTTAAGGCTGTACGGTATATAGTTATCAGTTTTCTTACACAGTTACCTGTCAGCATCCTAGTACGCATTATTATATAGTTTATTTTCAGGGTAAGCCTAATTAATGTGCCACGCGCCGCGTGCCAGAAGTAGGTGCATTTTTACTCCAATTTAATTCATTGATTCATTTTCATGAATAAATCAACATTCGGGCTTCAACGCCGCCTTCTAAATGCATGAACTGGGGACCAGCGAATGACCAGCGAATTCTGTGCATATGCAGAAAGGGACTCGAGAGAAATTTATAGGGAGGGAGGGCCAGTATTTTTCAAAATCACACTGCACGTAAATTTGTAACATTAAAAATTGATCAATCAAAATTCTGTACATTGATTTTGTAGACCATATGTTAAGGTTGCTATATTGCAAATATCTAGGTCCTATGGTGTCTATCGAACTGTGACTGGTATGGGCGTAAGCCTAATTCAAGCACCACAAGCCGCGTGCCAATTGCCGCGCGATTCACGGGCCGCTTGCGCGTTCCACGAATCAAGCAATTAGAACTAGATTCACATTTGTCGATTCACCCAAGCTGATCACTATTGCCGTTAACGGTGCGTATGTATTTCACATAAAACAATAGGATAGTTTCGATTTCAGAGCTCAAATTATAGTGACGTCACCTAAAGCACCCTGCGTGTGATTGGTGCATATTAGTTACGCCATGGCTTTTTAATTCGATTATGATGGCCAACTGACAATGATCGTGAGAATCAGCTCTGGTGGTTCAGGTTGGGATTATGCCACAGCCACAGCCTTGTCGTGAAGATGAATGGTAATTTGTACTCGGTGCGACGCCCATTCTTGTTTCAACTGTTACGGGTTAACTGGAAATGCCGGAATGCACGAAGTAAGTAATTCCGTGAGATCTGAAAAGTCCAGCATCAACCCCCTAACCTGGCATTAAAGACTGCAGTTGATATATTTTCTAATTGGTCAAATAGCATCTATTCTTTCTATGGTAGCCAATCAACTTCACGAAGTGAACTTTACTTTGACAGGTATCAATCAAAACGTTGCAAACAGGTTTATTTTGTGGGCAAGTCCACCATCCTGCCAACTTGTATCAATCAAAATGTTACCAAAACGCTGTATTTCGCACGCGTTCAAGTAAACCACAGTCCCACTACAACACATAGACTGCGGGCAGGCCTTCCATGAACGCAATAGGCATACTCGTGTCAGGCCAAGTCAACATTGATTTTAGAAACACAACACAGTCTTGGCCAGTCTTGATGTCCTAATCACGGGCAAAAGACGACTCTCTCTTTATACCTCCATGCGTAAACAAATGCATTTCCAGTTAACCACTGTGACGCTAACCAGAAACTTTCCTTTCTTGTTCAAACGAATTTCAGGCTGGAACCACGGTTCCTCCACAAACGTACATGGACTGAAGGGCCCACTATCGATACCGCATAACGGTGATAAAAGCCTGTCGATTCGATGCATTTTGCAGGATCAGGACTCTGCCTCAGCCGATTTTCAGTGCAGTGGCGTTCCAACGCATAGGGCGATACTATTTGTTAAGGGCAGAAATCAGCACTCATGTATATGGTAGTAACGCAGTAAAAAACAGCAAAACATGGATCATTTCAACCATTATCTTTGTGTACGAAATATGTACAAATTTTAACCATGGCTCTTACACGGAAACCATTGGGACAAAATAAACTTCATCAAAGTTTAGTGCCTGAAACCAATTAGCCTATCAAATAACGGTCTACTTTGACGTTGACGTAATGTAAATATACTCAACCTGTAATCACATCCTGCCTTGCTACAATAGAACAAGCTCAAAGTTTCGTCAAACCAGTCTGAGACGAGCACAGATAGCAATGTGTCCGTATGTACGGTCTGCTTGGTTAAAGCGCCGTTATCGTCGTCTGCGCATGTGCAGGATTTCGTGTTTACAAACATTACGTTCAATCCCACAAATCATTGCAATCCACGATGGCGAGCGAGGATCCCATGAGCGCTAGCTTTGATATGAGCGGAGTGGACGCTGCTCTTGCCGATGTTTTGGAAAATAACTCACAAGAACCAAAATCATGTAATTGTAGAGGAATGTGCTCAAGGTGGCAGACGACGTCCTTGTGTGAATATAGAACCGGTAAGTACTGTAACGCTACCATACTACAGCTTGGTCGATCATTATTATTTATCGGTATTTATGGCCCGAAATATTTGCATCTAATACTAGCATGTGGACAGTCCTGTCCTTTGAGTACTACTATCTAAGCCTAGTATGTGCGTTCATTTTTCCAATACATGACTGCATTCAAAAAGTTCGGACGAACGAAGCATGGCCTCGCCACAGCTTATGCCGTTATGTGCACACCCAAGTGTAGAAATGCTGTTTGTCCCAGTTGGGATAACAATTTCCAAGCGTACTTTTTCCACGGAACCGGCCGTGTGTAAACCAAAATGCCATATGATCGACCATCCGGCTTTCCGGGCACTCTTTTCTCGTAGCGATAGACCCTGACCTCAAATATCGTTTGATACTTATCTTACTTCCCGGATTTCAATCTCTAGACTAGTCTATGAATTCCTTTTGATACGCTTCATAATGGGCGAGAGCACTTGTAATGAACTTCTGTGACTTCGTCGGTCGCTGATTGGAAAAAGGTTGCCGTATAGGTTTGGAACCAACATTGAATCGGTATTCATTGCATAGTTGCTGCTATGATTGTAATTCATAGACGATGATTTCAGTGAAAAGTCGACTTGAATTATTAAATCTGACAAAGTGAGATACTATCTCAGTATCCCCATACTTCATACTGGTACACAAGTTGCAAAAGGAGCAGCAACTAACATGTAATCCGAGAAAAACATTTACACAACTATGAACTTCAGCCTACTACTGAAAAAGTGGCTTGTCAGAAAACTCAAAGTGGCTGGTAGATTTGGCTAACTTCTGGCTCTTGTCCTCAGCATCATTGCATCATAAATTGTGATGTGTTTTCTCTACAGATGAGTGAAATTTTCAGGGTGTACATCCTGGTGGAGGCAGTAAGCAGTAATTATTTGTCAACAACTGCCATACAGTTTCTTATATCATGTCACTAAAAAGTATGTTGTTGTGTAGCTATAGTGTTACCTTGCCAGCATTACCATTATTAGTTATTGCTTTTCCAATATCTATATTTTTGAAATCTTAATCATGTGTACCTTTTCTGGTGATTTATTTATTTATTTGTTGGGTTTTTTTGGTTTGTTTGTTTTTTTTGGGGGGGCTGTGTTTTGTAGGAGTCGTCATCATCTGAGGAAGATGAGAATACTGTACAACCTGAACAGTCAAACATTAGGAAAAGACGACGTGTTGCTTACCAGTCTGAACAGCTATCACAGGTGCTAGATTGCATGGATGAACAGGACAGGCACAGTGCTCATGAAAAAATGTACAGGTTTGTAGAAAACTACCTTTGATGTCACTTATACACATTTGTTTTTTATTTCATTTGATTGACATGTGAACAACAGAAGTGTTAAAGTCAAGTATAAAAATTTGAACAGGCAGTGCTAAGACTGTATGGGTAAAATAATATTCAAAATGATGTTAGACATTTGCTATGATTTTTCAAAATCAAATAAGTAGGATTTTAAGCCTGTTAATCTTTGTTTTCTTTCATTGCTTTCAGCAATATATACAGAATTTAACAAGAGAAAGACTGGAAGAAGTGACCATGGAATTGATCAGAAGGCAACCGGATGCATGGGCAGACTTTGTCTTGGATGGAACCGATCAAGGCTTCAATCAGTTTCATCAGCAGCCATCCCCTGATCCAAAACCTGATGACATAGTATCCTCCTCGTGGTGTAGGTGTGGAGAATGTCGACCAATGCCTTCACAGGTTGAAAACAAATGTTGTGCAAAAGGACTGGCCAAGAATGCATAGCAAGGACATGGTTATTTCAACAACTTGTTATGGACCCTAATGTTTTAGAAATTGCCATGAGAACAGTTGCAGACACTTATGCACAAGATCAACCAAGGAACAATGCATGCTACAGACACTTTGCATATCGCCAGTTTATATATTGGCAACATGGTCGGTTGGGCAGAGGAAACCGTCGTGTTATTCCATCATGTTGTGTTCTAGTTATTAGAAGACGCTATCCAAGTCCTAATAACGTGTATGTTGGCTACATAGAAGGAGAAATTCAGGACTAGCTGGTGAACTGTGAACTGCTTTATTTATCCTCGATGCCGTCAAAGTAGATATTGACAACATAAACCACAATATTTCTGTTCAAACAATTTTTTATTAACATTTGAATATGCATGTGATGTGTCTGGTTCACTTTCTTCAGGTATGTATCAGTCATTGCAAACTGGTAATATACAATAAAATGAACAACACCTTGAGCTGTCCTATAGCATGGTCATTCTTACAAAACTGTATGCATGGACATTCATGATGTCTGTTTTTTCTGGGGTATGTACCACTCCTGAAAAGTCAACTTTTATGAAATTTCAATAATTCACATAAACCCCTTCAAAGCCCAGGAAAAATAAATTTACACTTCCGGATGATTAACTTCAAAAACAAATGTTAACTTTTGCATGAAATTCATAGGGATCCAAGCCAGCTAAAAACTGCAAAATAATTCATTGAAAATGGCAGTTTTACCACACAATCTCGTTTGGAAAACTAAAGCAGTGAATCAGAGAACTAATTTTTCAGTTCTTCTTGGCTTTATGCCACATGTGTATTTACGAAATACTGAAATGTTAGGTGTTGAGTAGATAAACCTTCTACTACTATTCAGGCCATCAACTATCCTCTCCACAGTGCAAGGTTGGCTGAATACTGAGGCCAGTGTGTGTCACTGATTTTGAAGCTAAAAATTCAATGATGTCATTTGACCTACATGTAGCTTGGGTATGATATCTCTGCTCCAACATAGTGACAGACTCAAGTACACAATAAAGTTTTTATCAATGAAACAAATGACCAAACAGTTTATATAAATTGGTTCATGAACCTCTCAAAAAATTAACCTGAGTTCAGTAATTTTAGAACAGCAGTTTTCTGTTACTGGATATGACAGATACACGTATCAATAATGCAATATTTATGTCAATGATAAAATCAATGGAGGCAATAGAAGATCACACTATGACTACTTTCAAAGGTTTCTTATGTTCTATTTCCTTGCTGGATAAAGTTTACTGTGCATTCATTGATTAGAACTACCAGTAAGTTCATGAGACTGTGATGTGGCAAATCTACTCTGATACTGTGCTGTAACTTGACTTAAACTAGGCCTTGTCACCAAATGTCTAGTGCTATGGATTCGCCTGGGATCATTCTCATCCAAGGACACATGCCAGGACATATGGCCATAGTCATTTTGCCGAGACTGGAAGATCTGCCTTTGCAGCTCACCAATGTATTCATACTTCTTGGGCTCTAGTTTGGCAGTAGGATAAAACCTCTTGGACTGCTTAGAGTATTTGACTTCAAACCTGAAAAACAATCATGCAGATAGTTTTAAAGCAACTTTCAAGCAGTATAGATTATCATAAACATGACTGTGTGATTCTAATGTATCCTGATATGTCAAACATAACAAGATTGTGATTATGCAGCCTATTGTAACAAGTCTAGACGGTACAATCTGAAGTTCAAATCCATAACCAGCATCAGGATAGTTTTGTAGGCTATTCACACTTTCAACAATATCATTTACCAATGTGTGTGGAGGCAATGTGTCAGTACTAAAGGGTCTACAATAGTAACATTAGGGTATTTCTTGATTTTCATTGTGAATATAAAATGAAGTTTCTTGTTCTGCCTACAGCAATCCTACAAAGCCGAGTATGTACTGGTAGGAATAATGAATATTTCATCATACTTGCAGTATAACACACCTTGGTTTCCCTTCTTTGTCCAGTGCTTGCTTCCGATTAGTATGTTTATTAAAATCTATGGCAGCCAACTGAATTCTTGCTTTATAGGCAACATATCTGAAGTTCAAGAAAATATGAAATGGTCATGTTTTAAATTTGGATTTTCCTCATCCCTAAAGAGTCTACGATGAAAATATGGATAAAACTGTACATGCACATCGTTTACATTATACAGCATGACTTCAATAATTTGCAGACGTAATACTGCCCCCAAATTTTACTTTCCCAAGACATAAACAATCAGTCTAACAGTAATTTCCACGTACAATCAGTACACTGTAAAATTTGTCTATTAAAATGGGACATTGAAGACAAGGAGAATATTTTTTTGGGTTTGCAGAGGTGTTCGGAGTCTGGTTTATTGAAGTTCTTTGAACACAGTGTTGTATGTAGAAGATGTACTGAGTGCAACCAGATTTGGTTTAGACAAGCTGTACGGTGCAACATATGATACTAAAGAACACACAAATATACTTACGTGTACGCATGTCTCTTTGGGGCATACATCAAAAGGTGACTGTGGAAAGACTCCACAAAGCCACTGTGTCTGGGGAAAAATGAAACAAATAGCATCAAATGACACTCTGCTTCCAGCTGGATCATTATAAACACATACTCATATGTCACAAATATTATCTCTCTGTATTAAAGCAAGACCTGGGTCTGTCAGGCAGCCTAAACAGAAAAATTCACACAGACCTGTACAGAAACCTGTACAGTTTCCATTACATGTAACGGTACAGACATGAGCACACAGCTGTACCAGCTCTGAAAATCTACAGGGACTGTACCAGCTATGAGAAATACTCGTCTGACATAGCATTGTCATAGGTCAGCAAAATGGTGTTACCACGAACAGTTGCATTTCATATCATGAACCATAGATGTGCACACCCTTGTTTCAAGGCCAGTAAAAATAGAGCTTGTAGATGCTGTGCTAGAATGCTGACAAAAGTATGCACATCTTTCCTATGATAATAAAGAGTTCCTGTGTAGCATACATGTATTTGTTCATTAATATTAACCACTGATAGTTTTCTCATAATGAACATATCTGAACACCCATCGAAACCTAAACACAAAAATTTCTAAAGATTTGAACAAGGCATTGCAAAAGTTGCAGATTTCAGTGGATTCTGTTATTGTACTTGAACTTTCTGTGTCAAGGATTGTTCCAAATGAGTGTACAGACATGGCTATGGTAGCAAATAACAACATACCTGAAATTTACATAGTAGCTGAATGTTCTCAGGAATCTTTTATCTTCAACAATCCCTTTGAGTGCCAAGTGAGCAGGTGACCCTTTCTGTAGCCATGGTCTTTGCTGATTCTCCTCTGTCAATGGTGAATGTGCACATTTGCCATAAGTTCCATCAATATTTAGCAGCCATTCATGTTCATTTACAACATGATGCAGAATGCCAAACCATATTGCCTATTGGGTAAACACAATAAAAAAGCATTTGGCACCAATATATTTATGATGCTGCTTATTTGTTAGCACTATTTACCCATGCAGTACATTCCACATGCTTAAAATTTCAACATGGATATAAGCCTCAATAACTAGTACTGCTGTACTCCACACATTTCAGATTAGACAGAACATGAAAAACTTACAGTATGTTCACGGTGCAGTCATAGTGGATTGTCATGTAAAATATCACTGACAGTATTTGTACATTGTTACACACTGTCCTGATGCTACCATCAAAGAGTACTGTCTGTAAATTGGTGGACAGACTGACTAACATGTGAAACACACACTTCCCTTCTTCTCAGGCTGTTTTGTATTTTAACATTAAAAATACTCACTTTCATTTTCCTTTCACTTCCCTTGCTCTCTTTGGCAGCATACCAGAAGTGATTTCTGATAGTTGATGCCCATGGCAAAAGGTCTCGACATTTCTTATTTTGGGAAGCCTGTAGACCATGATAAAATTAAGTGAAATTTAGATATGTACATATTGCCTCTGCATTTTTTTGCAATTCAGCACAATACACTAACAAATACAATGTAGCTAAAACCTTCCTTTCCCATGGTGTAGCACTGGATATAAAACTGGGCCAGCCCAATGCTAGCCTACTGACAGTCTGATATTTATCATATTCTTTATCCAACATCCTGTTCTTTGCTCATGTAGTCATATACTAATGATGTGATATCCATATCTGTGTTGTTACACTTAAAGCTCATAAGCTAAGAAGTGTCAAATCAACAATTACTAAGGTACATGTATCAAATGATCTTATAAAATCCACAAAGTTTCAACAAACACTTCTTGGTCAGTAGTCTGAATAAACTGCATGATTTATGATATCTAACATGTTGCTCCACTATGACAATGCCAGCTGGCAAAATGTTTTCCTTTGTTACTCTGAAATTTAAAGAATTCAGCATACTTTGCCGTCTTCAATACCAATACCAATACCAACTTGAATAGCAGATGAGATTCAAGAAAATTTTGCCTGCAAAGAACTAACATGATGTTAAGCTATGAAAGTGTGCATTGATAAACTAAAGATAACATACCTTTACTACCTTTTGTGAATGTTCTTTCCTCCATGCCACAAGTCCCAGGAATGTTTGACTCCTTTAAACTTATCACACTTTTCTGGATGTAATAGAGAGTAAAACAGAAAAAAATTATATATACATATATATAAGTATTTATAACAATAATCTATATTTATCATTAAAGGAGCATTAATAAAGTCAGGTGTAGAATACTATCTGAATACTATCTGATGACCACTGTGAACAAAATATACCATTTTGAAATAGATGTTGTCAGTCAATAATGAGAATGGTAAATGCAGGAAAAGCTGTCCAGAGGAGTGTTAAAAGCAACAAATACTAATCTTGTATATAAATGATATACTGATGCAGATTCACTTTCTAACAGTGACCCTAACACCAAAGGTTTGTGAGTTTCATTTTACATGAATTGTACTGTAACAGTTCAATGGCTAGGTCAGCTGGTGGAAGCAATATCAAACCTCTAGGACTATGCTTGCTTTGCTCTCTCCCTACCTGAGTCTCAGACATCACTAACCCTAAGTTGACTTAGCTGATGGATAGGAAATTACTCAAAAACTAAGTACTTGAACTCTGTGAATCATGAATGACTTCTGTAACAGTAATCACCTAATCATGCATTAAAGGTATACTGTCACCTGTTCCAATTTTGCCACTGTTACCATGGAAAGAGAAAATCTAACCAATCACAGATTTTAAGCGGGTTGCCGCTTTTTAAAAACAGCGCCCCAACATGGGCATTTTGAATACCAAGGAATGTCCCTTTGACCATATATGGGCATATTTAGATTACAGGTGACTGTATACCTTTAGCACATATAGGTTTTTGCCACCCTAATCTGCAAGTCATCAAAAGTGGTTTGCTCAAGGTCATGAAGGTCTGATAGTATTCTACGGGCAATCCCATAATTTGCAGAACAGAATGAATAGCTTATAATGTAAAATAGGAGTAGCTAAGATTACAAATTTATCCTTTTTAAATTTTAGTCAATAATGTATACCATCACTTTTACTACAGAAGAGACATGTACATACTCAAACGTACATACATGCATATATAAATATGTACAATGAAAGACATACAAAATATATCCATGTACTGCAGCACAAACACTTACTCATGACTGCAGCTATCTGTGAATGTGCATCTGTCACCATCTCATCAATGACTATGTTCTTCTGTAATTGATCCATGGACCTTTCAAAACCAAGCCGCTCCATGTTTGGACTTTTACCATTCACTTCTCTGACATCAACCACTTCTGTGTGAACTATCACCTTTTTTTCTGGATCACCAACATTGTATGATAGATACTGTGATGAATGACCCGGTGAATCATTTCTTCCATCACCACTTAGTAAAGCTTTCTCACCTTGGTAAGCACTCAGTAACTCAGCCTGAAGAGTCTTCCAAAAATGATCAATCGTTGGTGCTAGGTATAGATTTTGCATACGATAGAATGTAGTTTGTGATATGTTAGCGATGTTAGCAAACTGGAACATCAATTTGATCTTTGCAAAACTGTTCCCAGAAAGTAGAATACAGGCTGCTATTTGAAGATTTCCAGCAAACATATCATGGACTCTAGGTGTGATTGCCAACTTCCAACAGGGTGCCCAGCATGACATGTCCAGGTAACAATAACTGCAGTACCAATGAATGCTGTCTTATATGCAAGGGCTTCTTTACAGTCTTTTTATTACATAAGTTTCCATTGGATTTTTTAAGCAAGTCCACAATGCAAGGAACAAAAGCTATACACTTCTGCTGTTCAATCACATTCATATCATCATCAATGTCATCAACCATCAGTTCATCATTGCTGATGTCATCTGTACCAGTGTCCTGAACATCAAACACAGCTTCCTCAATGGACACATGTGGATTGCCTCTGAAATGGGATGGAAAGTCCATTGAACATTGTAGTAAAACATTTTAATTTGTTGAGTAAACATTCATGTAGCAGCACAACCTAACAGGAACATCAAAAACTGAATACTGCTCACCTTCCTGCACTGCAGTTTAACTCGGAGTGAACATCACTTTCTCCATCGCTGGAGTCACTTTCAATAGCTGACAGAGTGTCTTCACTATCTCTTTCTTCACTATCTCAAAAAAGCAAAAAAATAATCATTCGATATTTTTCAAAAGTCCAAAACAAGAAAAATAGCGTCAATGACACTGTAGCTTCCATCCTGGACTATTTAGTGTTTGTTCTCTGGTCAGATATTTGAACATGTGTGAAAGGGATAAAGTGCATGAAGTGAAAATACTTAAATGAAATGTACTGGAGACAGTTAAATATGTTTAATGTAATTATTCAGAATATAAAATGGAAAAAATACAGAATTAGATATATCGAATACTGTGATACAACCATTATCTCAACAAGTCATTTACAATGACATAGTCCCCACTTGTAATAGGAGTATTAGTCTTGATGGGGCAGGAAAATGTGGTCATTAAGAAGTATCACTGGAGTGTATATGTTGAGATCTATGGGCACATAGGTCTATGTCGTTGTTCCCAATTTGAAACACATGAGGCATGTCTAAGTTATGGTTCTAAATCGGGAAAAAAGATCAGACCTCTAGCAGTATTGGCCAGCCAGAAATACATATGCACATTATAAATGAGGTACAAGATGTGACATCTTAAGGTCTAATATCCTATCAAAATTGGAGGGTATAGAACTTGTGGTTACTGAAATATGCATATATATGTATAATCAAGGTCAAAGGTCATCGAGGTCACATGACATTTTGAAAAAAAAAATTATATTGCTAATTAATCCCTATATGCCAAAAAATCAGATCTCTAGCTCTATTCGCTTGCCCAGAATTAGATGTGTACATAATTAATGAGGTAAAGCGTGTGTTGTCATAAGGTCTCCCATCCTACTAAATACAAAGGACATAGCACTTGTGGTTACTTATTTATTGACATAAACATATATTTTAGGTAAAAGATCATCGAGGTCACGTGACATTTGGTCAAAAAATTTCTCTCCTATAGTTATCCCTATATACCAAAAATCAGACATCCAGCTCTATTGGCTCGCTCAGAATGAGATATGCGCATAATTATTGAGGTACAGTATGTGGCGTCATAAGGTGTCCAATCATACCAAACATGAAGGGTGTAGCACTTGTGGTTACCGAGTTATGGAAAAATATTTATATTTGAGGTCTCAAAGTCACCGAGGTCACTTGACATTTTGTCAAAAAAATTGTTTTGCTAAGTTATCCCTATATACCGAAAATCAGACCTCTAGCTCTATTGGCTCGCTCAAAATTAGATATGTGCATAATTAATGAGGTACAATATGTGGCGTCATAAGCTGTCCCATCATACCATATATGAAGGCTGTAGCACTTGTGGTTACTGAGTTATGGACAAATATGTATATTTGAGGTCAAAGGTCACCGAGGTCACGTGACATTTTGTCAAAAAAATTGTATTGCTAAGTTATCCCTATATACCAAAAATCAGACCTCTAGCTCTATTGGCTCACTCAAAATTAGATATGCACATAATTAATGAGGTACAATATGTGGCGTCATAAGGTGTCCCATCATACCATACATGAAGGCTGTAGCACTTGTGGTTACTGAGTTATGGACAAATATGTATATTTGAGGTCAAAGGTCACCAAGGTCACGTGACATTTTGTCAAAAAAATTGTTTTGCTAAGTTATCCCTATATACCAAATATCAGACCTCTAGCTCTATTGGCTTGCTCAAAATTAGATATGTGCATAATTAATGAAGTACAATATGTGGCGTCATAAGCTGTCCCATCATACCATATATGAAGGGTGGTAGCACTTGTGGTTACTGAGTTATGGACAAATATATATATTTGAGGTCAAAGGTCACCAAGGTCACGTGACATTTTGTCAAAAAAATTGTTTTGCTCAGTTATCCCTATATACCAAAAATCAGACCTCTAGCTCTATTGGCTTGCTCAAAATTAGATATGTGCATAATTAATGAAGTACAATATGTGGCGTCATAAGCTGTCCATCATACCATATATGAAGGGTGGTAGCACTTGTGGTTACTGAGTTATGGACAAATATGTATATTTGAGATCAAAGGTCATCAAGGTCACATGACATTTTGTCAAAATATCCGAGATATCTGCGTGAACGGATGGACTCACGGATGGACGAACAGACAGACATGACCCAATCTATAAGCTCACTGGACTTCATCCGTGGGGACTAAAAATTGTGTCACTGCATCCTTTTTGCAATATGAATACGATGAGAAACTAAATTTTTATTTTTCGTGGCCTTATACATGGGAGTCTATGG
Organism: Ptychodera flava; assembly: GCF_041260155.1. Lineage (NCBI taxonomy): Eukaryota > Metazoa > Hemichordata > Enteropneusta > Ptychoderidae > Ptychodera > Ptychodera flava. Next base: position 51,489,966 of record NC_091929.1, on the reverse strand, counting down.
AGATCTGCCTTATACATGGGAGTCTATGGACGTGTAAACTAAAAATATGCAAATTTCACCACGATTTGCCAAAATTTGGGAAAGGTCACTCCTATGCACTTCCATACCAAGTTTCAAATCAATCGGACTTGTGGTTTCAGAGCAGGAGATTTTTTGACCAAAATGGGAGAAAATTACAAAAAAATTCATGAAAAATAGCAAGTCCAAGATACTGACCCAAGATGTGCACAATCATTTATGTCAGCCCAAAGTACTTACATGCTGATTTTTCATGTAATCTGCTCAGTGGTTCTTGAGTTTTTTCAATTTTGACTGTTTTTACATTTTTTCACTTAATTTGCATATTTTTGGCAATGACAACTTCATTTGAACAAAATCTCATCTACAGCCCATCATCCATGTACACACCAAATATCAAGATGAAATGTACAGCGGTTTTGGAGTTTTTGATGTTGACGGACAGACATACAGACATACAGACATACAGACATACAAGACATACATACATACATACAGACATTTCCCTAGCCTATAAGAATAGCTTCCATTGCCATATATACATATGGCTATTGGAGCTAAAAATCACTACATTTTGTATTTCAAAAAAGGAGAACAGTAAACATACATGGTCTACTAGTACCAGTATGTCTGTCAGACAAGTATGATCACAAAATTGTAATAATTGAATGTGCATATCAACAACATGGATAGTGTGTAACTGTACATATAAATTAAACTGAATTTCCAGTTATGATTACAGATAATGGAGCATCTGAACACTGATTAAGGATGGAAACTTTTAGTCTGACATCTATACATTATAGATGTGATGTTGTCTTTTAATTCTAGATGGGATACAAGTGGTAAGGGAAAACGAAAAATAAAATTGTTCAAATATTGTTATAAATCTGCAAAGTATATTTTTACGTGAATAACATGATATCTTAAAAAAACACTCGCCCATAAAAATGGCAGGAATACTACCATTCAGTCTGATTTTCTTCTCTATACCTCACAAAATTCAGTATCATTAGAAGTACATACCAAAGAGGTTGTTTACAAATGCCTGGTTTCCTTGGAGTTGATGTTGCAATGGGGCCTTGGCATACATCTGCAAATATAACATACAAGTGAAAATATAAAATGGGTTCAAGAAGTACTAGAAAGCATTCACAAACACCTCTGGAGGAAGGGGGTATGGTAGGGGCAAGAAAATCAGGACAGTTTTGAAATACATCTAACAAACTCAGAACTTCTCAAGTTTCCTCCTTTCAATTGGCAATACAACAAAACAGGTAAGAAAGTTTAATATTGGTATGGCCAGATTTCAGATTTCTTAAGTTTATGGACGTTTAACAACACTTTCTGCACACAGCAAATACCAGTCACATTATCTTGTTGAAAAGCAAAACTGTGATCCTATATCAAGCCCCCAGGTGTTTGTAAATGGTGCCTAAAATTTTAGGAAAAGTGCCAACAACAAAATACATGCATTTGTCAGCATCTGATTTTTCAAAATTGGAATGGACATGCAGGCATAATCAAAGTTACAACATTTTCATCTACAGTAAGTTTCTCTACATTTTAATTACTCTTATTTTGAAATTGATAGAAAACAGAAAGTGGAACAACAATTACATAAACACTACTATTTTGACTAAAAAGATTATAGTTAGTGGAAATTCCCATAGAGAATACTACACATGCATTTCTACAACTAGCAGAAAAAACTTGCTGAATCATCGAAACAATCAGTCAAACAAATAATGAAGTGTGTAGTTAGGGTCGAAATAGTGGTGGTACATGCCCTTTGGGGTAGTCATCATTATGTAATAAAAATGAATATATAAAACATGTTTTAATAAAAAATTTATATAAAAACATGAAACGACCAACAAATTGAATAAGGTATTATCAAATAATATGTACATGTGCCAACATGATTTTGTGGGGGCTAGAAGACTAGTGAATGTTATAAGGTAATTACCATATCATGCATATAATTTTACTTCATCTTGTCATAGACTTAATCAAAGCAAGTGTCCATTCAACACTTAGGACATTTGTCAGTTTCTCTACATTTCAAATATATGTAAAAAAATAAATGCAAAAAGTAAAGATTTCAACATCTTATGTAAAATACTAAAATTTGTAGAAAAGCATTCCGAAAATCATTAAATAGTCAAACCGTGATGTACTATAGTTACCTTTGAGAGTACCTTCAATGGGAGAGATGCTAAGAAAAATCTTGAGCTGTTATAAATATCATGAATGGCACGACCATGCACTCTTTACAAGAGACCCTTTCCATGCTTCTCCAGTGTCTAAATTCTTTGCAGAACAAATTATAGATTCTGCTCTACTAATGTGAAACTGTTTCACTTCTACTTGTTATGTTATACTTGCATGGAGAGTGCCCTATAGCTGGCTACATGTAATTATCATAAAGACACTACAGTGTATATATGCCTTTGCTGCAACCGTGCGTGGGTAGGCCTATACACTAATCATGGAGACTAACAATATTACGAGGTTGACAGTGTAAAATGAAGATTTTTTACGCAGGAGAGATTTCAGCCTGCGTTTCAGCACTAAAACTTGGAAACTTGAGACAATTTGGCCTTAGATTCAGAAACCAGAGACATTTCGGTACGTTTTTTTCTAGCTTTTCTAGCTCCATGTTTCTCGCTTCATGTTTGATCGCTGTCTGGGCATGGCCATGGAGGTAGAAGGAGAGATCTCTTCTTCTACCTCCATGGTCTGGGTAAGTTTGTACATGCACTTGCACTTGCAGGCTTTGTAGCTGTGGGTCCATAGCTGTGGTGTTTTCGGACGGGGTTTCTGACTTTTACATGCTGGTTTTGACTTTTACGTCAAAACCAGCACGTAAAAGTCGGAAATCCCGTCCAAAAACAGCACACTATGGACCCACAGCTATTACCAGACACCATCCTCCGTATTCGGTGTGCACATGCTGCGTTCCCGAAAATTGCCGGACAGGCTTTACAACTAACATGTAAACTGATACAATGTACAAGCTCACAAGAACGATCCACTCACCTTTTGGATTGGATAGTAGCAGCTGTAAGTTCTCCACTTGTGTTTCCACGTCTTTGACTGTCTCCGTCGGAGCCACACTCACGAACAGAGGGAAAACATTCGTGACAGTTTTCCCGGTGGGAAGCAAGGACATGTTCGGCAAATTTTGCATTTGATGCAGTCATGTAGCGGACTGCCTTCGCCTCCTTCCATGTCTCGTGTGCACTGTACAAATAAATTTTAGTTTTGTCCCTTCTTTTTACCCAATTCGGAGCCTTTTCACGACCTCCAGCACAGACTATGGTCGCCGCCATCTTGCTTGTGAGCCTTGGTAATACACTGCCTTATGGGATACACTGTACATTTATCCTCGTAACCAGAGACTCGGTCTGGCACCTGCGCAGACGACGATAACGGCGCTTTAAACTGATCACATAAGGGAGAACTCTATCAACACAGGAGAGTGAACAAAAAATCACTGCAGCTTAGCGGTAATGTTGACTTTTCAGATCCTCAGATGTCAGACCTCAGATCCTATAACTTCAGACGCAGATTCGAATTAAAATTTCTCAATTTTCAAAGTTTGATGTAATATACTGATAATTAAATTATAATTTAGATTTGAAAAGGCTTTAGAAATTATTTTCTTTCAATCTTGAATCTTGAACTTAAAAACTTCGATCTCAGAATCAGAACGTCATCAGTCGAAGACAGGGTGCGCAATGATTCCACTTGTTATGTCATCACGTGAACGTTCCCTCATAGAGATAAACACACCCGCGATCGATCGTGTCATAAATGCTGGCTATCGACAGTCCGTATTTTACCATCGTTCGTAATATTGATGGCAAGGGAATATAACTAATCCATGTTGGAGGCCAGTGACCCCGGGCTAAATCAGAATTCATGATCAGGGGTCGGAAGAAGCAAGTTAGCTAATCTGAAATTGTAGACCCGTGTTCGTTGAAACTTGTTGTGCGAAAACGTTTATGTAGACTTTTTTTGTTTCATAACTAACTTTTACATGTCATATTCAAATTATTATTTTAAATATTGCAATCATACTGTTAATACGGGTATTGTAAAAGGCTTTTAAATTCGAATCTGCATCTAAAGTTATAGGATCTGAAATCTGAGATCTGAATCTGAAATCTGAATCTGAGGATCTGAAAAGTCAACTCTACCGCAGCTGAGCTTACTTCTGGGATCAACCCTCCAGTCGTTTTCTAACCACACTCCTCGTGGTCTATAAAACGAGCATCTAAAGCAAATCCTCCTTACAAAATCAGAGCTCGTTATGTAACTTTGACCAACATGTGAAGGAGTAAGCATTCCGTCCATATCCGGAACGACAACCGAAGTCCGAGTGAGTTAATTCAAACAAACTTTGCCTACATCGCTCAAACAGTTAAAAGGTTTCACGATAGCGGTTTTAACAACGGGACTCTGAATTGTTTTGCTTAATTTGTCTCCATTTTACGTCACAACTTATCGTGTAAAACCAAGATGCAATCTGTCATCAAATTGGCACTACAATCAACCATACTAAAAAGATTGCTGAGCAATACAAAAAACATCATCTGGCAAAGAAAATCAAAAACTGAAAAGGCTGCCATATAACTCAAAGTCGTTGGCATGAATTATATAAACCAATACTCTCCTCAGACCAAACCGATTTCAAAGGCCGTTTACAACAAATATTGTTAACGAAACCATGAAACCTGGGAATGGCTAAACACAGAGAAATAAGATTTATTTCTCGAAACAGCCCCCCACAACATGCTTTTCAAACACCGGAAAGCAGGCAACAATATCGACCCAAAATCTATTAAAAAGTCCATGAAAAATTGACACAAAACCGAAAGTTCGGATGATCGATTTAAATGCCTAAAACAAACTAATCATTGTCAGATTAGTACAACATTTACTGTTAACATAATGAGCACTAGCGCTCAAAATATGGCTCATCCGTATAAGCGTCCAGAAACTTCGGTCGATGCTGGGTCATGTTAATTATAATATGACACCACACACCGGATCGCTTACTATAGAGCCAGTCAATAGTGGCTAACTCTCTCAATAACGAATCTGGCTTCTCCTCTTCGAGGACGAAGATGACTTTATCACACAGCCAAGTGGAGGGGATACAAAACAACAGAGCGACTGATGAAGGAACCCCATTTTTAGTTCCGAAACACTGTTAAGACGAATCACTCAATCAACAAGCCGGTTTACCGGGGACCCAGATCACATGACTAGGGTCAAAGCACTATCGATTCACGGTGTCTTGCCATGTATTCCACACAAAATAAATGCAATAATCCTTTAATTCACCATATCGTAATGTTAAACAAACTCGGTAGAGCCGATGTGTGGAGTTACCCTCATTTCCCTTTACATTAAACTGACGTCGTCGATGGGAAGTAGGTTTATGATGTTTTAAAATTTTATTTCATTAAATCAAAGTATACGCAAGCAAACTTAAATGTAAGCTTACGCCATACTGTCACACAAGCATCGCAAAAAAAAAAAATAGAAACAAATTTCCATTTTGTATGGCCTTCCGTTCCGTTCCGTACCGTTTCTTCGATTAGGGTAAGCCGCTAGGCCCCCCTATATATACGACAATTCTCCCGTTGACGAGTATATGTATCTAGGGTGGTGAATTACATCGTTTACAGCCATAATGAGCCACAAACCAACGGCACTGAAAAAAACAACGCGTGACAGACAAGGTGCTTTACTATATTTCCGATTTGGACCTGTCAGTGAGATTCACAGGTCATGATCGTGTCATATGCGGGTAAGCCTAATTTGTGTGCTGCGTGCCGCGATCCACGATCCGCGTGCCGCGAGCCAAAGTTTAAGCCAAAGCTTAACATGCAAGATTAGCATGTTAAGCTAGAAAAAGGTGCATTTTCACTCCAATTTAGTTCATTGATTCATTTTCATGGATAAAACAACATTCGGGCTTCAACGCCGCCTTCTAAATGCATAAACTGGTGACCAGCGAATGTGAGTTTACGAATTCTACATCAAGGGGCATATGCAGAAAGGGACTCGAGAGAAATTATAGGGAGGGGAGGCCAGTATTTTTCAAAATCACACTGCCCGTAAAATTGTAACATTAAAAATTGATCAATCAAAATTCTGTACATTAGTTTTGTAGACCATATGATAAGGCTGTTATATTTCAAATATCTATAGGTCTTAAGCCATGATAATATTAAGATTTTTACAATATTACTTTTGAAAATTTATGACCTTTGACCTGCCCAATCCCCCCCCCCTGTGAAACTAAGCTGTGGCTTATCCTACGTAAGAGTCCAAGACGGCTTTGGTCCATCAAACTGTGACTGGTATAGGACACCGGCCTTCGACCCACAAATGATCCTGTACCTCACTAATTATGCACATCTATAAATTATAGGCTGGCTAACAGAAGCGGGGGTCTCCAGTTTACTGGACGGAGATGATTATGTTAACTAAATTTTCTGCTAAAATATCAAGCAACCAGGATGACATTTGACCTAGCCAATATTGCTATTTTGCTGGACGGCCATCAGGGGAGGAAAGTATACGGCAAAATTATCAAGTAACCGGGATGACCTTTGACCTGAATTTAACTTATTTGCCAGTATACTAGTGCAACAGCCTTCATATTTGGCGTATGGCATATGAGGCGTCACATTATGAATTAGTAAAGATTTGTCAAATAAATATTATTGATTTTGACTATAGCACCTACAGGGATGGTAATAACAATTGGGGAGAGTCACTTTTCTCAGCATCATTTTGAAAAATTCGCCCTTCCTCCCTATTATTTTTTTTAGTCCCTTAACGGCCAGCACATGTTGAATTCGTGAACACACATATCGAGGTCACCACTTTTAAGCGTCTATTAAATGTGATTTAACAGTGAAGATGAATCGATGAAGTGAATTAGACTGAAAATGCACCTATTTCTAGCTTAACATGCTAATCTTGCATCGTGAACTTAAGCTCGCGGCACGCGGATCGAGGCGTGAATTAGGCTTACCCAATCAAAACACAGTGGGGTTTGTATTTCATAGTATTCAGTAACCTCTCCTCTTAATATCCGTCTCTCACAATGTAGTTACAAAGCAACATTCTTAGCCCTTAAAGTTCAAAGGTTGTACATGTATGTTTCATACGTTAACTTTTCAGGCCTCAAGTCATAGTTTTACGAGTTAATTGTTTTATATGTCCTCTGAATAATTAGGGCTTTCATATCGCCTCTCATGGTGGCGATTTTTACACACTTCGGACTATGTATAGCTTTTTTGCACCATTTTTTTAACGCAAGAGTTGAGAGGATACCAACAAACACATCCACTGATCCATGGACTAAAAATTACGATCATTTCCAAAAAACTAGTCTGTATGAGATATTCTAAGGATAAAATATTACCTGGAAACCAGTTCAACGATCACAAGATAGTTGAGAAACAACGGAGTTTTTATTTTCTTAAGTTATGGGCGAATTTATCATTTAGGGACTTGTCAGTTTCTTCGGCGGTGGGGTTGGGGGCAGTATTATTATTTTTTGCTGACGTCAAAAAGTGGCTGACCCCCCCCCCCATTTCCAAATTTCGAACACAGGGTGACCCCCCGTACAACAACGGTAAAACAAAAGTTGGATATAAATTATATATATAGATCGATATAATATTTTATATATATTTATATTTTAAACAGTCATTCTGTGTTTTATTGAAATTGTTGACATGTCAGTTATAAGATAGGAAATTCAAAGTGTCAATTTTAAAGTTTGAATACAGTACATTTTGAATGAACTGTGAATATATTTCACACTTTCTATACTAAACCAGATGTCCTGAAATGTTGTACAGAAATGGATGTCAATCATGAATATCAAACATGAAAAAGCAGTTAATCAAAAACTTTGATGGGTGTTAAAGACTTGCCAGCCATCCAATTAAATCTCCTGAAAAGCCATAGAGAGGTATTTTAGCCAAATCTGATGTGTGCGATGTCTGAGAGGACCTTTTCTTGTATCATTGACACCCCAGCTAATAATGACGAAAACTGCCTTTTTTAAACTGTTATTTTAGTCATAAAAAGCATCTTTTTACAGAAAACCTGAGACACACAGGAAAATGATTGCATCAATGAGAACGAAAGATATCTTGTCATTTTTCTATTTCTAAAATAAGTCACGGTATTAAAATATATATTGTGAAATATTTGTACATGTTGCTTTCTCATACTGAATTCTCTTAGAGAAAACATAAAAGTATCAAGAAGTTGTCATGCTTTTCATATGACGGCAGATTTCATAATGGTACACTTTCACTTAGCAAACATCAAGATATCTCTGACATATATCTCTGATTGGATAATTATCTCTGGATGATAAATACCAAATCGATCATTTTTCTGTCGAATTTTCAAAATCCTCTGAGAAAACGCCTTAAAGTAAGGCCCAGAATTGAGATGTGTCGCCAGATCAAGATAAGGAATGGTTTCCGTGTAATTTATGATTTTTAAAATCAAAACAAATGCACGTGGCTATCCCACGTCAAATCGGGGAGCTTTTGTAAACATCGTGGACATATATGCATCGCTATTTGCATATTCCATCTTGAGTGACACAACGTTGCGTATTTACAATAGTGACGTTGTTGGGCTTCTCCAAAAACCAGGATTTCTCCCGCTGTCAACAATAAACCGTAACAATGTTTGTTGAAGCACAGTCCCAACAATGGACCGTAACAATGTTTATTGAAGCACAGTCTCTCCGAAGCCTAGTCCAATGTCCGACATATAAAACTGTTTCCGCTGTTGCGGCCAAAAACTACGTGTCGCTTTTTTTACTAGTACGTCTGTCCATACCCATAGACTGTAAGACAACCAAAACTGTTCTCCATCCAACTTAATGTTACGACCGAAAACCAAAAAATTACGTCCACTTCCGTTAACATTTTACATGTGTGTCGACACGCAAGAAGAAAGTTCCATACTAAAATTCTTCGATCCTGCTCCGAAAGAAACTACGGCCGAAAAAAAACAACCAAAAACCACAACTTTTTATGGTATATAATGTCGGTCAATACAATGTCTGGCATTCAAAAACTGTTCCCAGAATCCCAACCTATGATGCCGAACATCAAATTATTATGTCCGTTTCAGATTATATTTTGTATACCTGATAAAGTCCGACATCCAAAATTGTTCCTGCTCCGAACTAATTGTAACCGAAAAAAAACCCGAAACATCTTTTTTTCTAATGCAGTGATTGTGTTTACACACCGGTTGAACTCGGTAAAGTTCGCGTTGTAAGCTTATTATGCACCGTCATCAGTGCATCTGAACGTAATCACAGTGAATAAAGATTACATCCAAGTACCTCACCAAGGGTTTCAGTGTCGTTTTATTTTGGGAATGGTTGCGATGTCATACAATTTGACAGTCGATCGGGCGACATCTATGGGATGGGAACACCGCCAAAATTATCTTGAAATCTTTCTTTAAAGTTATTTCATCATTATTATTTCATTATTTGGTGATTTGGTCATACTTATTTAAGCATTTGGCAATCATTATGCCATAATTTGATCATTATTTGGACATTGTTATGACATGATCTTCATTCGGAGGTAAGCAGTTTGAAACAAAGAAACGAGTGTCTGGAAAAGGAAAACGAAGATTTGCAAAAAGAGTTAAATGTCTTGCATCATAAAGTACAACAGTTTGAAAATGAGGTCCAAGAGATGAAAAGAGAGAAAGACGACCTAGAAAACCGTTCACGGAGAAATAACTTGTTGTTCTATGGTGTAAATCAAGAAAATAAAGAAAACTGGGAACAACGGAAAGAAAAGTGAAAGACATTATCAAAGACACGATGGCAATAGAAAAGGATGTGAAAATTGAAAGAGCGCATAGAATTTCAAAGGCTCCAACCGGCAAAGGACCAAAACCTATAATCGTCAGTTTTCAATCGTCGAAGATAAAGACCTCATCCTGAAAAACGGAAAGAAGTTGAAAGGGACAAATATAACGGTTGATGAAGATTTCTCTCCAAGGATAAGAAACACCAGAAAAAAACTTTTTTCGAAATGCACAACAGGGCTCGAAATTAACCTTTTTCTCTGGTAGTCCCATTGGGCTACCATTTTCTGAAGTTGGTAGCCCAGTGACAAGGTCTGGTAGCCCATGCATGAATGAAGATTTTTTTTGTAAAGAATATTTTATTAATGTCTTGACAATGAAAGGTTTATTTTTCATGATTCTATCCAGGACGTGAATTCATTTGACATCAATACCCGTAGATCATAGCCTTAGGAGAACGGTGTAGCATGTATAGTGGACAACGGTGACGCCTCAAATTTTGACGACCTATTCACACATACGCAGAGCTTATATGCAAATTTTGATGTTCGCCATGACAACAACATTTCACTCAGCGCGTGTAAACATAACATGGCTGAAAATAAGTTGGCTATGAATTTCAGGAGGGCAACTTGGTACAGTTACATTCCTAATACATTCATGGCAATTTTGGCTACATTTCTCCACCATAGTGTATACTATCATTGGACGATCTTGTACATTTCGGAAAGCGTAATTTGTGGATGGCCCGACAGCTTTTTCTTTGCAGTTTGAATAATTTTGTGTTAATTGTGATTGATACATTGTGATTAAAAACTCTGAAATGAATTTTCATTGGCCATCATTTCCCGAGCCTGTCATCTAAGTACATCGGTTCAGATAATGATATTTTATTGAAAGTTTGTTGCAACAAATTTGACTGCACTGTCGCCTTTTAATTTGCATAACAAAGTCATAGACTGTCATTTCTGTGTTTAGCTGCGTTGACTATATGAGTGTCGGTCATCTCACAGAGATCAACATCATGTTGCCCACTAGGTAATTTCGTGTCCCAGGCTTTGGTAGTCCGTATGGGCTACCATTTCGTTGGTTTTGGTAGCCAAAGGGAAAAGTTGGTAGTCTGTGGACGCGGGACTACTGCTAATTTCGAGCCCTGCACAGAAATAATGGAAGAAGATGAGTCAAGTAAAGCTTTTGTGAGATTTGACAGACTGATTGTTTACAGAAATGGTCAATCTTTTGGTACACAGTTGATGAGAAATTAAACCAGGTAGTTGGCGACCAAGACGAGTATAGAGGTGTGGCCGAGGCCAGAAAATATTTTGTGTTTCTCCTATAAAAATTTCATGTTGGAACATCTATGGGCTAAAATCAAAAATTAGACAACCTTATTTTCATGAATACTGTAGTAAGTTTGACATTTTTGGGTTATTGGAAACTTGGGCTAAAGATGAGCTGGAATTTAGTAACATTTTTCCTGGTTATATTGTGTTTAGTTGTGGTGGAAGAAGGTCAACTCAGAGAGGACGCTTTAGTGGTGGTGTGTTAGTATTTGTGAAATCGAAATATAAAATGGGAGTCAAAAGAATCAATAAGGATATAGAAAATTGTATAGTTCTTAAAATGAAAAAGAGTTTTGGGGTGTTGAAAGAGACATTTTACTTTGTGTCACCTATATTGCGCCAGAGGGGTCATCCTTTTATAATTCCGTAAATTATAGTAACGGTATTGAAAATCTAGAAGACAAATTGATTCAAATTCAAGCAGACCATGAAGGATGTAATTTGATGGTTATCGGGGATTTCAATGCTCGATGTGGAAATTAGAAGAATTTATCATTGAGGATGAAAATACTGTAATTGGAGAGTTGGCGGACAGCTACCCAAACGATCATTTCAATACACCGAGATTTAGTGGTAAATAATTTCGGAATGTCTTTGATCTCCATGTGTTGCTCTTTAAGTTTACATTTTCTAAATGGAAGAGTAACTGTTGACGAAGAAGGGGATTTTACGTGTATAGCAATAGAGGCAGAAGCACTGTTGATTGTGTATGTGTATCTACTGATTTGTATCGCCATATTTCACATTTTGAAATACCAACAATGGATGGATCTGATCATTTCCCACTGACATGTATTTTAAAGTGTAACACATCGGGTGATCCTGCTTCACCTTTTGAGAATGCACGTATTGCTAGAGGTACTTACAAATGGAAAGAAGAATCAATAAGTTTATATCGTGATTTTTATCAACGCAATACGTGAAAGATAAGCTACATGATTGCTTATGTTGGTTGATTCTGATGTAAATGCAGTGGTGAAAAATTCATCTGCTCTGATTGAAGAAGCGGGCAAAAATGCACATATGTTCATGCCTTTCAAAGCAGAAAATGGTATTGCACAGTGCACACAAGCAACATGGTTTGATCAAGAATGCAGGCAGAAAAAACATCTGAAATTCCAGTGCTTGAACAGATTTAGAATATCTGGTGATCCAGCTGACTACGATGAATATTCAAAGGTCAGAAACGAATACACAAAAATGTGCAGAGAAAAGTCGACACATTTCACCACTTTGCAAAATAATAGACTGCACTCGACAAAAAATGTAAATGTTATGTGGAAAATTCTTAGTGGGTTAAAATACAAAGGAAATCCTGCAAATGTCATTGACATTCAATCCTGGGGTATGTACTTTTCTTCCCTATTAAACGTAAATCACGAGAAGGCAAATGTTCAGGAAATTTATTTGGTAGATTTAGGACAGGTTTACATTGAAAGAGGACACTTTAAATGCACCAATTACAGATACTGAAATCCTAGAAAGCATTCAAAATTGAAGAAAAATAAAGCTGCTGGGGAAGACTATCTTATTGGAGAATTTTTCAAATCAGCTCAAGATATATTGTTACCCATTTTAAATAAGCTTTTCAATATAATTTATGATACTGGTGTTTTCCCTTCAGGCTGGGGAAAGGGAATTATTTTGCCACTTTACAAGAATGAAGTCTCTTCAAATCTATTTCAGCATCCCCTCCGGACAGGGGGTGATATCATCTCGATTAGCATGCAGGTAATAAATACAAGCTATTCTGAACTATTTCTGCCAGCCGTCTCTCTAAGACTTTATTTCACACCAAATGTGCTCGTAAACTAGGAGTCATTGCCAAACCCTTCCGGGTAAAGCCATTCTTATATACAATATGGCCATGTGACAGGTATCTGAAGAAGGTTTGCCGTGGCTGACCTATAAACAAACTGGAAGATTTCTATCTACATATATTAGATGCCAATGGCTCATTACAATCTTCACCTATGTGCAGGGCCTTGCAATGCTAGGGGGTTCTAGGATATGGACGGGGTTTAAGTTGATCTCTTTCGCTTCTCTATTGTGTAAGGACTCACTCTTGCCAATCTCGAGAAGCATCTGGGTTTCATTGCTCGCTGTCGACCAGTAGAGGTAGCAATCATCTTTCTGCAGGCTTTCCTATTGGAAGGCCGAACATGTGTCCTCCAGGATCATGGTAGGCCTTTTGTCACCCAATATCAGCACAAAGTTGCTCAGCCAAGGCACTCTGTTGAAAGGATCAGCAGCATGACCAGAAGGCCTCACACCTCCCTTCCAGTGTGCTTCATGGCAAAGCCCCACACTGGGGCCAGCTTGCCGGCGATGTGTCCAATCTTTCCAACAGGTATCTTTCCCCACCAGTCGCAAATGCCTCCTTGGTATCTGCCATCGCCCATTAAGGGCAGGTCGCTATATAAATGTTATTTTATTACGGGCCAAAGCCTACCGGCTTGGCCCCTATTGTTTTTATAGGAGTTGAATATTCTTCTTCTCGTTCTGCCCGTCTTTTTTGTCGACCTAGAACTCAAAACCGCTTACTGCAAACTTCTAAAACTTGCAGGTCTAATAGGTACCTATGAGATCTCGTGCACCTGGGTATACAAATTTCGATTGGCGGCCATATTGGATTTTCCAAAAACCTGAAAATGGCTTGTCCCAAAGATCCTGGGGTCTGGTCAATTTGAATTTTCTCTAAAAGCAAGCATGACCCTAGATCTTTAGAATTTGCAAAAAAAAATCGCGTGCGGTCACGTAACTTGGCCGCCATATTGGATTTTCGAAAAATACCAATTTAATCTTTAAAAATCTTCTCCAGAACCAAAACACCGATTGAATTGAAATTTTACTTATATTATCCTTAGAGTGATCTCTTTCAAGTTTGCAAAAGACATTTGGATCGGTCACGTGATTTGGCCACCATATTGGATTTTCGAAAAATACCAATTTAATCTTCAAAAATCTTCTTCTCCAGAACTAAAACACCGATTGAGCTGAAATTTTACTCATGTCATCCTTAGAAGGATCTCTTCCAAGTTTGCGAAAGGCATTTGGATAGGTCACGTGATTTGGCCGCCATCTTGGATTTTACGAAAATTTGCAATTTTATCATTAAAAATCTTCTTCTCCAGAACCAACACACCGATTTAACTAAAATTTTAGTCATGTCATCCTCTGAGTGATCTTTTTCAAGTTTGCAAAAGACGTTTGGATCGGTCACGTGATTTGGCTGCCATATTGGATTTTCAAAAAATACCAATTTAATCTTCAAAAATCTTCTCCAGAACTAACACACGGATTAAACTGAAATTTTACTCATGTCATCCGTAGAGTGATCTCTTTCAAGTTTGCAAAAGACATTTGGATTGGTCACGTGATTTGGCCGCCATATCGGATTTTTTCCATTAATAGGAACTTAATCTTCAAAAATTTTCTGCTCCAGAACTGAAACACCGATTGAGCTGAAATGTTACTCCTGTCATCCTTACAGTGATCTCTTTCAAGTTTGCAAAAGACATTTGGATCGGTCACGTGATTTGGCCGCCATATTGGATTTTCGAAAAATACCAATTTAATCTTTAAAAATCTTCTTCTCCAGAACTAAAACACCGAATAAGCTGAAATTTTACTCATGTCATCCTTAGAGTGATCTCTTTCAAGTTTGCAAAAGACATTTGGATCGGTCACGTGATTTGGCCGCCATATTGGATTTTCGAAAAATACCAATTTAATCTTCAAAAATTTTCTTCTCCAGAACTAAAACACCGATTGAGCTGAAAATAATCGCAATCATACCAATCCATAATCCGATAACACTAGGTCAAAATTTGTAAGACAATAGTTGTAAACATAGACACAAAACAGCACAGAACAGACAGTAAATAGACGGTACACAAACAAAGTCAAATTCATGAAAAAAAGATATATGGACCTCTGGCCAACTCTTTCAAGTTTGCCAACGACATTTGGATCGGTCACGTGATTTTGCCGCCATATTGGATTTAAAAAAATACCAATTCAATCTTCAAAAATCTTCTTCTCCAGAACCAACACACCGATTAAGCTGAAATTTTACTCATGTCTTCCTTAGATGAATCTCTCTCAACTTTGTAAACGCCATTGTGATCGGTCACATGATTTGGCCGCCATCTTGGATTATGCGCAAATCGCAATATAATCTTTAAAAATCTTCTTTTCCAGAACCACTGAACGGATTGAACTGAAATTTTACTCTTATCATCTTAAGTATGATCTCTTTCACGTTTGGGAAAAACATTTTGATTGGTCACGTGGTTTGGCGGCCATCTTGGATTTTGCAAAAATTGCAATTTAATCTTTAAAAATCTTCTCCTCCAGAACCAACACACCGATTGAACTGAAAGTTAACGAATATCATCTTAAGTGTAATCTCTTTCAAGTTTGCAAAAGGCATTTCGATCAGTCACATGGTTTGGCCGCCATCTTGGATTTTGCGTACAATATGCAATTGCCAGTGAAACATACAGTAACTATGAGATGATGTTCAAAATCCTTCTTTTCCTAGCTCAAATTTTGCACATAATATCATCAGTGCAAAAAGTTTAAACCATGTTATCCGCTTGGGCCCCGCCAATGCTGCTTGCAGCTTTAATTTAATTTTATTTTATTTTGCATACACTTTGATCCGCTACCCAAATGATTTTGGGAATTCTCATGGATGAAATGGGCTTAAAAGGAGGGTGTTCTTACTATAATCTCAGAACCGGCAGTGTACTACTATTACACTTGTTTTGGCGAGTTGTGTGCATTGTGAGAGTTGTGTGTTTGAATGAATGAATGAATGAATGCTTATTTCACCAGATGCTTCACAGTATATACAATAATGAAAATTATCAGAAAACTGTTTGTAAAATCTGGTGGGGCCATGAAAATAGTCTAAAAGGACTAGTCGAGTTCATGGCCCGTGAGTATACTAATAACTATTCGGTACAAGCTCAAGTGTGATGGAGGATAGAAACAAACACAGATTTAATGTAAATTCAGTAAGTGATGTTTCAATGCAGACTTGAAAACTTGTCTACTTGACA
Source organism: Ptychodera flava (assembly GCF_041260155.1). Classification (NCBI taxonomy): domain Eukaryota; kingdom Metazoa; phylum Hemichordata; class Enteropneusta; family Ptychoderidae; genus Ptychodera; species Ptychodera flava. The sequence goes on along the minus strand of NC_091929.1, from coordinate 51,473,642 downwards.
ATTGTTTGAGATAGTCAGGCAGCGAATTCCAGTGTTTCACAGCTGCATACCTAATGTTATGTTGTGAAATTGTCAAATTTGAGCCTGGAATACGAAAATTTTCAACTTGTGTTAATCGTTCGTTGAAAGTTTGTCATTTGAGTTTTACCTTGATTAAAACTCGTCGACAGTGTATGAAGAACAATCGTACTTGATAATGTGATCTTGTGAGTTGGAGTCCATAAAACAAAAACAAAAAAGTTACTCTTGGTGTTCAATTTATACGGTTAATGTTCTTCAGTGATGGTATCGTGATGACTTCAGAGCTGCTATCTTTACGCGTAAAAATCTTGCCGTTGCTGGTCCAGATGTAATTCCAGTTCAGTTTTAGCCGGAGTTGCTTGTTGTGATTCTCCTGAGTAAATTGGTGGCTTAGAGAGGGGTATGTGTGCCAGAACCGGCATTTTGCACACTATTTCCTGAACTAATACCATATGAAAGAGACAACATAAAGGAACTTTACTCAAACACTTACTGCTAATAGCAGATTTGAGCAATAGTGAATGACCTTATCATCTATACTATATTCTACCCTTGTGTGTAGTACATTGATAAATGACAACAGCACTTCTTTTCCTATATGTTGGCAACTCTCTGCCATCAAACACAATATTGTACTGATAATAGTGTTCTACGCCAATATTGCTGTTTTACAGCCACTTCCATGATTTATATCAATAATTAAATTAGGTTAAGCCTTTTATATGAAATGAAAAGGGGTAAAGGGGGAGAGGGTGGAGAGGGCAGATGTCCTTGGCACAATATCACTGATCACTATCTTGCTGAGGTGAGGTGTTGTTGCCAACTGTACAGGCTACAGCTTTGCAAGTACAGTTTAATGATTGATGTGACACAATCTGTCAATGGTTGCCCAACCTCATGATTCCTGTTTTAGCTATTTGCAGACTTTAATTAAACTGGTGAAAAATGAACGATTCATTAGATATTGTATGTACATCATCAAGGTAGGTCGACTGATATCATCTGACTGAATTGATGACTTGGAATATAAAATGACTTCCACGGCTAAACTCCATGTACTTGTAAGAACACATGTATAGTTGCTAGCTGCTGGGGTCTATAGTATACACTATGACCTTCCATGTGCAAAGTTTGGATTCAAGCAAAGTGTAAAAGCTGACAATGTAAATGGTTACTGTCTATTTGTTATCTTATGCAAATCCAATTACACTTTCACAAAATCGTAAGTAATTTATCTGTGTTAAACACGACTTGATTTCTCGAAACATGTTTTAACTATTTTTCAACATGACGGATTCTCCTAGACCAAAATTCATAAACTCAACACTATCACGACGATGCGAGAGATCACATACGAAGCTTACTATTGGATATCAAGTCAAAGTGGGTTTTACATAGTGACATACATAATCATTTGAAAAGCAATTGAAATGAGAAGGGATTACTAGTAAATTTCTGTCCACCATGAGTCACATATGCATGGTATGATAAGCCACTGACCAAAACAAGATCACTTATTTTCTCCTAACAATTCAAGGGGTATGCCATAAGCAGTCCGGGTAAAGTCCTTGTAGAAAATAGTTGGGAGGAGTCAATTGCGTACTGTATTAATGAGGTTAAGGCAAGAAGCAATCACGTACTGTATATGTAATGAGGGTTAAAGGTTACATGGGTTCGCTTTGAAATGTTATGCTGAGATGGCGATCTGACCTGACAGATCCACCGATCGAATGTGTTAAAAATAAGAATTATTTCTTCAGGAATAGTTTTCTGAGTTTCTTTCCCTTGACTGTGTTGGGCAAAGAGTTATTGGACATTTTTTGTTCTCTTTACAAGCCTTTGGTTAACTTATCGGCGATTGATTAAGTGCGCGTTTTTTGAGCGAAGGGTCAATTGCATGGTGATCGTAAAATTGTGCTCCGATCACCGACAAGAACAGTTGACCCATCGTGGCAAAGCTTGAAACATTCGCCATAGTACAGATGACGAGATTAAATTAAAATTTAACCAAAAACAGGCGAAATTCGGAGACAAATAATTTACGGCAAATTTACGAGGGTCAAATTCTGATTTCTAGGAGCGATATATGGCCAGGAAAACCATACAAAGAAGTAATTTGATGTGATAACCACTTGTGTCGGTCGCCATCTCGACAATAATGAACATTTTGCTTAACGTCTATAGCGAAAAACTACCGAGTGATAAAAATAAGGGTGAAATATAGCCGAAAGGTATTATCATATCATGTCATGTATGCATGAAAATGGAAACTGAAGGTTCATAACAGGTAAATGATGACATGATAAGGAATCATTTAAGCAGAAGCTTGTAACGACCTGACACGAGATATCACCATTCATACTATAACAAAGCCTTGTTAGAGCCATTGTACATTGAAAATCTAGGTGCATATGCTTATTGCTAGGCTAATATATGATTATTCTGTCCATTTGAACTATCATCGTACCCTACCCGGTCAAATAAAATATGTTAAAGTGTAAGTAAAATTTAATACTTGGTCAGATTTGGTATTGTGTTTTCCTCATTGTCTGTGCATACAACATTGGTAATATACATATAATATATATACATACAAATGTTCTTTCCACTTTATTGATGTTTGGGGTATCACTCTTTGAAAATCTGCGCTGAATAACCTTCTCAATCAACACACAGGTGCTGGTCGCGATGGTCGAGTAAATACACCGACAAAACACAAGTAACGTTGCTTACTTTTAATACAAAATGGCTAACTGCACAGTATGAACAACGTAATACATAACAAACAAGACAGGCATAGTCCGATTCAGGGCGCTGACCCATGAGGAATAAACAGTATCAATGTTTTTTGTGTATAGAGCATATAGTACAGAATTCAACTTAAACATGTTTCATCACTTATCCTATCGGTAGCTCTAGCCCTGCGTACGATGCTGTGTGTTCCTGGCATTATTATACACCTTCTGCCATAACCTATGGGAGTTTGACCGTCCAATAACTTTTCGTATTTTGTATAGTACGCGGAGTCCCGAATACGGGAGACGCGCGACGCGCCTCTTTGACCTAGCGATTATCGGATGTACACAAACTATTTTACGGTGAGTTATAGACGTAATAACAACTTCCACCAAAACGTATTCGTAGTATAAGGTTTAAAACACGCCAAACAAAAAAAACTGAGTCTAAATGCAATTGATTTTTATTTTAAAAAAATAATTCAATTGAAAACAAAATACGGCCCTGTATGGACGAGGGATCAGTGAGTGACGTATTGGACGAGCCGAAGGCGAGTCCAATATGTCACTCACTGAGCCCTCGTCCATACAGGGCAGTATTTAAGCAATAACCCCCGCCGCAGGAGGGTATACACGAGATTTTGGTACAATGCGCGACATATAGCACGAGCCGATAGGCGAGTGCTATATGGAGCGAATTGTACCAAAATCGAGTGTATACCCGACTGCGAAGGGGGTTATTGCTATTATATTATATCAACTTGCGTGTATTTGTTGTCTTACTTGGGTATTTTCATCATTCTAAGCGCCAAATGCAGAAAACGGACGTCTGAGAGATCGAACGTCGGAAATTCTGTGCCCGAGACCGAGCATTTTAATAAGTTGGGATTCCGTACACTGGCACAAATACGCATTACGTCCATATCGACTTTGCATTTTATTCGCATGCAACACGAACAATACTTGTCAAAAAATACCTGCTGCACTCACACAGAAAATGGGTCAAGAGTTCAAATCAAAAGAAAAAAGTAACAATTTTTTTCGTAAATTTACATAAGAACAATAGTCCTGGCTTTTTTGGCATACTAAAAATAGATTTGTCTCATTCTGTACCGCATACCGTCGCGACATTCAGTGGTGGCACAGTGAAGTTACAGAATCTATTTTTGATGGATAATTTGGACGTTAATTGTACCAGAAAACAAGCAGTTTTAAAATAATCCAGACTTGCGATGACTGCAACTGTGATGAACAGTTGTGCAGATTCTGAGAGTGTTGCCCGATGCACGGAGAGCTGGACGCTGACACTGCTCGTTTCATTTGGTGTCAAATAGCGTCGCAGTCGCCAGGAGTCATCCCATTGTTATTTTGAACTTCTTGGTCTACATCGTCAGGACATCCCGATCTGTTAATAGCCCAAACTTTGGTAAAGAATATCTGACATACCTTTACTGTGAGGAAGTGTCAATTTATTTGTGTATGAACGAATACTATCTTCATTTTAAAGAGCGGTACTAGGATATATCGCGTCTCGATTCCCGCAAAGTGCACGGTGCGCTGTCGCCCTAATATTTGTGTGCATCATACCCCAAACGTGCTGCTTCAGAGATGTCTTTCATCATCGATCCCAACTTATTTACACCAAGAGGTGAGTTACAGACCCACACTTTATCTGTGTATCAAAATTCGGTCTTCAGTCTTTGAAACAAAGTGGACTGTTTTGGTCTTTCTCGAGGGTCTATGGTTTAGATAGGTACGTTCAAATGCACCGACCGGGCAATTTCGAAAATGCTGGTTTAGGGGCCCGTTTTAGCACTGCTATCAGTGCTAAAACAGTATTTTAGCATCGGTGGAATGAGCTCTAGTCAATCAGAATGGCGCATGGTAGCATGATATAATCTAATTGTGAATAACCCTATATTATACGGCCTCCCACCACAGCCCTGCAGACTCTTACAGGACAATACGGAGACCGCGGTCCCGATTTGGACCATGTACGAAAAAGTACCTTTTCTAACTACTTTTGGACGAAATCAACTCAATTCTACTGTATGCCTACTAGAATTACTAAACCGCTCAAAGACCACAAAGAAAATTTGCTCTAATGAAGTCCCAAATTGTTAGTTTGCCAGTGACACATGGTCAATGGCTCTGTTGTCTGCCGTATCTTGCATAAACGTATCTAATGGTGAGCCACTTGGGCCACGACTGCACACCGCTGGCATACTCAGGGTTTTCGACGTCAGGAGAGTAATTTTTGCTGTCCATGACAGGGCTCGAAATTAGCGGTAGTCCCGCGTCCATAGACTCCCAACTTTTCCCTTGGGCTACCAAAACCCATGAAATGGTAGCCCAAACGGACTACCAAAGTTTGGGACATGAAATTATTTGTGGGCGATATGATGTCGATCGCTGTGAGATGACGGACGCTCATACAGTCGACCAAGCTGGACACAGAAGGCAAGACTATGACTTGTTATGCAAATTAAAAGGCGAAAGTGCAATCGAATTTGTTGCGACAAACTTTCAATAAAATATCATTTTCTGAACTGATGTACTTGGATGACAGGCTCGGGAAATGATGGCCAATGAAAATTCATTTTTATTGTCATTTGATCATAATTCAATCACAATTAAACACAAAATTATTCAAATTGCAAAGAAAAAGCTGTCGGGCCATCCACAAATTACTCTTTCCGAAGTGTTCCAGATCATCCCATGATAGTGGAGAACAGGCGAAAAGTTTTAGACACTCTTTTTCTTATAAAATCCTTCACTCAGTTTATAGTGTACCAGATGTCCTTGCACAGATTCATTTTAACGTTCCTGCTTTTACATTGCGTCGTGCTGTTCTTTTTAGACCAGTGTCAGCACGTACGAATATCTTGAAACACTCATTTTTATCACGATCTCAGACATATTTTATTCTATCTGTAACAAGCAAAATTTAGATATTTTTAATAACTTAAGTAATTTTCGTCATGGATTATGTAAGATCCTTTTTTCTGAATGATTACTTTTATCTGGATGTTTTTCTGTGTGTCTTTCGCTGTGTTGCTGTTTTTTGGTTATTTCTTATGTGAATTCTCCTGTCTGTTTGTTTACGTTGTAACTGTTATATATTTTTCGTTTTTGTATTATATTTTTATTTTCAAACGAACCTGTTATTGGGGCAACCTGTTGGTTCGAGATTAATAAAATAAAATAAAAATAAAAAAAAAATATAGCCAAAATTGCCACGAGAGTATTAGGAACATGACGGTACCAAGTTGCAATCCTGAAATTCATAGCTTATCCGTTTTTATCCATGTTATGTTTACACGTGCTGAGTAAAAAGTCGTTGTCATGGCGAACATAAAACATTGCATATAAGCTCTGCGTATGTGTGAATAGGTCGTCAAACTTTGAGGCGTCACGTTGTTCACTGCACATGCTATACCGTTCTCCTAAGGCTATGATATTGATGTTAAATGACTAGAAAATTCACTTTCTGCAGTGGATAGATACCAATATTGTTAAGGGTAGCACACTGTCAATCGACTGTTTTACTGCAACATTAGCTTTCGATGACAACGTCTTCCCAGTAGAAACGATCATTGCTTACAGGCAGCCTCCAAACCTCAAACAACGCATTGTCACCAGTAAACTCCCTACGACCATCCAATCGCATGGAACAACACCCTGTAATGAAACCAAATGCAAACTGTGCCCTCTCATCAATACCGCCACCACTGTAGTCGGACCCAATCAGAAGACTTTCAACATCAATGGATCATATGACTGTGACTCCACCAACGTCATCTATGCTATCACCTGTATGTCCATCCGCTGTATACATTGGCCGAACAGGACAGCCACTGCGGAAACGCATCAACAAGCACAAGTTCGACATACAGAGCAACACAATGTATAAACCTGTTGCTCAACACTTTTACCTTGCTGGACATTCTATCAATGATTTCCGTGTGGCCGTACTGTGAAAGATCCATAGTAAAAGCACCATCCGAAGAGAGACTGAAGAACTCAAAATCATACAAAATTTCGATTGTGTCAAAGAAGGACTCAATCGAGATTACAGATTTTTAACACATTACAAATAACTATGTTGGCTGTGATTTGCCCCAGTTGTTCCTACCATTGTTCTCACTCAACATACTGTGTTTTCACACCTTTGCTCAAACCCTTTGATTCACTTTGACACTTTCCTTTGGCATTGTCCATTACCCACAATGCATTTGGCCTTGTGCTTCTTTGTCGATTCTGCAAGTACATCTAATGAAGGAGACTGTTGTCTTCGAAAGCCAACACTGTGCTACCCTTGACAATATTGGTATCAGTCAAGATCAACACGGCTCTATTGAAACTTTCCTGGATATAATCATGAAAAATAAATCTTTCATCGTCTAGATAAAAATAAAAATATCCTTTACAAAAAATTCTTCATTCATGCATGGGTTACCAGACCTTGTCACTGGGCTACCACTTCAGAGAATGGTAGCCCAAGTGGACTACCAGGAAAAAAAAGTTAATTGCGAGCCCTACATGAGTGGTTGAGTTATTCGAGTAGGAATAGAGCAAAATAAAATCGAGTTTATTTTGGCCGAAAATATTCCGAAAGGGTAGTTTTCGCGCTGTAAGTCGGGATCGCGGTCGCCGTTTTTTTTTTCATGAGAGTTAGCAGGGCTGTGGTGGAAGACCGTATAACACCGGGAACACACAGCATTGTACACAGGACTGATACTTTTGCATAACATTGAAGGTCTTGTACATCATGTCCTGAACTGATTCAATATTAAAAAGACAACATACGGGAACTTTATTCAAACACTTACTGCTAATAACAGATTTTAGTAAATGGCAATGACCTTGTTATCAAATGCTATGATTCAACACCAACCAAAATTGCAACAATAAAATTCTAGGGGATCATGGTTCTATGCGCCTCATTTATGTATGTAAACAGGCATGACTCAGCATCTTTAGAATCTAATTTGCAGAGGAGCAATTGATGAATATTGGATGTGTGCCATGTCTACCTGTTCCAAACAGTTTTTCAAACCTTCCGTGGCAAAAATGTTGACAAGATTTTTCAAAACTTATCAAAATCATTAGGGTTAGGTTTTTCTTGAGTGTGGTTCAGGGAATAATGTCAACAGCAGCCCTTTCGGACCTGTTTTCCTGTTTGTTGGTAACACTCTCGTGAAACACAAGCATTTCACTGATAATATTGTTTTATCCCTAAATTACTACTTTACACCTACTCTCGTGATTTATATCAATAAGGGAGCCGTCTTTTTTACTGTCGGGGTCAAAGGAATGTTAGGGCCGTCACTCAAAAAATGAAAGCTTTGAAGGGGGTGCTCAAAATGGAGAGAAAGACGGGAGTTTACTCAATTTTTGTTGTAAAACGAATAGAAACACCTCTCAGATTGCACCATTGTACATATAAAGTTCTTAAATTTTTTAATACTAGAGGGGTATGCCCCCCTCGCGCTCTCAACATTGGTTGTTCTAACAGTTTTACTTAGTAAAAATACCTCTCAGATTGCATCAGATTGCCCCATTGCACACATCAATTTCTTAAAATTTTCGCTTTACGACTTTCTTCCATGTTAAAAATAATTATTATTTCTTCAGGAATAGTTTTCTGAGTTTCTTTCCCCAGACTATGTTGGGCAAAGAGTTATTGGATATTTGTCGTTCTCTTTTCCAGCCTTTGGTTAACTTTTCGGCGATTGATTAGGTGCGCGTAACGTTTATTTGAGCGAAGGGTCAATTGCATGGTGATCCTAAAATTCGTGCTCCATTCGACGACAGGAACAGTTGACCCATCGTGACAAAGCTTGAAGCATTCGCCATAGTACAGATGACAAGATTAAATTAAAATTTAACCAAAAACAGGCGAATTTCGGAGACAATAACTTACTGCAATTTACAAGGGTCAAATCCTGATTTTTAGGAGTGGTATCTTGCCAGGAAAACCATCCAAAGAAGAATTTTGATGTGATACCCACTTGTGTCGGTCGCCATCTCGACAATAATGAACATTGTGCTTAACGTCTACAGCGAAAAACTACGAGTGATAAAAATAGGGTGAAATCTAGCTGAAAGGTATCATATCATGTAATGTATGCATGAAATGGAAACTGAAGGTTCATAACAGGTGAATGCTGACATGATAAGGAATCATTTAAGTAGAAGCTTGTAACGACCTGATACGAGATATCACCATTCATACTATAACAAAGCTTGTTAGAGCCATTGTACATTGAAAATCTAGGTGCATATGCTAATGCTAGGCTAATATATGATTATTCTGTCCCATTTGAACTAACATCGTATGTTTTCATTGCTTCTCTTCGATAAAGTTTGTCTGTGCGATGTATGATAGTGTGTGTGCGAGCGTGAATGCTTCACCAACTCTACAACGATGGAGAGGGCGCAGTCAGAATTGTTATAACTTTAGCTTGGTTATTGAACCATCTTTTTGGATTTAGCCGAGCGGTCTTGTCTGTTGCTTTCTCCACAAGGTGATTAGGTGCCGTGTGTTGTGGTTTCGAGACCGATTGAAACCATCGTATTCTCTACCCTGGGTTGATAGTTCTGCTGGTGTACAGAATTGTCCCCGAGGCTGTCTTCCGCTCAGTAAAGCGATGTATTCATTGCTTCGCTTCGATAAAAGTTTGTGTGTGCGATGTATGATAGTGTGTGTGCGAGCGTGAATGCTTCAAGAACTCTACAACGTGTGGAGTGGCCACAGTCAGAATTGTAACAAGTTTAGCTCGGTTATTGAACCAATCTTTTTTGAGAATGGGGATTTAGCCGAGCGGTCTTGTCTGTTGATTTCTCCACAAGGTGATTAGGTGCCATGCGTTGTTGGTTCGAGCCCGATTGAAACCATCGTATCGTACCGTACCCGGTCAAATAAATAAAATAGAAGTTAAAATACAAGTTAGCTTTAATACTTGGTCAGATTTGGTATTGTGTTTTCCTCAGTGTCTGTGACATACAACGTCGATAATGTGAATATAATTTACACATATATACAAATGTTCTTTACACTTTATTTATGTTTTGGGGTATCACTCTTTGAAAATCTAAGGTGAATAACCTTCAATTAACACACAGGTGCTGGTCTTGATGGTTGTTTGAGTAAATACACCGACAAAATATAAGTAACGTTGCTAACTTTTAATAAAACGTGGCTGAACTGCAGAGTATGAACAACGTAATACATAACAAACAAGACACGGCAGTCCGATTGAGGGCGCTGCCCAATGAGGAATAAACTGTATCAATGCTTTTTTCTGCATAGATCATATAGTACAGAGTTTAACTTAAACATGTTTCATCACTTACAGTATTCTATCGGTAGCTCTAGCCCTGCGTACAATGCTGTGTGTTCCTGGCATTATACCGCCTCCCACCACAGCCCTGCTGACTCTTATAGGAAACTACGGCGACCGTGGTCCCGATTTGGACCATATATGAAAAAGTACCTTTTCTAACTACTTTTGGACGAAATCAATTCTCATGAAGTCCCAAACTGTTAGCTTGCCTGTTATACATGGTCAACGGCCCTTTGGCCTTCCATATTTAGCATAACAGTATCTAATGGTGAGCCATTTGCGCCATGACTGCGCACCCCTGGCATACCCACGGTTTTTTGACGTCAGGAGAGTAATTTTTGCAGTCTATGAGTGGTTGAGTGATTCGAGTAGGAATAGAGCAAAATTGAGTTGATTTATATCAATAAGGGAACCGTCGTTATTTACGGCCGGGGTCGAAGGAATGTTAGGGGCGTCACTCAAAAAATGAAAGCTTGGAAAGGGCTGCTCAAAATGTGAAGAAAAAGAGGGGAGGTTACTCAATTTTTGTTAAAAACGAATAGAAACACCTCTCACATTGCACCATTGCACACATAAATTTCTTAATTTTTTAATGCTAGAGGTTGATGCCCCCCCCCCCCGCGCTCTCAACTTTGGTTTTTCTAACAGTTTTACTTAGTAAAAATACCTCTCAGACTGCACCAGACCATCCCATTGCATACATCAATTTCTTAAATTTTTCGCTGCAAGAGCCTTCCACATGGTCTCCCCTATACTTTCAAATTTTGCTCAGTCAACTATCTTAGTGAAAACCCAGTTGTGATACCCATTCAAAGCAAAGAAATACTATATTGTTGGATACTTGTTATAATGTGAGTTTTTTATAAACAATTGGTTGCGATTTTTAATTTCATTTTTTTAGTTTCACCTTTTCCAACCGTCTTTAGATAACTGATGATAACCTAGCAGGGTACAGCAGGATTCGAAAGGTCTTTACTATTGCTGTTATTTGTAAATTTACAAATATATGTATTGATGTTTAACTTTTCAAAGTGGGGTGGAGCAGCCAAACTTTCTGTGTCAAAGACGGGAGATTGTTCAAATTCATCACGGCTGAAAGAGGAGTCAATTTCCCAGGCTGTAAATAATGAAGGCTCCCTTATCAAATCCGACAAGTCTTTTTAATGAAATATATTCACTCGTCTACATCTTGAAATTAATGCATGAGACAGGATACATGAATGACACAAATAAACTCTGAGAATCACTAGGAGCTTAAAGTCGGCAGGAGATTGGATCCTCTTTGCTTTAAGAGTTTCCCATGATAATGAAACGATACTTTTAATGCAGTCAAAATTATCCTTTCAAAACAAACTTCATCAGAACATATATAAATGTTCTACATCTTGTCTTCATTATGGTGATTGAAATTGCAATCATTTCTTTTAGAATGGATAAAATCGGAGGTAATAACAAAGACATAACTAAAATCTTTCAATTAATCGTTGACAATTACATTCATTGTTAGGGGAGGGGATGGAAAAAGGCAGATGTCCTTGGCACAATATGACTGATCACTGTTTTGGTGAGGTGAGGCGTTATTGCGAACTGCAGAGGCTACAGCTTTAGGGAGCGTTCAGTTATTATCGCCGGGGGTGGCCCGGCAAATTCTTCCTGCGCTTCAGTCAAAATAAGTTAACCCCCCTGCCCATTGTACCAAAAAATTGATGGCCCCCTTTTACGATGACAAAATTTTATAACCCCCTCCCCCAACATTGCTTGAGTAAAGTTCCACACATAGACACTTCACGGGAGGGGTATGGAGCGATTGAATCCAAAAAAAGAGGTTAGATTTTTTCAAATGACCTTCCTTACAAATTCACAAGGTGTTAATGCTCAGATTTCCACATCTGACTTGCTATAATTTTGAAATTACCCCGCAAACGGGTTGGACAAAAATTACAGGTGGATCGCAATATTTTTGCGCAAGTGTGTGTGTACAAAATTTTCAAATTGGATTTAATTGAAAATCAGCTGTGGATAATGTTGATTCACTATACATGGTAATGTATCAGAAAAATATTGATACCTTTTCAATGCAAAACTATATCTATGAATTGTTAGGTATTTGATAATTACATAAACGTACTTAAATGAAATAGGGTTGTTACAAATGGTATGTTGACAAAAAGTTTTACTTTAAAATTTCACCAAAAATGTTCATCCCACTATACGTGGGAGTCAATGATAAAATTGTCAACGTTTTTTGGATGAAAAACTTGCTATATTTGTGCAAATACAGACGTTTCATAATTAACATAATTGTACTCGTTTAGAATGTGATGGTGAATATTATGTGTTACAAGAAATCTAGATCTGATTATTGAATTCACTGAAAATGTTCATCCTCTATACATGGGAGTCTATGAGGAAACTATAAATATTGTTTTTCCAATACAAAATTATCAAAATCTGTGTATTTATAGACATTTGATAATCCATTTTAAAGTACTTATTTAGCCTAGGATGGTTAGAGGTTGATATGTGTGCAAAAAATGGATTTTTGAAATTTCACCGAAATGTCGATTCACATACATTGGAGTCTATGAGAAAATTAAGAATAATTTTTTGCAATGCTAAACAAAAATGATTTTTGCTTTTCTAGGTGTTTGATAATGATACAAATGTACTTGATAATGTTGATAATGTTGATTCACTATACATGGTAATGTATCAGAAAAATATATGGTACCTTTCAATGCAAAACTATATCTATGGATTTTTAGGTATTTGATAATTTATATAAACGTACTTAAATGAAATAGAGTTGTTACAAATGGTATGGGGACAAAGAGTTTTACTTTGGAATTTCACCAAAAATGTTCATCCCACTTTACATGGGAGTCAATGATAAAATTGTGAATATTTTTATTAGAATTTTATTAGAATATGATGGCGCATATTATGTGTACGAGAAATCTAGATCTGATTGTGGAATTCAGTGAAAATGTTCATCAACTACACATGGGAGTCTATGAGTAAAGTATGAATATTTTTTTCCAGTGTAAAAATAGCAAAACCTTTGTACTTATGTACTCTCGATTATTAATATTAATGTACTTGATTAGACGAGGGTGGCAAGAAAGGACGTGTTCGCGGGAAATTGGATTTTGGAGTTTTACCAAATGTAGATTCACTGTACATGGGAGTCCTTGAGGAAACTATAAATAATTTTTTTCTAATACCAAATTATCAAAATCTGTGTATTTATAGACATTTGATAATCCATTTTAAAGTACTTACTTAGCCTAGGATGGTTAGAGGCTGATATGTGTGCAAAAATGGATTTTTGTAATTTCACCGAAATGTTGATTCACTATACATTTGAGTCTATGAGAAAACTAAGATTAATGTTGTAAAATGCTAAACTAAATTGATTTGTCCTTTTGATAGGTGCTTGATAATTGATACAAATGTACTTGATTCAAATAGGGTAATCGAAAGTTCAGATGTGGACAACAATTATAATATTGTAAGTCACCTTAAAGTATTATTTAAGTTTTCTTGGTACTAGTAGTCCAGGTAACTGTTAAATTATTTCCCTGAAAAAACTTGCAATATCTCTAATATGTAAGTAATAGGATTGTTCATTGCCCTCAGTGAGCTCTATTTACAATAAGACAAGCCTAAGAGTTGCCAAGTCAGGATGTTCATGTGAGAGATAATTATACTTTTGTTTAGATTTACAGTTGAATAACTTCAGAGAATGAAAGCAAACAACGAATCGTTTTTATCTCCCAGAATATTTCTGAACACTGAAACTGCCTTTTGACGGGATGGATACTTATGAAAATTAAGTGACCCCTTCTGAGCTGTCCACTTTGCAGTTTTCAAATTTGAGGTGACCCCATGGATTTTGCCGGCCCAACTCCAGACCATAATAACTGAACGCTCCCTTACACGTACAGTTTGTAATTCTTGTTTTATCTATTTGCAGACTTTGACTAAGCTGGTGACAAATGTATGACTCAGGAGATATTGATTGTTTTATGAAGATCGTCATGATAGTCGACCGACCAAATTGATGACTTTGAAATGTAAATGACTTCCACTGTTAAAGTCCATAAACTTGTAAGAATAGATGTCGGCACTAGTTGTTGGGAATATATACGTATACCCTATGACCTTCCGTGTGTACAGTTTCCTTAAAGCAGAATTTTTAAAAGCTGATAGTATGATGGTGCTTGATATTGCAATATTTTGTTCAGAATGGATGAATTCAGAGGTGATAACAATGACATAACTTTCAATATTTGTTGATCTTGGACAAATGGAGTTGTTACCAAATGTAGAGGCTAAAGCTCTACACGTACAGTTTATTGATTGATATGGGCAAATCTTCCAATGGTTGCTTACCTCGTGTTTACTGTTTATCTGACTAAGCTGGTGACTAAGCTGGTGACAAATGTATATCTCAGGAGATACTGATTGTTTTACGTAGATCGTCATATAACATTGTTTGTGGTGGCGCTGTTGATCGGCAGCCTTTTTACCTCGTCTCTCAGTTTTTAGTGTTTTTACAGTTTTATTCCGACATTTTTACAGCCATTAAGTTTTTACAGAAGATTTTATCTACTCAAGCAACGGACTGTGTTTTTATCTGGCGTTTTTATCGTTCCTTGTGGCAGTATTCGTTGAGCATTTCTAGACCTGTGGTTCCGGCGCCGAATTCTCTGTTTTCAAGATGGCGGCTCGATCACTATATGGAAGACGTCAGACCTTTTGCTCGTCGGTGTGGAACATTTCAACAAATCCTCCATCGCTCCCATTCAGACCACGTGGATGCAAGGCTGGCCGTAAACACGTTAAGCCGAGGTATCGTAATATTCCGACAATTTTGACCAACGACCGTGCCAAAAAGTTTCACGGCAGGTATTTTCGAACCAGTGCTCTACACGAGATCCCGGTCTGTGAACAGGTGATTTCTTGTTAAACGTTGTTTGAAGACCCATCTTTTTACCAAGTTTTACTCATAATTGTAGTTTTTTGAGTTTTTAGCTGTTTTTGTATCTTTTAAATACTTGTGTTCAGCACACTGAGACGGTTGTGGAGTGCGTTTTTTAAGAATTAAATATTATTATATATTATTATTATTATTACTATTAATTCGACTGATTTCAACTGACTAATTGATGACTTGAAATGTAGAGTGACTTCGACTGCTAAAGTCCATGCACTTGTTAGAATAGATGTCCGGCACTTAGCTTTTTGAGACTGTTATGTAGGTCATTTCCCCCACACTCATCATGACCTGAGTTCAATTAGTCTAGAACATTCTCAAGGTCACTGCCTTTAATGACCTCACAACCTTGAATTCAATTAGTCATGTTTGGAATGTTCTAGAAATTTAATTAGTTGTGTAAGAGAGAGAATTTTAGAACAGTAATTAGTATGCCAATAAAAGTTCTAGATTGTTCTTATATGCCCTTATGTAAGCACATGGGTATAAATAGGGACGTGCACAGCTTCCAGTCAGACTTTTTGGACCGTGTCTCTTGTGTGTTACTAAACTCCAGCAGTAGTCATTCTCAAGTCTTTTCAAGACATTCACTGCCAACGCTGGATTTATACTGTGGACTTTGTGCAACTTAAAGCCTGCATGCTAAAGGACTGTTCATTCATCCGACTGACTGTTACAACTCTGAGACTGGAGCTTTGCCGTCCCAGCTGAGATAAGTAGTCTGTACACTTTTAAAGCTTGTATTTTATCCCTGACTTAGCAATTAGTTTTATTTTGTAATAAATTTTGTTTAAACGGAAACGTTGAGTTCACCTTTTTGTTCGTTTTCTCTACACGTAACAAGACTATGGTATACACTATAACCTTCCATGTGCATAGTTTGCTTCAAGCAAACTTTGTAAAGCAAATAGTGTAAGAGCTTACTGATTATTCTGTATTTCACCGGAATAAAAATATCACTGTAGTTAAATCGTCGGTAATATATTTATGTTGAAATACACATTGTGACAAAGTGACCAATGCTTGAACATCGACTTTTTTTCACAATTTTTTAAAACTATTTAAAAACATGATTGGTGTTCCTAGGTAACAAAAATTCATATGTTAAACAGTGAGGCAACGATGCAAAGAGAAAAATACAAAGCTTACTATGGGACATTATGTCAAAGTGGGCGTTACAACGTGGCCTAGATAAATCTGTAGGAACATTAGAAATGTAAAGGGATAAATGTTCTTTCAATTTTAAGTCACATATGCATGATGTGCTGAGTCATCAACCAATAAATATCTTAACAATTCGAGGGGTATGGTATTACAGGATATGCATTCAACAAAAGGAGATTCATTGTGACTACGTTTCAGATTATGTCACGTAAGCACGAAAATGGAAGCTGAAGGTTTGTCATTAGAGGTTATTACCAAATATTGCCTGTTCCTCTGTCGTATCAGCATGAGTGTAATTTGTGCAGCGTCAGCACCAGACAAAATAGAGTGTCTGACGCAGTACAAATGACACGAATGCTGATATGACACAAGGAACAGTAGATGTGGCGCAGTCCAGTTACTTTTGTATCCGCTAAGTGCCAACCACTTCATGAAATAACCAACCTCAGTTGCTTTAGTTTAGAGTAGATTTATTCAAGAAGCAGTGAAAACTGGGTAAATAAAGAGATTAAAATACAAGGTCATTCATTGTCTATACCGGAGAGTCCAGGTAAATCAAGTTCAAAATAAACGGAAGAAAAGAACTAAATTCTACTAAAAATATCTAAGCACTGCATTCAAAATGGTCCTCTAAATAATTGGAAAGTCATAAAAGGAAATCAACTAACATCGTTGCGCCTACAGTCCTACTTTTGGCTGGAGTGTTAGTCAGATCCACGTGGCATGTCTACTTGCTTTAAGACAGTGGAAGAAAAACGTGTCTGCGTAGGTGTAATTTAATCTTTAACCTTTTAATTGTTTTACCAAGAAGCTTCTTGACCTTTGTGTCAGAGGGCCTTAAGAAAGATAGAGGGCGATCTTCTGAAAATCTAGTTAGGGTCATGAAGGGTCAATCCAACACACCCCATCTAAAAATAAGTGGTAAGCTGAATTTTTACTAATCATAAATTTCAAATAGAATAAATGCCTACTAATATTTTTGCTCTAAACAAATTCTAAAAGACGAAGAGTATATATGTAAGGGTTCATACTAATAGAGTCCTATTAGTGTTCATTGAATTCAATCACAGAGTTCAATTTGTACTTTCAATCAAAACTAATTCACTAATAGGTCTGAGGCAGGTTCGATGTTCGCCTTCTTTGTAGATCATGACGTCTACTTTGCGCACTTTGTTGTCATCGCTGGGGTAGACCTTCACCATGCGAGCGAGGGGCCAGCTGTTTCTTGCGTATTCTTTTTCTCTCAAAAGAACCATGTCTCCTTCTTTGACGTTGGTTGTAGATTTTGCTCCATTTTGGTCGTGGCAGCCAGATACTGTACGCGTCACCAACGTTTTCTACTGTAGATGTCTTGTTGGACGAATGAGCCTGGTGGTGGGGTCAGTGATTGAGTCTTCATGGTGAGTAGCATATTTGGGGTGAGAGCTAGGGGATCGTTCGCATCTGATGATACTGTCTGGAGTTGACGATGGCGCTGGCTTCTGCCATGAGAATTGTCAGCAAGTCAGGTGTGTATTGTTGCTTGCCTTGTTGATAGTGCATGGAGTCAAGAACGCATCTGATGGTACCAATTTGTCATTCCCATGTACCACCGAAGTGGGATGCGTGAGGTGGGTTGAAAATCCACTCACAATCTCTTGTTGTAAGGAATTTCTTGATGCAGTCTTGATCCAGCTCTTTAGCTTCTGCTTGAAGTTCGTTCTTTGCGCCAATGAAGTTGGTGCCCTGGTCACATCTGAGTTTCTTGATGTTGCCGCGTATAGCTATGGAGCGACGTAGGGCGTTGATGAAGGCTGAAGTGTCCATGGAGTCTATTACTTCTATGTGTACTGCAGTTGTGTAGAGACAGACAAAGAAGACTGCCCAACTCTTTGCTTCAGACGTACCAGCTCTGGTTTTGTGAGAAGCTATACCCCAGGGGCTGAATACGTCCAGGCCGACATTGGTGAATGGTGGGGTTTTCTCTGTTCTGTCTGAGGGTAGGTCGGCCATGAGTTGAGTGAGTGGTTTTGCTCTCAGTCTTCTACATATCGCACATTTGTGTAGTATACTTCTTACCATGTCATGTACACCCATGATCCAACAGCCATTAGCTCTGACGTTTGACAGGGTGAGTTATCTGCCTTGATGTTGTATTTGTCGATGTACATGATCGATGATAAGTCGTTAAGTGTGGTTGTCCTGTGGGAGGATGATGGGGTGTCGGTCGCAGAGGTCGCTGTCAGATTGCGAAGTCTTTCTCCTATGCAGATGAGTCCTTTTTCATCGATGAATGGGTTCATCCGGCTGATGGGGTTTCATTTCTGTAGTTTGTTGTTGTCAGTGCCTGCTTACTTTGCTGCAGATAGTATCTCATATTCTTTACAAAACACACTTTTCTGTACTGAGCGTATGATTATGGTTTCTGCTTGTGCCATTATCTCAATTTTCAGTTCTTCTGGAGACTTCTCTTCCTCTTTTTTTGTCTGTCTTTTCTGGTGATTTTCTTTGTCTGATTTTGCCTATAAAGTTGGCGATACTTCTCTTCAAGGATCTCCATGATGAGAATCGTTGAAATCGGTGAGCACCTAAGTCGTCTGGTTCTACTTCCTTTGATGATGTGTTGAGGACAAAAATTGTTTGCGGACCTCAGGGTCTTCGTCACTTACTGTGTATTTGTGTTCTGTTTCTTCATGGTTGTCTTGCTCGTCTCGCTGCCACAGGAATGCTGGTCCTGATAGCAAGATAGTTGAGTTGCGTTTGGGGGCTGGTATACTGCGTGATGCGATATCAGCTGGATTTTTTGTGTAGACACATGTCGCCACTGGTGTAGTGATGAGATGTTGTGTATCCTTTCTACTGTGTTCGCTATGTATACGTGGAAATGTTTCGAGCTGTTGTTTATATATTCAAGGACGATTTCACTGTCCTTGTGATATATGACGTTGTCGATGTTCAGGCCCATTTTTTATGTGATCTTCTGTGCGAGTTCTGTCGCTAGGACTGCTGCACACAGTTCTAGGCGAGGTATAGAGACTGCATGAGTCGGGTTTACTTTTGCTTTGCCAAGTATGAATGATACGTTGACGTTGTCTTCATGGTTGCTCAACCGCATGTATGCTACAGCACCTATGGCTTCATTACTGGCGTCAGAGAAAATGTGACACTCAGTTTTCTGTATGGGTTCGAAGGTGGGTGGGGTGTAGCATCGCTGTAGCTGTATCTTTGTGATGTAGTTGAGGTTGTTGCACCAGCGTGTCCATCTGGGAAAGTATTTTTCTGGTAATGTTTCATCCCATCAAAGGTTTGATGAGTTGCGTCCTTTAATTTCTGTCATGAGGTCTCGTAGTATTAGTTTTCCTTCTATGGAAACTGGTGCGAGTATACCGAGTGGATCGTATATTGAGTTGACGATCGCCAGTCCTACCCGCCGTGAGAATGGCTTCTCCTTCAAGTCTAGTTCGAATGTGATGCATCCGCCTCTAGAGACCACTTGACCCTTATGATCTCTGTGTTGGTAAGGTGTCTTGTTCAAATCCAAACTCTGTAGATCTTTGGCTCGTACTTCGTTTGGTAGTGTGGTCATGACTTCTTTGTC
Organism: Ptychodera flava; assembly: GCF_041260155.1. Taxonomy (NCBI): domain Eukaryota; kingdom Metazoa; phylum Hemichordata; class Enteropneusta; family Ptychoderidae; genus Ptychodera; species Ptychodera flava. The sequence continues at coordinate 51,453,797 of NC_091929.1, read as the reverse complement.
ATTAGAAACGATCTTGTGGAAGTTAATGTTTCTGGTCGCTAGTAAGTCTCTTGTTCTATTGATGAGACTGATAGCTTTCTGTGCATCTGGTGCTGGGGTTAGTCCGCCGGTCGACGTAAAAGCGATCTTTCTCAGTCCGAAGGTAGCAATGGCTGGTGAAGAGACATTGCCAAACATGCGTACTGAATTACTGATTTTGTGGGGTCATTGTCTTTGACCCAAAGAAGCGCAGATAGTCTCTTGTTCTTTGTTGACGTTCCATGGGGGTATGTCGTCTGATCTTGAAATATCAGGATTGCATGCTGCTTTTGCTGTGTCTTTCAGGAAGTCTGTGAAGAACTTGAATGGAGGAAATGTTTTGTGGTGTCGTTTGTAAGATGCCATGTTATCCCTCCACTTGTTGAGGACGAATCTTGGTCACTTTTCCATGACAGGCTTGAGTCCTGTAGTGTATTGAGGAACGAAAGGTCAGGAAGTTTTCTCATGTGTGCCTCTGTGTGTGGAACATAAGTCTGAGAGTTCGAGTAGCTTTTTGCATTCGTCTGGTTTAACTTTCGGGAAGGACTTCAGTCTTTCCAGGATTACTGCGGTTATGACTGCAGGGTTGCCGAATCTGTATTCTGGTTCTATCCAAGCCTCTCTATATGACTCGTCTTGGTCGTCTACATACCATTGTAGATGGTCTTCGACAATATTCTGTGGATCTCCCTGCGTGTATTCATGCAGGAAATCTAGTTTCGCAGATGTCTGTATGCAGGTTGTTGTTAGAGTGGCCTGAATGATCTTTTCTATGACATGTACATGGTTGGGTCGCCTCAAAAATGTTACTGGTTGTTGTAGTGGTAAACGTTGACGGGCCATCATTTTGGCTATCTCCGTCAGAGGTTGCATGTCGTTGTTGTTCTGGCTTATTGTGGGTGCCTGTTGATTTGAAGTAGGTGTGACTGTCTCACCTGATTCTGTAGGTTGTATCAGCAGAGGGGATGATTCTAAGCTTTTGTTTTGTGTTTTGGGTACGAACTCGGTAAAGTTCAGTGCTGGTAAAGGATCACGCTCCAATTCTTCTTTCATTGCAATGTAACGTGATACATGGTCGTTTGATGACTGGTCTGGTGTAGTAAGTGTCTGTACTGGTAAGGAACTTTCTTCTGCTACTTGCTGGAGGGTTTCTGCATCTATCCTTGCCTTTTCTGCTTTCATTTCAGCTTCGATAACTTTGATTTTTGCTTGATGGTGAGCTATTGTCTTCATATACTCTGCCTCTCTTGCTGCAGAGCGTGCCTTGCCTTGTGCCTTTAATGCGTTTGCCCTGGATGATGTTGATGATCTGGTTCTGTGTGAACTACGCAAGCTGCCTATTGTAGATCCTCATTCAGGGGTGATATGAGGTTGAGGGTGTATTTTCAGCTCTCCTTGTCTTTGCATCGTTATGTATTCATTCGCTTGTTCAATGTTCCTGTTGAAGCTTATTCCATTAATTCTGCTTGCCCCTTACCTTGTGGAGTCTTGCCTTGTTGATAAAGTCTCTGAAGTTTGTTCCAGGTTTGTCCTCTTCCTTTGAAAGTGCCTCTGCTGTATCAATTTTGCTTTCTGTGGGGTCCTGCATTGCCCTATGGTCGATGAGAACTCCCCTTGTTTGGTTCCACGTGCTTGACCGGGCCTTTTCAGTTTCAAGTTAGCATAGAGCAGTCTGCTTTCGTTTTTTCTACTGTCCTGTAGAGAGTGCCGTTCAGTTCGGGCACTAGATTCTCCTTCAGCAGTGGTCGTCCCACTGGCAACCGCCCCTTCAATAGATTGTTCTGAGGGCTCGTTGTTCAGCTCCTTCGACTTTATTTCATCCAATATAGTTTTTTGAGTCAGATGTAGTTTGGTGTATATAATCGCAATCATACCAATCCATACTCCAAAGACATTAGGTCAGAATTCGTAAGACAATAGTTGTAAACATAGACACAAAACAGCACAAAACAGACAGTAAATAGACGGTACAGAAACAAAGTCATATTCAATAAAGAAAGATATATGGACCTCTGGCCAGAAGACCAAGAAGTGAAGTCAGGTGTTTCAAAAATAGTAAGCGCATCCTGCCCACATGTGGCACCCGCCACAAATCAATCTGTAAGTCAGATAGGTAGTGGTCACTAACTAAGGCCCAATGTCACCGATGCCATCAGCAATCATTTGTCGAAGGAGAACTTGTATTTATCTACCAGCTTGCGATACCTGCCAAAAAAGCGTTTCAATGTAGAGACAAGTCTTGCTCTGATGTAACCTTGATTTAACAGTTTGTAAGAGAGATGGCCATGTCTCTCTACAAAATCACCATATGAACTGCATGCTATAGCATATCGAATAATCTGGGACATGTATACCCCATAAGCTGGTGAGAGTGGAATATTACTTATGAGGTGTGGAAAATTGATTATACTAAAGTTGAAATCATCTCTCTTGTCATATAGCCTAGTAGAAAGGTGACCATTAGAGTCAAATTCAAGTAAAATATCCAGATATGAGCAGAAGAGGCCGTTTCTGTAGTTTCTTTAATCTCCAATTCTGGAGGATAAATCATAGCGAGATATTTACTGAATTCAGAGTTATCCATTGAAATAACATCGTCTATGCATCTGTATGTTGGGTTGAAAGTTCTCGCTATAGAGATCTTATTCTGTTTGATTAGGTTCTGGATAAATTCTGCCTCGTATGAGAACAAAAATAAGTCGGCAAGTAAGGGAGTACAGTTAGTGCCCATAGGAATTCCTATACACTGTTGGAAAACATGTCCTCCAAATTCTACAAATAGTTGTCAATGAGGAAATCAAGCATACTGATAATGTCTTTCTCGGTATAAAACACTTTAGCGTTAGTAACATTTTTAACAAAATATGTAGAATTATACCCTAATACTACATATTTGTAAATGATGATGTTTTTCAAGCGTTCTTTTCATCTATCATGTGGTATTGTGGTATACAATGTGGAAAAATCGAAAGTTTTAATAGATGTTATTTTTGAAACAGATCTTGATTTCAAATTTTCGAAGAGTTCCTTCGAATTTTTTAATATCCACATTTGATTTATACCACTCCGAGAAAAGACAACATCACAGTATGCTTGAAGTCCCCGTTTAACAGTACAAAGAACAGAAGTCAGTATCTTCGATAACTCTGTTGTTGAACATTTTGAAGATCCTGCGATAAACCTAGCTTTGTAAGGTGTTTTGTGGAGCTTTGGTATCCAGTATAAGCTAGGCAACTTATTATGGTCATCCTTTGTTGTAATATAATATTATCCATGAATGACTTATGGTTTGCCAACATTTAAGATTATTATCAGATATATACAGTGGGCCTACCTTGTAGCCTATATGCCAGTGTCAGCTGTGCAATCGAGCCAGTGTCTTGTCCTATGGTTCACCGATTTTTCATTTGCGACGATTTTTCATTGTGGCGCAGTCCAGTTACTTTTGTATCCGCTAAGTGCCAACCACTCCAAGAAATAACCAACCTCAGTTGCTTTAGTTTAGAGTAGATTTATTCAAGAAGCAGCGAAAACTGGGTAAATAAAGAGATTAAAGTACAAGGTCATTCACTGTCTATACCGGAGAATCATGGTAAATCAAGTTCAAAGTAAACGGAAGGAAAGCACTAAATTCTACTAAAAATATCTAAACACTGCATTCAAACGGTCCTCTAAATAATTGGAAAGTCATAAACGGAAATCAACTTACATCGTTGCGCATACAGTCCTACTTTTGGTTGGAGTGTTAGTGAGATCCACGTGGCATGTCTACTTGCTTTAAGACAGTGGAAGAAAAACGTGTCTGCGTGGGTGTAATTTTATCTTTAACCTTTAATTGTTTTACCAAGAGGTTTCTTGACCTTTTTGTCGGAGGGCCTTAAGAAAGATAGAGGGCGATCTTCTGAAAATCTAGTTAGGGCCATGATGGGTCAAGTCAACACAGTCGATAATGGTTAATAACATTTTTATCATACACCTATGCCCATAATTTTACTAATTGTACGAAAAGACTAAAATTTTGAGGCCTTACTTTATTACGCCTTGTGCATAAATATCGGAATATTTATATGAATAGGCTTCATTCATTAAGTATGTATACTACGAAGTAAACATCACGCGCAACATCACTGTAAGGCCTCCATATTTCAATGAATCCGAATAAGAAAGAAACCGGGATTCAAAAATCGCCAAACAGGATGAACCTTTTAAGTTGCAATATGCTATTACAATTGTAACCGATCAAAGACTGTACTCAGCTTTAAATCTATCCTGATTTCGATCGTCGTACAGCACGAAGCTCGCGCGGAGAGGGGCCGCCATTTCGTTAGTTTACCCTGAGAGTTGCCATGTCAACAGTCGTCGCTCGCGCGACATCGCTGTCACGCCACTCGCTCACTACCTGTTCGGGGATAGACCTTGCACAGTGAAGGCGCCGTGCGAACAGCAGAATGTTTGCTGGAGCTCAGCCAAAAAAAACGAGAAACATGGGAACACATTACAAGACTCAACATGTTTAATTCTGTATTTGGCCAACAGAAATACCGTGTTCCTCGCAGCCCTTCAAGTTGTTATGTCGGCGACATCGCTTTGCAGGCTTGGAGCGGCAGCCATTTGTTTGTTTACATCGTGTACAAACCAACTTCTTAAACCTTCCTTTGCAGAAGTTTTGACACGGTTTTTCATAACATTTCTGAATCATCTTGTTTACCATTACGGTTTGGTTGTCCTTTTGCATGCAGGTACCTGGAATAATGTCAACATCATCCATTTCTGAAATTTTGATCCACTTTTCATGTGAATCTTTCCAAGGTGATTAATGCAGTTAGAATAATTATTTTGAAACAATTTCTCAGCAGAACATATGCTGTAAATGTAGCCTTAATTATGATGCAATAAACTGCCATCATTGTTTTCAGAGTGAAGAAAACTGGTTCTTTCTTGTTTTTACTGTTCGATACTATTTGTCTTCTTTGTTGATGCCATAATGGACTTCACTCATGTTAATGTTTGCTCGGTGTTTGAAGATGATGTAAGAAAGATTCGTAAGTGCAAGATTTCGTCGACGAGACACCGAATGATTAATTCAGAGTAGCTATTTTAGGGCTGGCAACAGCAGATCTGCAATAAACCCTAGCTCTCTTCTAGCATAATAACAGTAAACAATGTTTCTTGACACAATGCAAACAAAATAATATTTTAGCGTGGTTCGAAGTAAAGCATTAAAATATTGTTTTGTCGGCAGAGATATCTGTAGCTATATAGGCTGGGGTGAATCTCAGCTGATAGATACAAAGTATGTAAACTGTAGCAAAAGAAATGACACCAGCTGCAATGCTGTTGTCATCTTGGCGGAATTGCCTTGATCGGTGATTGGTTGGAAGTTTTGAAGGAAACATCTAGAGGCCGTTGATTGGCTGTGACTGTGGATGAAGTGAGGGTGCCACACTAGGTAGCGCCAGTCCAGACTCACGCTTCAACCGAGTGGGACACTGTGAGACACCGAGTCCTCTGTATCTAACGAAACAAACGAATTATCCCAGTCTATGAATTGGGACGGACCTTAGCAATATGCTTTACAAGGTGGGTTGCTATATTTCTTTGATTGTATACCGCCGAAGTTTGCGTATGGGTGGCAGGTGGACACGAGAAACTTTAACACAACATAGGTAAACTAATGGAGTCGAAGCTGCACGACTTTCGTAAAAAAGTCAACGAGTGGGCGTATGAGAATCTAAATGCAATCTGAAGCCACCTGAAGTACACATTTAAGAAAAAAGGTTGCGATAAGCAATATAAACAAAATGACCAAGTGCTGGACTGTACTGGAAAAGCGACAATGCAGATTGACGTCAGGAAACTAGAGCAGGCCAAAGAGACACTCAAAGCAGGTATGAAACTTATCCACAAAAGACAGAAGTTAGTGCTCATTGCCGATTCTGAAAAACTCGGATGGAAGACGGCAGAGGAATATGAAACTCATGAGCTTGCCAGCGATGAAGAGGATGAGAAGAGACTCTTCAAAGCGGCTCAAAGGGCTGAGAAACGAGCAAAAGAAGAGCAGAAAGAAAAGAGTAACAAACGCAACAAGTTTTCAGCAGTAATCCAGTGGGCGCACAGTTTCCCTATAGCACAGGGTCAGACTGGAGGAAGACACAATCAACACGATAAATTACGCAATGTATGTCACATGTGTGGAAAATCCGACCATAGGCGATCCGACTGCCAAATCTTGCAGCAGATGGCAACTGGTGTAGTTGTACTGATATCTTCAAATGGCACACAGAACTGAATTTGTGGTCACATCTTTTCGACAGAGAGGCTACTAATATAAATTTTTACTATAACCCAAACGGGATTCGAACCCACACACTCACGGCAACATTGCCTAGCTGCTAGGCCTCACACAAACCAGTCGCCACTGCTTCCAACCCAAAAGAGTTGGTCACAGTAACCGACTTAGATGTTACAATTCTGTGCGCGACGAGCAACACAGTGTGCGTGGAGCAGACGACACACAGACACAGTACACACACATATAGTAATCGGAAAAGCACGAAGCTTTCACCCAGATTTAAAGAAATGCACAGATGTCCTACCAGATGTTATTCTACATTCAAAGGCACCCGGGACACATTTGAACTATGTGTCTTACATAAAGCGTTGGATAAAGTATACTAATGCATACAAAACGAAAGTGTTCCCAGCGAGTCCACTAGATTTGATTCTTTTCTTAATGAATTTGATAGATTCTAAAAAATCGTCTTTTGTTATTCTGAATGTGTTTTATGCACTCAAGTGGCGCCCAGTTTCACTGCATTCTGTCTAATTAATCCCACTGATAATCCAGTTGTTGTGGCTGTGATAGTCAGCAAGAAGAGTGTTAGACAAGCCAACAGTTCATAGGGAGGTAGCTTGTTGAAATTTTGCTACAACTGTGTTTTAAATATTCTACATCAACATGTACACATTTAATGACAAGACGAGATATTGCTGTGTGTCTTTTGATGTTTTAAGGTTTTCTGAGATTGAATGAGTTGTCAAATTTGAAATGTTCCCATATTTTTTTCCAATCTAGAACTCATGATTGCAGCAAGCAAAACTGATCAGTACAGACAATGAAATAAAGTCGCCATTGCTCGTACGGGCACTGTCCCTTGCTAAGTTATAAATAAATCTAGAAAAATATGTTTCATTGGCAGGCAGCGATTTACATTCTCAGATTTCCTTTTAACCCTTAAATAGATCGGAAGGAATTGTAAAATTAGTGAAGGTGATTAAGCCGTTGAGCGATACCAGAGCTAATGAGAATGTGAGAGCAAAATTAGGAGAATTTGTCTAAAACCCATCCACATTCACTGTTCATTCATTTAGGGCAAGGGGTCACGATGGCAGCTGCCTCTGGGGCGGACGACCGGTGTCTTAAAAAACATGGCATATGGCGATCAGAAAGTTGTAAGGACCGTTACCAAGACGACAAACTAGATAATAGACTAGCAGTAACTCAAAGACTAGGTCTGTAATCGTTCACAACAAGATCTATACTTTGGGGAGTCCAGAATAAAGCATGTGAGCCACTCCTCATGAACAAATGATTAACATTGTGTACTGTTTGTTTTATGAGGGAGATAGATTGAATGGGAATGTAGACTAAACTAATCGAAGTCAACCGTTAAAGTATTGATTTGTCGGCAGAGATATTTGTAGCTATGTAAGCTGGGGAGGATCTTAGCTGATAGAAACAAAACACGATTGGAACTCATTTGGCAAAATTGGATTTTCATATTTTTTAAATTTCTCAAAAGTTTTATGTGCCAGATGGTTGATTGTTGCAATAATACAAATTACTCATAAAAAAAAGCGAGAGTGTAATTTAAAAAGAAATGCAGATGAGATTACATTTGTAGATTAAATCTCAATTTTCCACCATCCAATTATCCCAAATTAGTTCCAATCGTATTCAAAGTATTAAACTGTAGCAAAGGAAATTACACCGGCTGCAATTCAGTTGTAATCTTGGCGGGATGCCTTGATCGGTGATTGGTTGGAAGTTTCGAAGGAAACGAGGCCATTGATTGGCTGTGACTGTTGATGAAGTAAGGGTGCCACACGAGGTAGCACCAGTCAAGACTCATGCTTCACCCGGCCGGGGCACTGTGAGACACCTAGTCCCGCCCCTACCCACCCTTATTAATCCTCTTTGCAATTCTTATACTTCATTTGTAAATAACCTACGCTTTTCTAGAGAACTTTTTTCCCTTTGAAAACAATTTAGGACAAAAGGTTTGTACCTCTGGTTTTTAGCGCAGTATAATTTTCTCTGCAGATTGCCGTAACATTCTTAACAGCACACTTTGCTGGTAATTTTATTCAAGTGCCCTAGTCCAGAATAAAGCATCAGAGCCACTCATGAAAAAAAGTGATAAGCATCGTGTATTGTGTGTTTGCTATTGGGAAATAGAGTGAATGGGAATATAGGCTAAAAAAAGGTGTTTGACGGATAATACGACACTTTTTATAAATCAGAAAAGTATTCCATTATTTAAGCCACACAAAATGGTTCAGCTGACTTTCTTTCAATAAGAACAATCTACAAAATGAGGAGAAGAACCATTGCAGTGTTTGACAGAGGCGAAGAAGAGAGACCAATTAGTATTATTTACACAAAAAAATCACACTATAAAACAGAAGGAAAGGCTTTTATTACACTCTAAATATTGGTATATGGCAAACATTATGTGTTAAAACAAGTCAGGGAGATCTCAAAATATACAAGATATTATAGTAGGTTTTTGAGAAAATAACGTATGGTTGTAGTTAATTCCTAAATTTGTCAAGAATGACAGTGTTATGTCTGTTACTAAAGTACAAGACAAACCAACATCTCAGTTAAACAAACATATTTATTCTGGAAAAACTACAAACGCATCAAAACTTTGCCTCAACGTATATCAACAACTGCGCATGCTCAAAGTCGCAAATCACTGTTTACCAACAAAATTGTATAGCTCACATTACGTCAAGGGATTACACATCAATACACTTCAACCCTCCTGTCTTCAAATTTGTGTTCTGTCTCAAATTAACTTAGTATCAATGACTGTCAATGGAAAATCAAACAAATATTTTCAAAACTTGAAACGTAACGAATGTCCATTGTCTCAGAGGTCAAATGTTGAAGATGCAATGTCCACGTGTCCATCTGTTTTGCTTGCAAACGCTGAAAAGGAACATATTTTGCTTAAGGTAGCGAATGCCTCATAGACTCTTTCAGATTATAAATTTTCACTGTTATAGAAGTCCCTAACCCCTATAAAGTATATATTTGCAAAAGCCCTGATATTGGGAAATCCGACTGTGCACAGTACTTAGTCATTATTTGCATAACAGTCACGTGACAAGCGTTTTTCGGTCCTTCTAAAAATCGGGGTTTTCCTCCCTTTATCTAACACTGTGCACGATTTCCGGTTAAAATTTGTACATTGATTAGTTTTGGTAATACCCTTCAAATAAGTGTGTGGGATTTCCTGTATTAGCATTTTTTGTTATGGTCAATTTAGGATGTTAGACTAATGTGCTTTTCAATGAATTGTAATTGTCGCACCATATAATTTGACTGCAGATTCGGAGAAAAAGTCACAGACACGGATTTGAATGGTATTGCTAAAGCATGTCAATGCGTAATAAATTTCTTGCAGCGTGTTAGCTAAATGAGGGAAAGCTGATTTCCCAATATCCTGGCTTTCAGAACATGTAACTTTATTCCGGTTTAGGACTTCTATAACTGAGAAAAAATAAAAGTCTGAAAGTGTCTTTAAGGTATCTAGCTACTATAAGCATGCATGCACGGAAGTGAATCAAACTCAGAACGTTAACATCAATACGCAGTTGTCAACAGGGTCTACATTGAGTCTGTATCTACCAATTGGACATAACAAAGTCTTCATATCTTCTGGACATACGGGTGACTTTCACTGGTCTGGAAATCCTGGTCTGTCGAGCTGGACTTCTGACTGTTCCTCACGACTGTGCATTATTGTCCGGTTCTCTTTCCACACTGGCAGATTCCTTCTGTACTTTTCATCATCTCTCTCGTTGCACTTTTTCAGAAACATGACATTGCACTTGTATTCAACTCCTTCATCACCCAGTACTGTAAGCTCTCCCCTTCTTTATTTACAACCATATAAGGACTTGGTGCAATGTTAGTGATATCCTGTAGGTTTTGGATTTTTTCAGCAGCAGCTTGTCTCCAACTTCCATCTCTTTTCTTGTCGCTTGTCTCTTTGCATCTGCATAACCCTTTCCGTTCAATTTTCTCGACAAATCTCTGTCACGAACTTCTTCATCTGTCACAGACTGTTCCCGTCTCAGATCTGGTAGTTTTGATCTCATCTCACGACCAAACATTAGGTAGTATGGTAATCCGACCCCGTTGTCATTTGAGGTATTGATCTTTAGGCTGTCAGGAATTTTGATAACTCTACCCTCCCTTAACTTGTGCCATTCATAGCGCCTTCATCAATGACCAGCTCTGTCTTTCGATTCCACCATTTGCTTAAGGCCAACAAGGTGTAGTCGTTTGTGTTCAAAGGCATGCTTTCTGAGGAAATCTTCAAATTCAACTGAAGTCTTCTGTGGTCCGTTATCTATTCTCAGTGAATTATATGCTCCTTACCTGGCAAATATGGGTAACAGTGCTTCTCTGATCTTTGTACTCGTCGTGGACCACATGGCTACTATCTCATATAATCTGCCTTAGTAGTCTACCACTACTAATATACTTTCCCCAGAAGGTAATGGACCTGACAGGTCTGCGCTACAATCTTGCCAGGGACCGCTTGGAAAAGTAACTCGTGCCATAGGTTCTGATGCTGAATATTCACCAACTGCTTGGCATCAATGGCATAATTTGCACATAAGTAGTTAAGTAAAGGTGTATGACTGGGATACTTACCTGAAAAAGCTACAGGGGAGGGGAGGAAAATTCCCTCCCCTCCCTCACAGCTCCCTTCCATGTCGCTCCAATAGGTGTCAGTGGACCGATAGGCTTTGCCACTGGTATGAGTAACAGATGGTTATCTAAAAATAATCCAGTGGGGTATGTATAGACATGTACGTGAAAGCTGCAGGTAGGTTCCCCTACATGAAGTGAGGTGACCTCACGTATGAACTCACGTACGTGGACAGCCGGCACTGACGTCACTCCCATTCACAGATTACTCATTGTAATATAATAGCTACCGGAAACGGACGTCAGTGTTTTTCCTGATGACTGGTATTTCAACATCTGTACGGAAAGCTGTGAAACAGTCTCATTTCAATAATGGACGGCTACTCTTCAACACAGACTGGCACTTACAAGCTCTACAGATGGAGTCCAGCAAATAGTCCAGAAGTCCTGAATGAGGTGAAATTTTATCGTGATATAGTTGTTGGAAATGATTTTCACCACTGGCTAGAAGTTCAACAAACTCCAAAGCGCAAGAAAGTGATTTCTCCCGATGAGTGGTGATCCACGAGATACTGGAACCACCAAGTATCACGTATTCATTTGAAGAATTCAAGAATTTCTACCATGGTTTTAGATCAACAGAAGTTACCGGAAAAAGCTTTCGTCCATTTCAGCGAAAAGGAGAATTTTATTGGGTTGAAGAGACAGCTTTGAATGGTTTAACAAGAATGGTAAAAATTTGTTGTTATATTTTGATGACCAGTGCACATGTAATTTATGCGCAGCGACCTTTAACTTACCTGTGATGTAATTTCAGAGGTCTGAGTCTCTACAGTTTTCATGAAAAATTTCTACAGAATTTTTTCTGAACTCGAGAGTTAACTTGTTCACCCGATAGATAAAATTTTAGAAATTTCCTCCGAACTTAAAATATGTCGGAAGACCATTACTTCAAACAAAATGAGTCGTTTTAGATAAATGGTACTGATATCTAAAGTATTCACACTTTTATCTTTACGTACAAATGTAGTTCCGGAGTCGGGGAGGGATTCTACTCTATTCCCGCCAACAAAACATTCAATATTCATTTCATTACGATCTTTATCAATATTTATAATAATATCACAAGTTGTTCTGTTATCTGTTTTCATAGCGTAATATCCAACCAAATCATCAAACTCGTCTCCTGTAGCTAACTTTACACATCTAATGAGAACTGTACCATGTTGAAGTATTTTCATATTATCAGTCATCTGTTGATTTACTGTCTGTAAAGTTAATTCAGCTGCCTCCTCACCGACACTTTTCAAGCCCAGTTTCTTTAAAGTTGTGTCCCAAAATAATCTAACTGGAACTCCGCTAGCTGTATATGAGCAATAATTCTCCCCATTATTTATCCACCTTCGCAGTGTATTATCTGAAGACATTATTGTTGAAAGAGGTTTGATCTTGAGGTGAATCGGTATACCGAGTAGTGTAATGTATGGATTCTTAGGAGTAAGCCAACGCCGAAAATCTAGCAACTTATATTTGTTAACATTGCTATCAAAATAAATAACATTTGGAGTTCCTGGCAGTTCAGTAACTCCACCTCTAATTTCACTATCCAATATATCTAAGATGTTACGCGGTACATTATAAGGCATGAATTTCTGACTATCCCCATCCCACGTCAGAGCAAAAGGAGTAGGATCATTTGAAGCCTTTGTAGCGTCTATTATGGACTCATCAATGTCTTTCAGTTCGGAAAATTCTACAGCATGCTCGTGGGTTTGCACCGCGGCAGAGGCTAAGACAAAAAGTTTCTCACGGTCCTTATAACGAAGGACGTAATCCTTATTATGATTACCTGCTATCTTAGTATTATTGTTAACTTTAACATCACTCAGATCTTCGAGCTCGAGATTTTGTACGTGAATTGCACCTAGACCGAAGTTACTTGGACCAGACATAATTAACCTATATACAGTGAAAAATAAATAATACCTTGTAATAATATACAATCATGGCTTCAGCTATAGGAATGACAGTTCTTGGTGCTGTATTAAATGCAACGGCATTCACAGGAGGAAATATTATCGGACAAAAGCTTTCCGGGAATGGTGATGCTCTTATTGAAGAGAAAATTAGACATGATAAAGCATTAGAAAAATTTGAACATGATCGCAACGTCTGGTCAGAAAAAAGATTACTACAGGCTGACTGGGAAAGAGAAAATCAAGCAAAGGACGCGCATGCTGCAGTTGAATTAAGAGATACAGATGCAGAAATCCTGGAAGAAGCAGAAGCGGTGGCCAACTCTACGTCAGGGCCAGCGCAATTCTCAGATTATTATCAGCCCAGTCCTGAGCAAAAGAAATATGAAATGATTTATATTGCTGGAGGATTGGTCGTGGGATGGTTTATGTTACACCGGTAGGGTTCTACGTTAGCTACAGCAATTCAATACAAAAGCTAGTTGGCCAGTTATTGAAATTAACTATGTTTCCATCCTGATCTGTTATCCAAATACGAATTGAACTCATGTAATCTGAGCCTTTTCTCAATGGCATGGAAATTGCGCCCCCGTTTTTTAAGTCATAGGTGACCTTTTCACTTATTTCTTTTGTATCCTGAACGGGAAGTATTTGTAAACAGTCCGATACTTTCCCCTGTATGTATTCGCCAGAGCCAAATGAAACATAATTTCCAGTAACATCGACGACATCTGAATGAACTATGTATTTAGTGACTGTTAAGAAATCTGCTCGACCTGGACTCATAGTACTTTTTATCACGGGGTTGTCCTCAGGTTTATCTGAAAAGCCGACGACGTTGGCGAAGCTACCTGTGGCATTGAAATAGACTTTAACATTTCTAGCCAGTGTTAGATAAACGCCGTTTGTGGGCAGATGTTTTCGAAATTGATTTTTGGCTGCATCCCTATCGCTTTATTGAGGGTATCAATATTGTAGTTACCCGGACGTATTGATTTTGTCGTCTTATTTTTTGGGTCGTTTCCTTCTTGATATTTTAGTACATTATTCGCCCCCGTTATGTTATGCCATGAATTATATAGTCCACACTCTAGCAGTCTTATCTTCGTAAACTGTGATATGTCAATGCAAGGGTTAAAATTAACAGTAACCGGTTCGCCTGTTTTGCTTACAATCCAAATGATCATCGTTGTACGTTGTATATACATTACAAAGTATAAGGTTCTGCAGGAATAATATTTTTCTGTTCAAGAAGATCTTTTGTCGCAACCGCGGCAGCAGTCGCACTGCCTAATTTTGCCAATCGAGTTAAATTTGGTCGACTTGGATCGCCCATATCTATTTTCAGAAATTTGCTGGAGATCATTAGATATCCCATCGCAAGTCCTGCGATTACAATACCATCGTACATTGTGTTTACAACTGTTTTAGTATCCATGATTGCTGACAAGTATATAAAATAGAAAAATAAAAAATAATTACAGAGTTAATCCATCTCATACAATGTAGAGGAGCTGGGACTTGGTTCCGTTCTGGAGGGAGAAAACTCCGCTACGGGCTCTGTTTTTTTTGCTTTCTGATTTTCCAGAGGGGCAAATATGACGAGCACGCCCCCAATATAGCCCTAATGCAGTCAATGAAACTCCTATAATTCCTAAAACAAGATAACATTTATTATACCAGCTATCACACTGTTCTTTCATCGTAGGCGGTAGGCTTATACAGTTTGTCGCTACCGCATCGCTATCATTAATCATTGCTTTTCGTTTCTTCTCCTTGTTTTGCCTGTTCCATTCTGCTAATCTCTTCCCGGCTTCCACTCTCCCTGGATGCTTCGTCGGTAATGTAATTTTCTCTATATTGCGCTCCGTTCCGTAGGGTTCCGAATGGTAGTCGTTGGAGGTGACGGAGTCGGCGGAGCCGTTTGCTGAGTCGGTGTTGGAACCGTTTGCTGAGTCGGTGCTTGAGAAGTTGAATCCATTTATTTCGGGTATTATATTAAGCCCGATTTTTGTAAAATTTAAATGTTTACCCGTAATTAAACCGGTGGAAACTAGAGCAAGTATGGCCCCCATGTGTAGGCTATCCGTCCTGATAATCGTTTTATTTCACTGTTTAGAATAAAATCCTTTTTAAGATCAGTGGCATAGTTATCTCGGTCATCGATTGGAACTACCTGACTGATTGCACGGGCTCCTAGATCTATGAAACTTTGAGTGATGGTATCACTTATAAGAGAACTGTATCTCGCTTCGTACATTTTAAAGACCTTAATTACCGTTTCATCATTCCACCTTTCAACACTTTCGATTGTAATCTCCTTACCAAAAAATAACTTACTTTGGCCACTTGCAACGATATAGAGTAGTTTTTCATGCTTTGTCTCTATTATGGATCGGGCGTCCGACGCTGCGGTTGGTAGTGCCGCTGTCGTATTTGCCGCTGCCGATGACTTTATTAAATTCTCCATTGTTTGCAGTATGTTATCTATTCTTAGTAAAAAATAAAAAAATTCGTTTAAACCTGAATCCGAAATAAAGTATTAACATGGTCTGGAATGTTAGTACGATTCCGAAGTATGGAAAATTCTCCTCCATTAAAATCTATCTGTATATAGAAACACGAATCATGAGTACAGACGCATTCCCAGTTGCTTTTCAATTGAATAAGACGAGCGTACCGACAGTACAGCATGCTGATATTCCTTCCAAACCGAACGGGGGAGTAAAACCTATTCTCATTGACTTAGAAATATATGTAACGCCGACAGATAAATTTACTTTTCATCCGCGGGATGTGTTCAAAGATAACGTAATCACTCATCGATCAGCTAAAGAAAGTAATATATGGCTGGGCGGCCCGCACATGAAATACTGGGACCAGCAATTAAATTTTGCCGTATGGTTGTGGTATATCATTCGCTTATCTCTTCGATAAGAAATTTCCGCCGCAAATACGATCATTCTGCCGTTTTCATGTTTATTTTACAATACGTCGTATCCTTCATGAAATGGGTGTTGCACTTCCAGATGATACGATCTTAGAGGCGGGCGACAATCCATACAATCTAGTCCAATATGAACTTCTATGTACAGAATTTGGAAATATAAGTCAAACGAAGTCCGACTTTCGTTATCGCAAAGGCCAAAACTCAGGTCTTGGTTATGGTTATGAATATTACACTAATCGTGGCCCCGTTCGACAGCCAAAAGCAATATACAATGGCCATGACTTTTTCCTCTCCGCCGACGGAGGCGTTTTCTATACACATACCATTTTTGGAAAGAAAAAACATGTACTGCCCGACAAAGACAGACCACATTATTATTTCTTCTGAAATGATGGAACAGAGGGGCAATATAATAGTTTCATTCCTCTGAAGGGAGACTCCTGACTGACAACCCTTACGAAAGATCAAAATTTGCCACAAGTTTGCATTCCTTATTTGTTACAAACTTGATACAAATTCTGACATCCAAACAAGCACCAATCTTGCTAGTCAGTTATATACACTTTGATTCAAAAATAGGCTAAGTTTGCAGCAAGTATGTGTGGAGAGTGTGATGAACATTGCACCAAGTTTGTACAGAGAATGTAGAGGTCATTTTGTTTTTGTTTGTATTGAGTGTGCACCAAGCTTGGAGATGCGGGGGGGGGGGGGATTCAATATCTGGGGCATGGTATCTGTTGCCTTAGCAACAGCAGACATACTGTTGCCCTGGTAACATTTCAGGGGATTTAGATGATTGTAATTCCTGACAGCGTCTTTTTCAAAGTAATGCTCTCACAACATGTGGTACATGACATCATCGTGCTGCTACTCCCCATTGTATTGTATACAAATGATTCTTTCTAAACTGGCTTATAAATGTACACTCTTTAGATATGTTTACCTTGTGAGCAGCAGATTCTAAAATTCACCTTAGAGTCATGTATCCAGATGCTAGGTTGAACATCTATGAAAAAGTTGAGAGGATATTACTACATCCAACACGCACTCACCCTATGACACATTCAACCATACCACACTGTAAAATGAAAAACCTTCTCACACAATAAATTTTGTTAACTAAGAAACACAATATATTACTGTAGAATAAAACAGTATCCAACACGCACTCACCCTACGACACATTCAACCATACTACACTGTAAAAGAAAAAACCTTCTCACACAATAAATTTTGTTAACTAAAAAACACAATATATTACTGTAGAATAAAACAGTATCTCTACTATAATAAACATACAATCTTTGTACTTTATACATAAAATGAGCTGTAAAATATATTCTTTTTGGCATATATGTACAGTACACTATAATTCAAAACATTCCCTGACAATGGAATTTAGATTGAAAAATGGTAAATTCTGTCTCTTTAAAGAAGATCATACAGATCACAATTTTTTTAAATGTGTACCAAATAGAAACTGAATGGTGAAAAAATATTAAAGTCTCATAGATAGTTAACTATGAAAAACTTATTCAAAAAATTTTGTGATTTTTGTGACATATATACTTTTGTTGACGAATAAAATTCTTTTTAAACATTTCAAAATACCTTTCCGATGGAATGTACATGGAAAACATGAGAGTTTTAACTTAATGTTGTATTATTACATGTTCAAATCAAAACGCAAAATCATGGAAAAACAATGTCCATAGCTACAAAAAAAATAAAAACTTCATGGGATGACCTTGACTTAACAGCGATATTTGAACAGACACTTAGTGCTCAGTCCAACTTCAAAAAGCAAACAACTAAACACAACCAAATTCCACATCACTTGGATGATAGATTAGTTCCTCGGAGTCCAAAATATTGCTTCCACCGTAAGATACCGACAACTGTGACGAAAATAACTCTGCCATGTCCGATTTGTCCAATGCACAGCATGCAGTGGAGTTTCTATCATAAGAACCAATGCAATGATCGATAGGGACAGTCTCACTTCTTGTCATCATGATGTTCTCAATGAACAGTGGTTGGTTTGAAATAGTCCTCTGTGGCATGGAAAGTGTCAAAGCATCAAACTCTAGCTTGAAACCACCTCACTGAAAACCCGCGGAATTGTCCAAGGCCATTTGAGTGTATAACGGACATCCATGATCCACTGAATGTGTTTAACTTACATGAACTCTCGGTGTCGAACGCAGGCAATATGTCCTTCAAACAACAATTGTACTCCCAAATCTCTTCTTTGTTCCCTTAATCGTCCGATGACAGAAATAATCTACAATTTCTCCCCAAAACGGCGGGTAAAAACGTTGTAAATTTGACTGCTGAAGCAATGCATGATCCATGACTTGCTATGGTGCAGTGTAGTTCAAATGCTGGTGTTGGCCAAATTAGCCAATCAAGTGTCTCTCTTCACGACATGTGATCTTGTAAGGTCGAAGTTCGAATACATAATAGTCTGTGTGACCTGTGACCTCGATGCTCTCATTTATCCGAAACGTCAGTTTCTCGAGAAATGGGAGAGTATATTACTTTTTGACCAACTTTTATGCACTTGAAATCAATCATTTGAAGACATTTGGTGTCAGCTGGGATCCATGGTCTTAGGACATGTGTAATAATGCAAGTAACGATCATGATTTATAGCCGTGGCAATGACTTTTCCCTGCTCTGAGCATACTGGTATGACAGTGTGAATGTGTTTTGGCGGACACATGACAGGTACTTTCAGTGGTTACGACTCGTGAACGGAACAAAAAAGTCTTTAAATGGAATTCGAGTACCATTTTTGGATCCTAATTATTTAAAATATGTCCAAGGAAATTGTTTGAAAAAATGGCAGCTGAACTACGTTTTAGTTGACTTTTGATGTTTTTCATTCATGATGTTGCAATGGTTTGATATGGAGGTAGCTACCTCCATGGTTTGATAAATTTGTGCATTCCACGCGTAACCTAATTCATATGTGTTTAACAACCGAGAGTATTTAAAAAATTTTTGAATAAAAAAGAATTAATTTGTCATTTTGTACAATGAACACAGGGTACGTAGTTCGATCATTGTTTCAATTCTGTGACAAAACAGTGCCACGTGGGACAGCTAAAAAATCTGAAGTTCGTACCAAACTTGATTTGTATTTCACATATATCTACAAGCTTGGTACAAATTTCACAACTACCATGGTGAAAATCCCATAGTGTGTACCAAACTAGTACAAACTTGGTGCATATTTCACATGTTCAATTAAAGTGTGTATCAAATTTGTAACATATATGTACTAATATGTAGCAAGTTTGATCTTTCGTACGGGAAAGGCTGGTCTCGCCCGCCTCAATGAAAGCCTTGAAGCCTACGTATATTGCATACTTGGCGCACAAGCTAATATTCGCAGTACCATTGTAGGTGATACTGGCAGTGCAGAGCAAGTAAGAAAAGAATTCGGCGTTCTCCTCGAAGATGAAATTCGTAATACTGACAAAGTAATTAGTTATAGGCGATATCAAGACACAATAATGAATACTGGTGTCAAACTTGATATGGCAGTTTCGCCCAATTTACTTCTCTTGCCGTCTAAAATGGTCATTCTTTCGGGCCCAGCAATCACAGGTTATAATAATGAATTGCAATACGCAACAGAATCTATGATCTTCGGGGTGAATGGAGATATAAACACGGAAATTCGAGAAAGTGCTATACATGAGATGGAAGGGGAAGAGGATCCCGTGAAGTGGCAGGACGAGCCCCCTTCGGAACGCTCCGGAGGGCCACCTCACAATGACACGAGTCTGATTCCCCTATCGGAACGGAAGGCAGCAGCCGTGACACTCACCGCCGGCGCAGACCCTATTCACGAATATGGCAAAATTGGTTTGTTATCTTTAGCAATATTAATTACATTTATGTACAGTATATAGATCCGATGTACGCGACCCCGCCATTCAACATGATTGTAACTGGACCGACAAATTCTGGCAAAACAGAATATGTGATGGATCTCCTCACCGGTCCGTACTTAAGGAAATTTGAATATATAGTTTTCATTTGTCCGACATTCATGAACAATAAAACGTATAATAAAAGATTCATTTTCACGGATGACAATGTGTTTGTGTTTCCGGTCGGACTCGATGCTGTGGATGAAACTCTAGCCTTCGTACATAAAGAATGGGCCGGCACGAACACTTTAATAATCCTCGACGACTGCGCCTCGTCCAAAGATATGAAGAAGCGCAGTGACGTTTTAGTCAAACTTGGTTTCAGCGCAAGACACGACGGATTATCTGTCTGGGTTCTGACTCAACAATATACTAGTATTAGTAAACCATTCAGGGAAAACATACAGATGTTAGTACTTTTTTACACACCAAGCAAGACAGACAACAAGACTATTATAAAAGAATATGGAATGGAGATGTCAGAACAGAAGGCCGTGGACCTAATCAGACAATTGAAAAATACACCATTCAGTAAACTAGTATTTCATTTACGGTATCCGTACGTCATAAATTTTTTCGTTTAATATAGCTAATCATGGCTTCGCCCGAAGGTACTCTTAGAGAATTATATTACAACCCGAAAACTGGTTTTGGAGGTGTACAAAAATTATATGACGCAGCGCGGGCCAGCGGACTAAAAGTTACTAAGAAAGAGGTGCAGGAGTGGTTAAAAACTCAGCTAACTTATAATCTACATAAACCGGTACCTCGTACTCGTGGCGGCCGGCGCGTTTTCGTAACATCGATAGACGAGTTTTGGCAGGCTGATCTCGTGGAATTCCCTTCACCGTTCGCAAAAGAGAATCGTAACATTCGATACATGCTAACAGTAATCGATGTGCTCAGCAAATATGCATGGGCCAGGCCGATACAGTCAAAAACGGCTGATGATACGTTACAGGCGCTACAAGATATAATTAAGAAATCCGGGAGGCAACCTGACAAACTTCAGACAGATGAGGGGCGGGAATTTACGAACCAAAAAATGCAGAAATGGTTGGAGGAGGCGGGAATTCACTGGTTTCACACCTACAGTGACAAAAAAGCTAGCGTCGTTGAACGTTTTAATCGTACGTTAAAAACGATGATGTGGAAATACTTCACATACAGACAGACACGTTCCTGGCTCCCCATTCTACCACAACTTCTCGAGAATTACAATAACACCGTACACGGAAGTATCAAAATGAAACCCGTCGACGTAACAGAGGACAACGATTGGCAGGCATTTTATACACTTTACCCTGAGTTGGCAGCCATGGGAGCTAACCCTGAATTCAAGCTGGGAGAACGGGTCCGAATTACAAAATACAAGACCACTTTCAAGAAAGGAATTTACCAAATTGGACAGAGGAGATTTTCATAGTTTCAAAAGTGGTGTATGCAGCTGGACTGGGAACGCGCCTGTTTACAAGATAAAAGATCTGAATGGAGAGGAAATACTCGGCACTTTCTATTCCGATGAACTTCAGAGCGCTGCTGAAGCTGACGAGCTATACAGAGTAGAACGAATTTTGAAGACGAAAAAATTTGAGGAAAGAAATATTATCTGATAAAATGGAAAGGTTATCCAGAAAGTTTCAATAGTTGGGAGCCAGAGGAAAATGTTATTAGAACTTCGTAAGTACCTTCGGAATCGTTCCGATAGGGCTCTGTAGTTCCTGTGCTGGTACTTGTCAAGTACTAATGTAAGTACTAACGTAAGTAATTACGAAAGTTATTCAATAAGTACCATGGAGCAAGCCTTAATTTCTTGAAAGCCGAAAGTGTCAGTTTACCACCCCGCTTCCAACCACCTGGCCAAGTATTTATCATGTACTGTCGTAAGTAATGTTCACTTATTGCATCTTTTTTGGCCGTATGTGGATGAGGTGGTACCTCGGTTCCTGAACATATTAAGTTTGCAAGATCTTCAAAGCGACTTCTCATATTGCCACGAGCTGTTCTTTCGAGTCCCCCTTGTTCAGCTTTATCGATAAGTTCTGGCTGAAGTATAATGTACACAACTGACATGAGCCATAGACAAGTAACTTCAAAGTCTTGCTGCTTCATCATATCAAGTGCCCGTAAGTCAAACTGAGCATTATAAGCGTGCACAGATTCACAAGCATTAAGAAGTTTGTGTAGGTTCTTGAGTGAGACTCGAGGTTGTTCTAGTTGTTCTTGGCCAGGTGGATAAAGAGCTTTTTCAAGTTCCTCCTCGCCAAAACCGTCTATTAAAAATCCCTGGCTGCCACCGCTATCGCATGAGCCGCGTGCCAAAGGGCCGCTCCATGCAATTCCAAAGTCAAAAGCTCGTGGAGATTCTACTGGCCCGACTGTCTCGGTATCAATCGTTGGATTAAGTATATTCTTGAGAGGGCAGGCGTAAGAGATTGATGAATTACAAACATGGAAGCCTGTAGTCATTACAAATTTCTAAGAAAACTTTTTTGAACTTATCATGAATCTCTTCTAGTTCTTTTAAGGCGGCTATTTCATATTGTCTGGCTCGAGTTAGAATATTCCGCCTGCAATAATCAAAAGGCATATCTTTGAATATGATAATGAAACTATGTAAATGGTCAAATGCTCTAGAAACAATCTTTTTTTCTTCCGCTGCCACGGAAACGCCTCGGATTCGAGAAAAAGTCAGATGTTGAATTATGGAAGAGTCACAAATAATGTAGTTGGCTTTCCCAGCGGAGTCTGTACCAGCCCGACATTGTAAACTAAGAGTATGTTCTATAAACTGGTTCTGAAAATCGGCAATCGAAACTTTCCCATTATAAAAGTCGGCAATGTTGCTAGAAAAACTAGTGTCAAATTCTGGTACGTGAGACGCAGCCAAATTTACTGCATCGTAACTCTTACCACTTCCAGTTGGTCCATTTATGAATATGTATGACATTTTTGTGCTATATATCATAGAAAAAAAAATTTTAAATTATTTTTGTAAAGATATATTACGATAAGACAATGGCAATCCTTTCTATTTCAGATGCAATAAAAATACTTGAAAGTGTAGAAAACAATATTCAAATCAGTGACGGCAAACTCATATTTGGTGAATATGTAGATCCTTTCATATACGTAGACAGTGAGCTAGAAGTGGTTTTCAACATCGGACCTAAATATGGTTCAAAAGATCCAGCTACATGTGATGAAATGTGTGTCCGTTGGCAACAAAGTCTTCAAAAGTTTACCGATCTGATAGTATTCCGTACCTTAGGTGAAAGTTTCGATGCAAGCACTGCCAGCCCACCCCCAGCCATAATAACTGAATGCTCCCACACACACACACACACCACACACACACACACACACACATACATACATACATACATACATACATACATACATACATAAAAAGGAGAGTTCAGTTATTATGGCCAGGGGTTGGCTGGCAAATTCTTCCTGCGCATCAGTCAAAATAAGTGAACCCCCCAACCCATTGTACCAAAAATTGATGAAACCCCCCCTTTCAAGATGACAAAAGTTTCATGACCCCCCCCCCCCGTCCCACAATGCTTGAGTGAAACTGCACACACAAACACCTCGGGGGTATGTAGCAATAGAATCCCCCCAAAGAGAGCTTAGATTTTTTCAAATGACCTTCCTCACAAAACTCAAAAGGTGTTAAAGCTCAGATTTCCCCTTCAGACTTGCTATAATTTTGAAATTACCCCTCAAAGGGGTTGGACAGAAATTACTGGTGGATCACAATATTTTTGCGCGTGTGTGTATAAAAAAATTTTGATATTTGGAAAAATCAGCTCTTGATAATGTTGATTCACCATACATGGTATACATATATTTTCTCATACATGTATGAGAAATCTATGTAATACTTTTTCAATGCAAAAGTATATCTGTGCATTTATAGATATTTGATAATTTACGTAAATGTACTTAGATGAAATAGGGTTGTTACAACTGGCATGTGGACAATATGTTTGACCTTAGAATTTCACCAAAAATGTTCATCCACTACACATAGGAGTCAATGATAAAATTGTGAATAATTTTTTTTCCAATGAAAAACTTGGTATACTTGTGCATGTACAGATGTTCAATAATTAACATAATTTTACTTGATTAGAATATGATGGTTAAAGAATCCGTGGCACAATTCGGCCAACCAATAAACCAATTTGCATTTTCAAAAAAGAAAATCGAAATGGAGCTAATTTTCAATTTTCAAATGGTTTTGTCATCTTGATTATTAACTTTTAGGCCTATTTGTAAATTTAAAATCTTTGGGCTGAGATTGAAATATAGGAAACAGGTGTATACTGCCGTGAGGATGGCACTTAGCGGCCATTCAAATTTCCCTCTGACAAACTCTATTTCCCACAATACATATTTCCGTTTTTTCGATTTCCAATATACCAAATGTCCAATTTTCTCATTTCATTTGGGGCGTGGCCCAGTATCTTTTCATACTATGGCGGAAATAACTGTATCGAATTGGAATTAAGGTGTAACATTTATCTCAGTGTGACCAAATGTACTGGGGCGGGGCTTGGTAACGATAATTGGCACATTACACTTTTAAAATTGGCGGGAATAACATTGTCCCACGCCCCACATGGATATACTGGAAGAGAAGCAAACACTGTTCTTTGGTTGGACGAGTACGTGTACTTAGGGCAATGAATTTAAATCGGTGCGTTCAGCCGCAAGAAATTCAAGAAATGGTTGATGAGGGAAGAAGTCACCGCGAAATAAGTCTTCATCTCCAAAATATGTTGCCCGGTACGAGTGGTATCTCTGAACGAAGTGTAAGACGATACTGTCTCAAACATGATATCAAACGCCTTCAAGGTCAAGATTTGGATCGGATTGTAACGGATGCAGTTCATGAAGTTGGGCCGGCATACGGTTTAAAAACTATGAGAGGGTATTTGGCATCCAAGGGCATATACGTAGGACGCCGGAGACTTGGAGAGAGTCTAAAGAGAAGCGCACCAAACTACCATGAAAGTCGCAGAAACGATCTAGTGCGACGAACCAATCCGATACCCTACCACGCCTCATATTACGGAAACAAGTTACATGTTGATCAGAATGAAAAGCTGGTGATGTTCGGTGTCACGCACATCATATTTATTGACGGCTACAGCCGGAAAATCGTTGGACATGTGACTATGCCTGTTAAAAATCCAATCGCCATATACAAAATCTATCGCAATATTTTACAGAGAGATGGCTTGTGGGATGTATTACGATTAGATCATGGTAAAGAATTTTGCCTCATCAATTTTGTTCAGACGTTACTGAGGGAGAACAGAACATTACAGGCGTGTCCACCGGTCATTCAAAGTCGCTCCCGAGAAAACCTGCGAGTAGAAAGACAGTGGCCCGAAGTCAACCAGCGTTTTAACTATACAATCAAGATGGCGTTGATAAATATGCAGCACCGAATGGTGATAAATATGTACGATGACGCCACAAAGTTCTGCGTATCTTTCATAGCATGTAGCGTAGCATCGGTCGGAATGACTAGAATGGTGCAGGCATGGAATAACCACCCTCTGGAAGGTAGGTAAACTTTAATTTGTTTCAGGTCTGGATGGTCAGTCTACATTCAATCTGGAATTCGAATCTGCTAAAGTGCTGTTTGCCGGCTTCAGAATCATTATGGCCTACACGTTTATTGTGAGTAATACGACAGAATAAATAGTTCGAATGTAAGGAATAACCTTCTGAATGTATTTAGATGGTAGAATTTGCAGCTTAGGCTAGCTAGACCAAGGTTTAAATTCGATCTATTCCACCATGGCATCACTCAGTTTTATAATTTATCCATTAGGGTGACCTTTTATTTTTGTTTCTCATCTCCAGAGGAATACCCGGGAAGGGCGGGCGGTCGAAATAAAAAAAAACAAGTACCAAAAAAAAAAACTGGATTTGTTTCAGGTTCAATATTCTGTCCATTCAGTCTCTAAAATTTTTAATTACAAAAAAGGGGTAATTTGTTTCAGTTCAATGTTCTGTCCATTCAGTCACTTTAATTTCTTGTCTTTCAGTTCAGTGTTCTGTGCTCTCTGTCCTTTCAGTCTGAGTCGCTGCAATCTCACAATTTGATGATGGTGGTGCTGTTGCTAGGATGATCGCCTCAGAGGCGGCGCAAATAAAAAAGTTTTTTTTTTCCCATGTCGGAGCTGAAATTTACGATCGGTCGGGAGATGAGAAACACAAAAATAAAAACCTTGCCCTTACGCGGCTTTCAGTGATCCGTGCAATCTAACATTGCGCCAACGGAATCTAGACATTATGCTTGATACACTGTACACGTTGCACAATGGGGCATGCCCATCAACTTCAAAATGATGCGGTATTTAAGAACAGTCTAATCGTATCTTGGCGCGAAAAACTAAAAATTATCAGCCGACAACATTTTATTTTGTCTTTGCGGCTTTGACTTTTAGTATGAATTGCCTCCAACTTTTAGAGATCGTATGATTGGATAGTGTATCCACATGTCCCCATCTGTAACAAACTTGTTTACCAACATGCTGTGTTACCAGGGTAACATTTCATCGCGACTTTCTGGTAAACAAAACAATGACATGACCCAGTCCCCAATATCACTGATTGACCATCAGTTTCTTGCAAAGATGCGAAGTTTTGCAGACAAGTGCGCGACATTTTAAAGTTCTTTCCATGCGTACAAAGTTTGAAGTTTGAAATGAACCCACGGACGTCATGCCCGATATTTTTATTCTAGTTATGTGGTCTCTGTTAATGACTGCCCTATCAAACTTGGTACACTCTCTATTAGTTGTCTCTTGTATGCAGATGACTTGCTATTAATGTCTGAATCGCAAGCAGGATTACAAAGTTGTCTTGATAAATTGTTTCATTTTTGTTCAAAATGGAAGCTTACAATTAGTACTAAGAAAACTAAGGTGATTATTTTTAATAAAACTAACAGGGTTCTCAAAAATATTACCTTACTTTATAATGGTATACCACTTGAGTTGGTGAATGAATATTGTTACCTTGGCTTTGTAATAACTCCCAATGGTAAATTTAAGGGCAATTTTCGCAACCTCAAGTTAAAAGCAACAAAAGCCTTATTTAGCCTATACAAGGGAATGTCTCACAATAATGGTTTCCCTGTCAAAGTTGCAGTAGACCTTTTTGATCGTTTGATCGTACCCATTATGACTTATGGATGTGAAATTTGGGGAAACGAAATCAATGATAAGAAGAATTTTATGAATGATGTAAGTATTTCCTTTTACAGGTATTTACTTGGTGTTTCTAAACAAGCTCCACGAGCTGGTATTGTTGGTGAATTGGGTAGATACCCCATTCAGTTCACTGTTATACTACATATGATAAAATATTGGCATAGATTGGTTTATCAGATGATATTCTACTACGTGCTGCATATACAACTGCTAAGCACCACTCCCAGTGGTTTGAGTATATTCAGTATATTCTGGATAATTATAGTGGAAGATCTATCTGGTCAAATATCTGTAACATTAATTTCACTGTTAAAACAGTTCACAGAGAACTGAAAGAAAGATATCGTGTCTCATGGATTAATGATTTACATAATGATGTAAGGACTCAGAGTGTGGACAAAAATAAACTAAGAACATACAGAAAATTTAAAACTTTATTTACTTTTGAGGAATACTTGATGGATATTACAAATATTAACTGCAGGAAATTGATTACCAAGTTTCGTATTTCTGATCATAATTTACAAATTTAGATTGGCAGAAGGTCAGTCCCAAGAATCCCGTTAAATGAGAGATTTTGTACTTTTTGTAAGTCTTCTGTACAAGATGAGTTTCATTATATTATTAAGTGTGACAAATATGTTGATAATAGAAATACTCTTTTTACTAGTATGAAATCACATTTTGAGAACTTTGAATATTTAAGTGACAGAGAGAAATTCCTGTACATCATGAATTTTGAGGACAAGAAGCCTCTTTTAAGGTATATTTCTTACACTACAGATTCATCCCCAGCAGCAGTCTTACCTGAACATGTGTGTAATGTTTGATTTTGATTTGCTCTACCGCACTTCCCGAAGTGTGTTGTTATGCAATAAAGTATTATTATTATTATAAATGGACAATGATAACGATATATTTTAGTTTAGCGCGACAGACCTTGCTTTGTAAAACCTGGCACTCTTGAAAGGTCACTGAAAGGTGCAGTGCACTTGACTGACATCGTCCGATGCGATGTCGCTTCTCGATAATCACTGAACGAAGGGCAGAGCACGAATGGGTTCACTTAAAAAACTGAGATCACCAAGCACCGATCGTCCTAAATTCGATTCCATAAACTGATATTCATAATTTATGCCTACATCAGACATTTTCTGTCAAGTTGACAAGTAATTGGTTGTTATTCTGTGCTACATGGAAAAAATCGCGATAGACTGCCATGCTGCCACCCCTATCATTCATGACATCGTCCAACTGGCGCCGTGGCATGTAGAAAATTATTGCGTCAGTTGCATGGCGCAATGTTGCGTGTTGCGCCACACGTGAAGATGACCTGCGAAGTTTACATTTATTTGCAAATGAATATTTTGAATAAATGAATAAAATTTAAAACATTGCAGCATGTATGATTTACAAATCGCTGTTGGTTTTAATGCTCAGGTACTATGAAAATTCATCCTGATTTATATTGTATGTGAATATTTCTATAGGCATCCAATCTCGAGTTCCCGAATTGTTGGCGACATCAAATGATCAAACTGCACGTTTGCCTGAAGACCTGATTCCTTCCATTGAAGACGCAGTCCGACTTTATGAAGAGGATGGAGGTCGTCTCACACGTGAAGGATATTTTGGTATTGATCCCCTTCGTGATGATGAAGAAAAAATCCTCTCCCGTGAACAAAGATTCAAACGATGTAATCCACCCTTTGAGGTCATTTTCAGTGAACTTGTTAACGGAAATAACAGACTCTTTGAACGGGCAGTTCTTTCTTTCGTTGAAACAACTGAGAGTGAGTTAACAGGTTAACTTTCAATCCAATGGGCTAACTCCAATCAGTTCACCATTATTTCGCAAAATTACAAAGGAAAGCTCAAGAAACACTTGGGCAAGCTGTTCTCTGTATAGCTTATTGGCATCAGTATTTGTTATGTTTTACTAGTCTATTCACCAAATTGTCAAATTGTAGACAAGCTACTGGCAGACGACTTGTCATCAGCACAGCTATGTGGACTTGAGATATCGTCAGCGTGTCCATTCCCCTAACTCATTTGGTTTAGAAGTTTGATTTTCATAAAACATATTAACACTTTGAAATATTAATGACATTTCTTCATGTCATACAATACTGAAAGTCAGTTTGTCAGACAGTTTTATTAACTGATATTAAACTAAACTTTCAACAAAACCTGTACTGCTTCTTTATTGTAATATTCACACACACCCTGAATTGTGTATTTGACAAATATTGCATTGAGATGGCTCATTCATGTCATCAAGTATTGTGCTGCTACTCATACTTTTCAAACAGCAGTTTTGTTGCTGTTCAAATTTTCACGAGACCCATAGTCAATTTACTTGTACCCATTCTCAAAATGAATTTTTGATCCTACCTCTATTTGCTTTTAGATTCATCAAATAAACACACTTTACTTACACTTGAAGTAAAATCAAAATCTGCACAAAATCTCACCAACTTCGCCTTGCCTATTAATTTTTTTAGCATAGTAGCATTGACTTTGGTTGAGTAATTCTTTTCTTGTGATATGGCTAATTATTGAAATTCATTAAATATTCAAGTGAGCAATTGACAATGCACACTCACGAAACTTTTAGTTAGTTCTTGAACTTATCATGATAATGCTTAATACAAAGTTGCATGACATTGGACCAAAGGATTCTGAACAAATGAGTGGAACAATATCCGTCTATGGACGGGACACCTGGACACACACATATTGTGGCGACATGGGACACCTGGCACTGCTCCATGGTGTCCAAAAATGTAGCCCATCAACTGCAGTGTACAATAGGGAAATGACATATTTCTTTCTTGGAAGACTGGGACATGTCAATGCACCAAATCCAGCATTTTATAATTTCTATATGAGCATCCTTTCAAGTGCGGCACTGTTTACTTTGTTCAAATTTGTACACACACAGTTAAGATCAATGGTCCCTAAGCGCTTCAGGTCAGAGAACTGCTTGTCAGAAATGAGACTGAGAAATCAACTTCTAATGTACCATATGAAATTTGAATTTGGTTGCGGTTGTCAATCAACAAGTTAACATATAATCATCAGGGCAAATAAATGCTATATACACAATCGGTAAAGTGCATAACAAAACTTTATTTCTTTGGATGAAAATCAGCAATTTACAATGCACAGGGATTTACTTTGTATCTTGAGCTACCATAGTCAATGGCAATTGATTGAACATACTCAAGTAATGGTTAATCATTCAGAATGATTTGCCAAGGGTTAGGCCCCTTTAGTTACTCGGCTTAAACTTGTAATTTAGTAAGAATGATTCATTTAACAAGTAACTAAACATTGTTTTCTCAACTACAATAACACCTGCTCATATTAACACCTGGAAGTCAGAAGATACATCTTCAATGCTACATTAATCCGTGGAAAATTTAAGCAAACCAATGAACAACTTTGCAACTTCAAACAACAAGAAAGTAAATTGAATTTCTGCTAATTTTCAATTTTCATAGAGTTTCACCACCTTCAATTTTTGAACACTTCGTCAAATGTGGGTAAACTTGCAAGCATTTGTGAAAACCATCGGGCCAATCAAAATGTGGCATCTGGACTTGATATTGCTTGATCACTCCATCCATCACTGGCTCATCTTTTTCTCTTAAGTTGAAACTTGAAAGCTCTAAATTCTCCAAGTCTCTGGCATCCTAAATACATCTCCTTTGATGCCATGTATCCTCTCACTGTTCCAAAGTGTAATGCTGCTGTTACTAATCCATGGCACACATTTTGGCCACCAAATAAACGAATTTGCATCTTCAAACAAGGAAATCGGAATGAAGCTAATTTTCAATTTTCAAATGGTTTTATCATCTTGATTATTAACTTTGAGGCCTATTTTTTTGAATTTTAAATCTTTGGACTGAGATTGAAAAGTGCGGTATCCACATTAAATTGTATCTGATTAATTTATTCAGCTGTCAATCTGGTCTGAGATGAAAAGTGTGGTATCCACATTAATTTTATCTGATTAATTTATTCAGCTGCCAATCTTTGTACACAATGCTGCTCTCCGCATAATGATCCAAGTACCTCGTCACAGTCTTTAAATGTATGCCGGCCCACTTCATGAATTGATCCGTTTCAATCCGATCCAAATCTTGACCTTGAAGGCGTTTGATATGATGTTTGAGACATTATTGTCTTACTGTTCGTTCAGAGATACCACTTGCCCTGGGCAAAACATTTTGGAAATGAACATCTATTTCACAGTGACTTCTTCCTTTATCAACCATTGCTTGGTGCAATAATTGTTGCCAAGGGCCCCCCTGAAGTATATTTGGTCATGCAGAGACAAATGTTACACTTTAACTCCAATTCGATACAGTTATTTCCGCCACAGTATCCAAAGATATTGTACCATGGCCAATATGAAATAGGAAAAATTCATATTTAGTATGTCGGAAATTGAAAAATCAGAAACAGTGCATATTTTGAAATAAAAGTTAACAATCAAGATTATAACACCATTTGAAAATTGAAAATTAGCTCAATTTTGATTTTCTTGTTTGAAGATGCAAACTGGTTTATAGGTTGACTGAAACGTGCCATGGATTTTTACTGCAAGAAATGCATAAATTACAATCCAACGTTTTACAAAAGCTAACATTGAATCAATCTATAACACTCAGTATATAAAGCAAGAAAACGTTGTAAAACTATCCTACAGATGAGAAACTTTCGAACTTCAATTGAAAAGACTTCATAGTAACATTTAACAACAACTCAAGGCAAATCTTCCTTTAATCTCCGAATAGGATGAGCAAACTGAGCCAGTCCGTTTGAACTCAACGTCTTGGGGTTCGACGAAGAGGATTAATCTCAAAATCAGAGTCATCTGAATCATCGTTTATGTCAACAACTTCATTTATTTCCAGCTCAGAGTTAGCATTACGCTGTTCACGACTTGCCAGGGCTTGAGCAATTTCTTCATCTGAACTACGGCCATACAACATTTCAATACTCTCAAGACCTCTGAGGGGTTGTGGGTTCTCAGGAATCAAAGCTCGACAATTTGGACAACTGTTAAGTTGTAGGATGCATTTCATACATCCAATCATTTTGTTACACTGACCCTGACATGAGTATAAGGGGAACTTTACAGTGTCAAGGCATACCATGCATGATAGATGACTTTCTTCTTGCCTTGATGATGGTCCCTTCAATAGGAAAGATAGGTAAAATGTGTTAGTGTACATGCTAAAAATTGATAAACTGAGAAAAACAAAACCAGACTTAAATACTTGCTTCCTAATTTACATACAACTACAATGGTGAAACAAAAGCTCTATATTTAAAGCATAGTGTCATGTATTATACAAATAACTTGCTGGAAGCATTCTAAAAAAATCAGCTGGTGCTTTGAGTATTCACCATCCAGTTAGTGAGTGGAGTTGTTGTTGTTGTTGTTGTTGTTGTTGTTGTCAGTGACCATCCAGTCAGTGAGCAGGGTGTGTTCACCATCCAGTCATTGTGCGGAGTGTGTTCACCATCCGATCAGTGAGTGGAGTGTGTTCACCATCCAGTCAGTGCAGTGTTCTCCCTGAATAAGGTAACAGGGGCGTGGCGCCCTCTTGTAAATTCCGAGCGCCCCCTTGCCAGAAATGAAAAAGATTTATTTTTTTGAAAAATAAAACAATAAAATGTACGGGGAAAAAAGTTGACAGTGATTTACAAGCAAAATGCAAGCGTGAACGTCGATCCTGCAGGCTGCAAACGTAATTCTCATCGATCTTGCAAATCTCGCGAGTTTGTGATGTCATCCGAGATCATAAGCCCATGTGCAACTCATTGATGGCAGCCATATTTGTATGGCACAGGCCATAACGTTAACCGCGGTCCCTCCATAGGAACCGTGCATTAGGTAACCGACTTAGCTGTATAAACATGCCTAGGAACTTGAGGGTAACCAAGGGCAGCAGAGTACTCTGAAGTTTTTATAGGAGGTTAGAATTTCGCTTGTGTATTCCTTCCCAAAGCAAAACGACCTATTTTTAGGCTCGGTCGGACGTGTACGTGTATCAGGCTGAGAACACATAGCATAGGCCTATGGTGATAATTTTGACATCGATGAATAAATGTATGTCTGTCGCCGGGGTCTGTCGCTATGTTTTCATTTTCAAAAACTGTCATCTTCATTGAAATCAGTGAACTTGAATAAAAGTTATGGAACACTGTCTCAGATTTCTTTTCCTTTGAGTTTTTTATACGAAAAAAATCTGAAAAAATACTCCCCAAGTGCCACCAAATAACACCATTTTAATCTCAGTTTTTGAAAAGCTCCAACGGCTCCAAAAGCTCCTGACCTCCCCCCGCGACCGCTTACGCGGTCGCTTGTGGTGCTTGGCACCACGTCTTCACCCTCTTGTAAAAAAATCCTGGGGAGAACACTGCAGTGAGTAAGCCGAGTGTGTTCACCATCCAGTCAGTGAGTGGAGTGTGTTCACCATCCAGTCAGTGAGTGGAGTGTGTTCACCATCCGATCAGTGAGCGGAGTGTGTTCACCATCCAGTCATTGAGCGGAGTGTGTTCACCATCCAATCAGTGAGCAGAGTGTGTTCACCATCCAATCAGTGAGCAGTGTGTGTTCACCATCCAATCAGTGAGCAGAGTGTGTTCACCATCCAATCAGTGAGCAGTGTGTGTTCACCATCCAGTCAGTGAGTGGAGTGTGTTCACCATCCAATCAGGAGTGGAGTGTGTTCACCATCCAATCAGTGAGCAGAGTGTGTTCACCATCCAATCAGTGAGTGGAGTGTGTTCACCATCCAATCAGTGAGTGGAGTGTGTTCACCATCCAGTCAGTGAGTGGAGTGTGTTCACCATCCAATCAGTGAGTGGAGTGTGTTCACCTTCCAGTAGGCGATTGGTGAATAACATGAAAATGGCTTAGGGTTACCTAAAGCTTCAATACCTACCGATAACTGTTGTTTCACTTCCTTTAAGATATCAGTTAACTCCTCAGAGAGTTTTCTCTTTTTAGGTTTTGTTCCACCTTTTACCTCACAATACTTGTGGTAGTCATCTGGTGTTACAGCATATATTTTCCTTGCATTTTGCCAAAATGCAAAATCTGTAAGTGACACACAAGTTATTATGGTTATTAGCATATTATTTTATACTAGGAGTTATGTTTGTCATGTGATTTTCATTTATACTCTAATACTTGTACTAATTTACCGTCCATCTTAATATTCTTAATGAGATATACTTATGCCCTTGACATATATTGCTGAAAGTACAAAGGCATTCCTTTTAATTCAGATTCAGGAATGAGACAATACCATTCCTAATCTGTGAATGCAAACGTTTCACCTGATTTTGATATCATGCATTTGAACACAAACTTTTGTCAATAAACCTGTCCTCTACTATACTTAGTACTTACTGAGAGTCTTTTATAAATGACACAGAAGTGTTATCTGTGCATTATCCGTGTTTCAAGTATTTGGGTACGAAAAAGAAAGTTTATGGGAATTAGTCAAAGTGTGTACTACCCCTGGCCAGTATACATATCTGCACCACAAGTCCAGTATAGTCCACAATCACGGCATTAAAAGGCATTTTCGATACACACGATGCCGTCAGAATTAGGAATAAGGACACATTTTCTGTGTATTTCATAAAGTTGTTGAACGATGAAAAAATCAATACCTTTTATTATATTATTTCATGTATACGACTCAGGGCTTGAAATTAACTTTTCCCCCCTGGTAGTCCACTCATGCTACCATTTTCTGAAGTTGGTAGCCCAGGGACAATGGCTGGTAGCCCATGCATATTTAATTCTGGGATACCCTTTTTCGTTACTCAGACAAGAAAGGGCCATTTTTCTTGATTCTGTCCATAAAGTGAATTTTCTAGTCATTTGATGTGAATATTACCAAAGGAAACAGGTATAATGGACGGTAGTGATGCTCAAAAGTTTGGGATCTGTTAACAACCCGTTTTACTCTCAGAGTTGTATGGGAATTGGATAGTCGTCATGACAACGACACTTCTCAGCACTGAGACATACTGTGGCAGGGCTAAAAATAGAACATGGGCCTTTCAGTAGTGAGGAGGCATAATTTCCGTGTAATTTTGATCGATACATTATGATCAAAATGCAACGAAAATACGTTTTCGTTGGCCATCATTTTCTGTGCCAGTCATTCAAGTACATTGTACTTCAGTTCAGGTATTTACACTTTGTTGCGAAGTTTCACCGCACGACCGGTCGTCTTTGTAATTTGTATAACAAAGTCATAGTATGGCATTTCTGTGTCTAGCTGGGTTTGACCATGGATGTACAAAAACACATCCATGGTTTGACTGCATCCCAAAATGACCGACCGGGCATGGTATGCCAAGTACTGACCGAATTTCAGGTCTCAGGCTTTGCTAGACCGTGTGGACTACCATTTCATGGATTTTGGTAGCCCCAGGGAAAAGTTGGTAGTTTGTGGACGCGGGACTACTGCTAATTTCGAGCCCTGCGATTACAAGCTATTAAATATTACAGCTTCAATAGCTGCAAAGTCATTTGACTCAGATGTTGTACGACTACAGAACGATTAAATGTGCGAGAACTTGATGAAACTACACTGACGAGTGCTTGTACTATTTTAGCAACAACTGCGATCACCTGCCAGAGATATGCAAAGTGATAACTACTTGCACATACGCTATATAGCCTATTCACAGCAAGTTGCCGATTTATGAAACAGAAAATTGAACGCGGTTCATCCATCGGGGACAGAGAAAGTAAGAATGTTCAGTTTGTTTACCCTAAATACAGCGCAATGCGAAACGGCGAAATTTCGAAATTAAGAAACTGAAAAATAGATTTCGTCGATTTGGTTTTACAAAAACGCCTTGAAAAAAGTTTGGTACGTAGGCGAAGCTTATAATTAGAGTGTACTTACCCGAAGTGGCTGATGTTTCTCTAATTGGTAGCAGATTTTTGTCTAGCAGAAGTGGACTGATATCCAAATTCAGCTCGATCTTCACAGAGTCCGCTACGTTACCAACAGTTGACGTTCCCTGTGACACTTTCACATATACCACCGCTGTCTCCGTCAGGTAACTGCCACTTTCGTGTTTCATCAAAGTCACCGACTTTCTTGTTGTACACCTTTCATCAGGGCGGCTTGGAGTTGGTCTATATCCATGCCCCTCTGTGGATCTGGCGCCTGGGGGACGCACGCCCAAAGGTCTCGAGGTTCCCGGAGTTTCTACCTGTTGTTGGAGCTGGGGTCGCTGATAGAACGCTGGTTGTAAGGATGGGTGAATTTCATTTGAACCGGAATCACGCCCCTCAGATCTCAGGGGGCTCTGTGGACTCATGCCGTCGGGGCCACCACGTCTCTGTGGGCTGCTGCACACTGTCGGTATTCCTCGTACCTCGTATATTTCGCCAACGGCCGCGTCACCTTCGGGAGACAGGAATTCCCCACCTTCATTTTGCCATATCACAGTTCGCCCGTGAATGTCATCACTGACCAGGAACATAGTGTTTTGTTGATACCTCATACCGCTGAGAATGTTCAGTCTGTGGCTTGACACTGGACTTGTCAAGTTGAAAATGTCCTGGCCGATCATTATGCGGAGAACATCATTGCGTTCCTCCATCTTGGACACTGTACCGTGGTTCGAAGCTCCCTTACCAAAATTTCAGTCTATTGGGTCCACCCAAGGTGTACTAGAAACCAACCTCAAACCCATTTTTTGCCATTTAGCTCACCCTGAACTAGCCTAAAACTCACCTCTCATAAAAACAGGTGGATTTGCAGTGACTGTCTCACTCACCTGAAAGTGACCACACCAGTATGAACTCACCCCCAATACACTTCCTTTTGACTGAAGTCACCTGAAACTCACTTCTCTTTGGACTTTAGTGATATTTTGAAAGCTTTAACTCACCCCAAAGTCACTTTGTTTTGGACTTAGAAAATATAAGAGGCAATCATCTCACCCAAAACTCACTTTCTGTCGACATAGAAAATTGTCAACACCTGTCACTCACCCCAAAGTCACTTTTTTGGGGACTTAGAAAATATAAGAGGCAATCATCTCACCCCAAACTCACTTTCTGTCGACATAGAAAATTGTCAACACCTGTCACTCACCCCAAAGTCACTTTTTTGGGGACTTAGAAAATATAAGAGGCAATCATCTCACCCCAAACTCACTTTCTGTTGACTTAGAAAATTTTCAAAAACTGTCACTCACCCAAAAGTCACCATGTTATATTGGCGATATACCACCCATGGCATACGCCCGAGCTCTCACCTTGAGCAAAAATCTGTTTTTGTTGTTCCTCGCCAGATTTTCAATATACTGTTTTGATATAATAGCAATAAATAACACCCATTGACACAAGAAAATTTCAAATTTTTCAGTTGACTCTAAAGCTTCCTGAAATCTCTTGTTAGAGGGCACACTGTCCACAAACTGCATTTTGTTAATCCTGCTTCGCTCACATGACCTGTAGAGTAAGCACATAATTTTCTCCTGAATGCTTAGATTTAGGGCTTAACCACGCCAAGTGCACTTTGCATGTTCTTTTCATCCATCACCATTTTTCACTCATTTACATTCTCTTTCATTTTCCCATTTCTCTTTCTTTAAGCACTTGCCAGTCCCAAGCCTGGAGAGAGTGGGAGGGAGCCCTAACTTAAAATTTCCTTCTAATGACCTCTTTTTTAATATGCTTCATATAGCTTTGAATGCTATTTACTTAACATATTGGTATGAGATATCGTCTGTAGACCATCAATGGATCATTTCATTTTGACTCGTAATTGTTGAATATCTTCAAATTCTGCAAAAAATTACACCTTAGTCCAGATTGTGGAGGTATTTTAACAACCCTCTTCAGAAGTTACATGAAGTGGTCCCTATACGTCCTATGGCTCAGGTGTATAGGGAGGGACCACTTCATATGACTTCTGAAGAGGGTTGTTAAAATACCTCCACAATCTGGACTAAAGTGTAATCGGAGAACAGTGAAAATAAAACACTGGCCACTTGAATATTGACAGGTAAGTTGGAGTGTATTGAAAGGCAAGTTTCAGGGCAAAATACAACATTCGCTATTGGAAAATTGACAGGTAAGTTAGAGTGTATTGAAAAGTAAGTATCAGGGCAAAATACAACATTGGCTATTTGAATATTGACAGGTAAATTAGAGTGTATTGAAAGGTAAGTATCAGGGCAAAATACAACATTGGCTACTTGAATATTGACAGGTAAGTTAGAGTGTATTGAAAGGTAAATATCAGGGCAAAATACAACATTGGCTATTTGAATATTGACAGGTACGTTAGAGTGTATTGAAAGGTAAGTATCAGGGCAAAATACAACATTGGCTGCTTGAATATTGACAGGTAAATTGGAGTGTATTGAAAGGTAAGTTTCAGGGCAAAATACAACATTGGCTACTTGAATATTGACAGGTAAGTTAGAGTGTATTGAAAGGTAAGTATCAGGGCAAAATACAACATTGGCTATTTGAATATTGACAGGTAAGTTAGAGTGTATTGTAAGGTAAGTATCAGGGCAAAATACAACATTGAATACTTGAATATTGACAGGTAGGTTAGAGTGTATTGAAAGGTAAGTATCAGGGCAAAATACAACATTGGCTGCTTGAATATTGACAGGTAAGTTAGAGTGTATTGAAAGGTAAGTATCAGGGCAAAATACAACATTGGCTATTTGAATATTGACAGGTAAGTTAGAGTGTATTGAAAGGTAAGTATCAGGGCAAAATACAACATTGGCTACTTGAATATTGACAGGTAAATTGGAGTGTATTGAAAGGTAAGTTTCAGGGCAAAATACAACATTGGCTACTTGAATATTGACAGGTAAGTTAGAGTGTATTGAAAGGTAAGTATCAGGGCAAAATACAACATTGGCTACTTGAATATTGACAGGTAAGTTAGAGTGTATTGAAAGGTAAGTATCAGGGCAAAATACAACATTGGCTACTTAATCTGATTCATCAATGTCAAAAATACATCACAGGAAATGCTGTAACCCCCTTTATACAGTGAACTCAAATCAGTCCTTCTCTACATCATTTGGAAATAAGCCAATAAAATAACATTCTGGTCTATTGCAATCTACAAAAACACAACATTGTACAACTCTTTTTACATTAACGCATACTAGCTCTGAGGTCACTTTATCCACTGGAATTATATGATTAAGACTTGTCTTAGTAGTACTATCTTGTACCATTGATGTCTTTATGTCATGCCTGACTTTAAACATGTCTATCATAGCCACATACTCAGTTGTTCCACATACACACAATGAATTACGTTTAGTTTCACAGGGACAGAATAGTCGGCACTGTGCATAATACCTCACTTGTCCAAATGCAACCTCCCCAGTTTGTGTCCTAAATTTAACCGTGTAACTATTTCTTCTAGTGACTGGTTTATAACATTTACTGTGTACAAGTGCACTCTTAATAGCAATACGTTTGAATGTAAAGATGGTTTTCACTTTACCCAACAGTCTCTCAATGCATGAACGTTCAGAGCGTGTGATACTTGTTTCAACAGGAGCTCCAACTACAGAATAACCATCTCCAATTTCAGTTTTCCTGCTACCTATCTTACGGACAGAAGTTATCTTTTCATAAAAATATTCAGCATCAGAACCACTAACAAGCTGACTTTCCAGATTTGGTATCTGTTGTTGTATGGAAACTGCTGTTACTATTTGTTCTTGTATACTCTGAGTTCCATGGCAAAGGTCTCTTAATTCGCCGTTACAGTCTTCATAAAAAAAACATGACATTGTCCATAATGGACCTAACAATTGAACTCTTTTAACAAAGTGAAGCAACATATGCATATTTGAAGTTTGATATCTTAGACCATAAAGACTTTCAACTTTAAAGGAGAAATGTCGTAAGAGGGCTGATGCCTTCTTTAGGTCTCCTGGGGAAATTGATGCCCCAAGTAATAAATAGACACCCTCCACTAACAAACAGAAATGTTGAAAGAAGTCTGCAGGTAAGACTTTCCATAATAAGGGTATAGAATAGTACAAGAGAAAACTTCTAAACTCTGAAGCTTTCCAGTGTGCGAGTTCATTTGATATGGTTCTCGGTGCTCTTGTAATCATATAAGGTGGCTTTATGGATAGAATATTCTTGTCAAGCATTTGTATCTTATTGCCAATGTACCAAGGATCTTCCTTATGTGATTTGTCTGTCCAAAGTGTCAAAAGCATTTTCATAATACCTAAGCATATGCAATGCATGTAGTCTGACCCAATGCCATTGATGATATCAAATGTTGGCAAACATGAAAACCAGCTTATGTTCTTCACACCCATGACTACTTTGGCCTTCCCACTTTGAATGCTTCTGGCAGCTTCCTTGGCAAATTTAAATGTTGATTTGTGGGTCCTCTCTTCTTTATGTCCTGTAGCAGGGTTTTCTCTGTCATAGGGATAAGCTCTAGTGTGACCTCTAACACTTGTCTTCACGGTCTCACCTGGAGCTAAGCAATATGGACAACCATACATACCATTAAACTGGACGCACTCCATAAACATACATCTTGCTGGAGCATCAAAGACAGCACTCAACAATATCACTCGCACGGTTATGTTTGTGTTCTTTTCAGGAACTTGTAATGGCATTCCTGTAATTGGGTAGATTAAAAACTGGTTAGTACTGTTAAGATAAAAAGGCTGTCATCAGTGTCAACAATACAATAGCAACATATCAAGTCCAAATATTTAGCAGTATGTATGTTAACAAAACAATGCATCTTACCTTCACTTTACACACTGTTGACTAGTACAGAAGCTAAATATAACTAATTCACAAGTCTACAAAACCAGTAAAACAGTGTTTCTTGATGATGAATAAAACAAGTCATTGACAATGACACAGTCCCCATTAGTAATAGGAGTACTATTTTTTGTCAGTTCAGACATGCTTTAGTTATGGCTTAAAACAAAAAATAATCATAACAAAAATGCAGCCTGGCAGCCATCTTGGATCATATTACAACAAAAATCAATATGCATATGTATGAAATAGATCAATGCCCTTGTACCAAATTTGAAAGAAATCGGTTGAGACATGCCTCAGTTATGAC
The DNA here is from genome assembly GCF_041260155.1 of Ptychodera flava. Taxonomy (NCBI): domain Eukaryota; kingdom Metazoa; phylum Hemichordata; class Enteropneusta; family Ptychoderidae; genus Ptychodera; species Ptychodera flava. The sequence goes on along the minus strand of NC_091929.1, from coordinate 51,412,555 downwards.
TAAAAAAAAATATCATAACAAATGGCCGTCTGGCGGCCATCTTGGATCGTATCACAAAATTAATTGATGTGCATCTGTACGGGGTATGGTACTATCCTTGTGCAAAGTTTGAAAGGAATTGACCATGGCATGTCTGAGATATCTGCATGAACGGATGTACCCACGGGTGGACTCACGGACGGACATGACCCAATCTATAAGCCCCCTTGGCTTCATCTGTGGGGATAAACTGTGTCACTGCATCCTTTTTGCAATATGAATACGATGAGAAACTTAATTTTTATTTTTCTTGGCTTCATACATGGGAGTCTATGGAGAACTTATACATGGGATTCTCTGCAGAACTGCCTTATACATGGGAGTCTATGGACGTGTAAACTAAAACGTCCTCTAACACGCCTAAATTTGATTGCATTGTGAAACAAATCGACGTGCATCTGTATGGGGTATGGTACTATCTTTGTGCAAAGTTTGAGAGAAATTGTCCAGGGCATGTCAGAGATATCTGCGTGAACGGACGCATGGACAGACATACCAATCTATAAGTCCCCCCAGACTTCATCCGTGGGGACTAAAAATCTGGGAAAATGAATTACAGTAAAAGTTAAAACAAGGCTTTCTAGCTAGCATCCTTTTTAGCTTTGATGCAAGTAAACTGTGGTACATATGTAATAATAAGTGTAATATTACCTTTCTCAAACATTTCCTTGAAGCTTTCGGCAAATGGCTTCAGAAATGTTTTCGTCTCTGGTTTTCTAAACCCAAACCACAGACCCGCAAATATTCTATTTCTTCTTTGATATCTGTGAAATAAAGGATGTTCAATAAGTTATTGTTTTGTGTACACAACTTATGAAATTTATAAACACTTGACTATACCAAGGAAAAAAAAAATGTAAATGGTTGTAAACAAAATGAAGGAGTGCAATCAAGACCGGTAAAGAATGCATCCTACATGTACAAGGTAGCAGTTGTTTTTTTACAGTTCAGAGTGCTGCCTGATAAAGTTATTGTGTAAATGTTATTTTACCAAACATTGTTCACTTGACTTTGCAGACTATATTTGAAATGAAGAATGAAAAAATAAATTTGAAACAAATAGTAAAATTATTGGCATTAAAAAAAACCAGTGAGACCAGCAATCTCTACTGAAAATATATACTAGCTCAACTAATACAAATTATTAATTAATATACCTGTCCTTGGGAGGAAGTTCATTGACACTATAATACACTGGCCATATGGAGAATTTGGAAGACCTAAACAAAGCGACTCCATCAAAATTCATTTGAAATGATAAATGAAGCTCAGTCTTCTTATGTTGACTTGATGTGTTGTGGAAAAAACCATCATCACTGAAATGTTTCCGGTATAGTAGCCCATCCATCACATCAGCTATGTCTCCATTTGATGGCTTGTTTCGCTTAACTCGGTATGCCAATTTCTCAAACATACCACTTCCTACAATAAAAAATAAAGAGAGAAGTTTTATATGGAGTGCATCACAAAAGAAGATGTGCATGTACTGGATAAATTTTTCAAACATGAAGGCATATCTGTCTAGTAGCAAAAAGCTAATGCCAGGGCAGCAGTTTTTGGGATGAACTTGTTATGCAAACTCCCCAATTGCAAGCCTGACATGAGAATAAAAAAACTATCAAGTTGAAAGCAAGCAGCAAAATGAAGGGAAAAGGGAAGCAGTCTACAAGAAAGCTCCATTTTATTGAAAATAGTAAGTTGAGGTTTCTGCCTTAACCTTTAGCATTTTTATTGCCTGTCCTTTTATTGTCAGTAAACATGTTAACTTCGCCAATAATAGTATCACCTGTGTCAACAAACTGATTTACATATGCCAGTAACGGAGAACCAACAGGAAACTGTAATTCCAAACAGAACACTGGAACAAAAACCCAACAGTTAATTAAAGCTTACTGTATAATGAATACATACAAAATACAAAGGATGGACAACCGCTATGCATTGTAATATCAAAATTGTACTTACGTGAAAATATGCTCTGTAGCTGGCTGAGTACTGGTAAAATGATGAAGTAACTTGTGGACTTCTTCTCCGTCGTACTTCTTGAGCAAACAGGGCATTTGGAGTCAACCTCTTTTCCAATATAGCCATAACAGTACAAACAAAAATAATGTCTTTCTATTGGAGATTTCAATTTCTTGAAGAAGTCGTTGAACATCTTTAGACTCTTTCGACACAAGTTAGGCGCGATACAGTGCAATTCTATTAAACTTAGTAAGTCTGCTAAAGCAGTCCCAGTTAAGCTATGTCGAATGGCAAACGAAATGAGGAGAAGCAAACTTATGCCAACTGTGAGAGGAGCTCCAGGATAGAGCGGTTTGTCCTCTTCCTGGCTCTCTGTTTGCTTTTGGTTTTCGTCGCCCACAGGGTCAGATGCTATATCAGAATCACACTGTGGATCATCGACATCCTCACTGAAATCGTCGATGTATTTGTCCCACGAACGATTACCTTGCGTGTAGTCAGTGTTGTCATCTGATTGTTCTTCCGAGTCGCTTCCATTGGCAATCGAGGCAACGTCTGTTTCGTGAAAATCGATCGATTCATGCGCATCAAGAATATCTGTTTTCTTGTAGTCATTTGCTGGCAGAGAGTTTGCAGCCGTAGAACTGCTCATCCTACTGGCAGAGTGCAAAATTTCAGCATGGCCAACATCATCTATCATGTCCTGTTCGATCTCCATTTCCGGTGCCCGTGCCACTTGTTGTTCATTAGTGTCCTGTGATAGCCAAACTCGCGCGGTTGAAACAGGTATAGGCTTCAATGGATTACTTAAATAAGTCATGTACGATCCCCGTTTTCGCTTTGGTCTTCCAGTCGTATTTTCGTCAGCCATTTCTCTTTGTTTGTCAGGATTGTCAGGAATCAAACGCAAACTCGGCGGCGAAAGTAGACGTTGTGATGCCTACTACTATCGTGTTTACATCAAAATCAATATGGCGGCAGTTCAGCAAGGTATGCTGGGAGAAATATCGGTAATGCAATAAGTGTGATCTGTATATTTTGCATTTTATGAAAATACAATATCACCGACTGCTAGGTCATTATGTAGTTTTTCGCTATTGATAAAAAAGACTTATCTCTGCAGCAATCAAATTGACCATTTCTCGCTTTATGGAACAGAAGGTTAAAGGTCACACACTATCCAATCGCATAAAGCTCTTCGAGCGGGAAAAATAATAGTATCAAATATCAACGCGCAAAAATCATTATCCGCGCCAGCCATCCACACCACAGCTCTTACCGCTCCTGTGTCATTTAACAAGAAAACGTCGTGAAATGCCTTCGAAACGCTCTCGCATTCCTAAGACCAAGTTTGGAGATCAAGGTTAGTAAATTTTAACTGTATGTGATATATGACCAAAATTTCGCTCGAGTTGTGCTCATGATATCCCTTGTGTAGTACTGGCACGACACGCCTGCAGGTTGTACTATGCGGCTCAGTTTCATTTCGGTACCTGAAGTATAGACAGAAGTTTTCATCCCTTTCTGTGTGTTTCATTTTCCATATGGATTATTACTAAAGAGCATCAGATCAGTAATTGGTTGGGTAAGGAAAGCTGCATGATCAACTGCTTAGAATTTAGATTAGAATTCATTAAGAGCCCGTGGCAGGCGTTGAAATTCGCATCGCCGGAGACTGTTTTTTTAATATTCATACTCTTTTATCGCTAAAATATCTTCGACCTTGTAAAACGGTTCGGACATGTATCCCAGGCTTTTTTATCAAATTATTCAGCGGGTTAAAACTGAGAAAGGAGACGATTTACTACCAGTGTAACCTGCAAGCATACGTGGCCTGAATAAACATAAATGTAATGAATTACAACGGACGATTCTATTGGCTACTGCAGTTGCTGATTCCTATGTAGTGACCTTTGTATTCACCAATGAAAACGTGCGTATTACTCATGGCCGCCCTCATAAAGCTCTTCAAAATTGCCGAGAAACAAAGTGAGAAGCGGTTGCAATTGCAAGGTCAAGCTTGGTTGTACGACCTCATGTTTTTAAAGCGTACCTATAGGTAAAACAGAAAGGGTGTTACGTAGATTTAAACTGTTTTCGAAGGCAATGGCCTGATTTTTTTATCACGGAAACACTTTCCGATTTATTAAATTTCGAATAGTACACTCAGTTTGACAGTTTTCGGACAGGGTAGTGAATTTCGTCCAAAGTCGTTTCGTAAATGACCAGCAATACGAAATCTTATTACCATACCTTTCGAAACTTTATTGTGGTTATCCTCAAACTCAGTTGACACGACGGGAGTGGTATTTCGGGGCCAAAGTTGCCAAAGTTTTGACCCCATGTTGAAGGCGTAATAATCGGACTGCAATCCCAGAAATCGGACGTCGTGTTTGGAATGTGATTAGGAGCTAAGTATTGATAATTTGAAACTTCAAACCACCGATTTTTAATTTCGATGTGTTTAGAAAACTGTATATAAGAATATTTCATGATAATTAGTTATGTTTAATCCCTGGACGACTCAACTATATTTCGACGTGTGTAGCGCTAGATATCGGACATGGGCTGCCTCTGTGTGTGTTGCTTTCGGCACCAATTGTATCGTAAGGTGTGGCTAACTTCGCTAAGTTTGTTCAGTGAGTATTATAATTGTTTCCATTGCATATTTTGTTTGTATTAGAATCGCACAGGCATTATTTAATAAAAATAGCGAGTATATTTTATCGTATGACATTTACCTGTCAAGTTTTTACGCGGTAAGTCCCCGGGGCAAGTCACTTACTACGTTTACACAATTATGCTAAATATTGTCTGTCCGAAAACTTGTACACTTCTTACGTTCATTAAAATGTACTTTTTTCTCGAAACAACTGCGCAGTTTTCGTTAAAACTACATGCAAACGTAGCGAACAATGGAAAGAATATTTTCAAAATCATTATTCTCCCCCACATTCAAAATTCAATGCTAAATCAGGACTTTAGTCAAAATTTCAGTTACTTTGACCTGACGGCAGTATGTTGACAGTATCACTGACGCGGTGTCAGACGACAATTTGTGACCGCCGCTCGCAGCGAACTCAATAGCTTCTACCAAAAAAACTATCGAAAATTGGACAACAGTGTCACCTGACATAATATGAGGTCACATGACCTGTAAAACGCTATCGATACGGAGCGAAGTGAGTCTAACTAACAGCATGTCACTAAATGTCCGAAAACTGAGGTCGTCCGAAAACTGTCACACTGAGTGTAGGCCGAAGTGCGTTGCACTGCCTGTCGTAGGCGACACTTCGGGGCCCATCGCTCTGAAAAATCTCAATTTGTTGTTAATTAGATCATGAAATTGAAAGTTTTGGACTCTGCTATAATTTGCAAGTTATGACACTCCAGAGCGCTGCTCCAATTTACAAACTTACAATCTATATCTCAAAACCGGGATTTCAAATATCAGTAATTGATTTCTTCAATGTTCAGGAATTTTCTGTCACATTTTTAGTGAGATTACAAAATTTCACCGCTTTAGTTATGCAATAAAAATACTTTTGATTGACATGTTTGTTGGTTGTGACAAATATTATGGTTACAGACACCTGCAAAATCTGTCATTTTGGCACAACTGAACACAGAGACCATTGTGTTGTAAACAGATCAAAATTAGCTATATGACATAATTGATGTAGTTTTCTCAGTGCAATGATTTATGGCACATAATGTTTTGAGGATCGAAGATAAACAGTAAGGAAACAAGATTTTATTGTGGAGACATCCATGTCTCTCTGAACCCATGCGCCAAGACAAGTTTATGTATCACAGATCACACATTTACAAAGCCGTAACATCTGTCATTTTTATTCAGAATTTCAGTTGGTACAGTTCCTTGAGGACAATGCCTATCTGGTGGTAACAAGTGAGAATGTTAAGAAATGTGGATCCACCATGAAAGCCCTGTGGCCTCTCGACAAGCAGTATTACTCATGCCTTGTTCAGGGCAAAAGTTGTGAGTATACCCTCCATTCCAGAAATATATAAAAATCAAAACCTGCAACTGCCAAAGATTTTATATTATTTTATATATAATCATTCAACCTAATAGTTGTCAAAAGCTGAAGTGAGTTGAACGAGCCCCAATTTTTCTATAGGAGAACTACTTCCTAGCCATTCAATAACAGTGAAGCTGGGAAGAAACTGGGCCAACAGTTGAGTCAAGAGAACAAACCCTGAGCTTCATTTACATTGTAATGTTTTACAGGTTTAGAATCAGGAGCTCCTGTTAAAGTAACACAATAGCTGATCTATGCTTGAAACAAAACTATTCACTGGCCATGTGTTGAGCACAATGACACAAGCCTGATTGTTAGTGAAAGAGCGATCAGTACTGATTGTAGAAAGAGTATAAACTATTATTATATTAGATCCATATATTATTAAATTTTGTGAGTTTGTTGCAAAGTATTTTTTTTTACATTTTGCAAATTTCCTTGTGAGTGCAGCATTGATCCTGGGACAGATAGAAGATTGATTCATTGTTTGTAAACATGACATTTTGAACATAGGCAATATACATATTTGTCAAATAATTGTTTAAAAATGAATGTCATTTTAATTTTCAGGTGATAAGGAGGAGCTGCAAAGAATGAAAATAAGTTTGGAGAAAGCTGTCACTGGTAAAAAGAGACGGAAGTCAGACCCTCCTGTCACATCCAAGATATCTACATCAAAGAAATCCAAAGTTGCTAAAAAAAAAGTTGGTCAGGATGAAAAGACAGCAACAGAGGTGAATGAAAAAACAGCAGAAGCTGCCATAAAAAAAAAAGTAAGGGAGGAGAAGGAAGCACAGAGACTGGCAAAACTCAAAGCTGATAATGCTGTGTTTAAAAGCATGGAGGAGTCTGGTTACTTTGCGCTCAGGTAAGATGCTTCTGATAATGTAGGACTGTATAAAGTACTTCGCAAATATATACTGCAAAGATGCAAAGACGGCCATAAGGGGCTGTGGATAATTAAACATGCGCATGGTAAACGAAAGTAAGTGCGTTTATCCTCAACTCCCCTCCCCTAAACGAAAGTTTGGAAGTGCAAAAATCCTACCATGCCTCATTCTGTATCTGCAGCTAATAATTGGTGACTATTTCACTTTGAAATAATGCATACACTACTGACTGCCCTCCTGCATACCCCCTCTAAAATCAATCTTTGTTCACTGCAAACTCTATAATGATGCAATCAATAGAATGAAATGAAACAGTGTATCCAAAATGATTGTTACGTTATTTTACTCATGCATTGATTCACATTTATTTCAAAAGACTGCAGGTGTAGCGCCAGTGCCATACTGGCCTGGTACACACCAAACAATGTAGCGCAATATTTTGCAATACAGAAAAGTGTGTAGCGTGATGTTGTGATCTGAAAACTTGCAGTGCAATTTTTGCACACAGTAATTCAAATACAGCCAAAGCCCCTTCCCCTAAACAAAGAAGTTGCGTTTACCATGCGCATGTTTTTAGTATCCACGGCCCATAAGAGAATCATTTTTCACTCACGGTGTTGTCAATCCTTTAAAGTTTATTGTTCATGTATAATTTAACTAACAATCACGTACACACACACACACACACACACACACACAAATACAAATGTACATAGACGTGTACACATTTTCATTGCTGAAAAGATGGATGACTTGAATCTTTTGTGTTGTCTTTAGTGATGATGATGAAGATGAAGAAGTACCTGAGCTTCCAAAGGAGCCTCACTTTGATTTGTCCGACTCAGACGAAGAAATGAAGAGTGTGGATGGTGATTTAGTCAGCAATGGTAATGGTGTATCTGAAACCATTTCACCAGAACAAAATCTGAACGCCAAAGGTCATCCAACCCAGGCTGGAAAGTGTCCTCGTCCTGAATATCGGACCTGTGCTGTTTGCCCAAAATACATACAGGAAAACCAGTCTCTAAAACTGGACATCATCTCTCTGCGAAAAGAAGTTGCAGATCTGAAGGTTCAGTTGGCAGCTGCCAAAAATTCATGTGAGTACCATGCCATGTTATTGTTGTGTAAAAATGTTGCAGCACTTCATAACAGGTTTCTTCCCATCTCCACAGAGGGAAACACATGGAGATCCTCTCTTCTTTGTGTATACTTTTATGATATGACAAGTAGTTTGACTTTAAGACAAGTCATTTAATTTTACCTGAAAATTATTTTTTGCTTTTATACATTACCCATATTTCTGCCAAATGAAATTACTGGTAAAAATAAGGAATTTCTATATTTCTATGGAATTTAACATATTTGACAAAGCTGTAATACATTGTTGTTTTCTTTTTGAACAAATTACTTGTGTCATAAATTTTGTGCAATCAACATTCAGACATGCAGCCAAATGACACCCCTTCATACTTAATCACTGATAGCATCTTGATTTATCAACAGCTGTCGAAGAGAACACCATGGAATTGGCTACCCCACCCAGACCTGGCAGAGTTGACAGACAACTTGCAAAAATGCATAAGGTATGTCCCCGTAAAGCTAGTCAATAGGTGCATTCAGGAAATTGAATGTTGCGCTTGGATTTCTGCAGTGTTAGATGTTGAAAAGGTCATGTAATACTGGTACCAACAGATGAATGTGGATCTGCACATAGACACACAGGAGTAGTGTTTCTATGTGTATTTTGCACCTAGTGTTTGTTGTGTGTATACAGCGCTTCATTCAATTTTCTGGTCTTGCCTATTTACACCAAGGATTCTACCCTCTTTGGCATGTCAAACAATATCAAATTTTGATGTGTAAAAAGAGCACACATTTTGTAATTATATGAAAGCCACAGTAACTGTAACTTTTGAGAAATACAATAGCTCTGTTTAAAATGGCACTCCCACTTAATAACATTTTTAAAGCACATTTTTTCCATGTCAACGGTCGATATTTGACGTGGGGTCTGTGCGCGGATTGCGAGATATCGATAAAATGTGTCCTCAAAAAAGTAAAAGTTTAATTCCGGTGGCCCACCTAAATTCAGCTTCCGAACATTGAACGTTCAGCAGTAGGGCCATTTTCAACTGATGCTGCTGTATGCCACAGTACCACTCGTGTCGGTGATCGGTCATGCCCCATGGGAGAAAGCTGAGTCTTACTGACTTGGTGAAAAATCGGACAACAATTTTTGCTTATTCCACCAGAATTCTCATAGGTGACTAGCACAATTACGTGCGGTTTATACATAGCGGCCACTGTGTGGTATGCATTGCATAGACGCATACCATACGGCGACCGCTATGTATCAACCAAAGGTAACTGTGTGGCTGACGACGAAATGTAGTCATCAGAGGCAGTTAATATTTTACACATAAAAACTGATATTAAGGATGGATGAGGATGGTGGGAGTGTTAGTGGTGTTCCCAAGTTCTTCATAAATATTCCCTGACCTTTGCAAAAACACTGGCAAATTAAAAGATGTAACCAAAAATAAGTATTATGAATTTATGCCTGCTTGTGTCTGTTTTGAAATGTTCTAGTATGTACAGTTAACACCAGGAGATGAAATCTTCGTGCCACCAAAACTTATGACAATAGCAACGAAGAAGGCAAAAGTGAGTAGTCCCACAGCCTGTGCTAGATTCATGGTGAAGTTGTTTTATGATGAAGATGAACTGATTCACATGAATGTGAAAGGCATGAATGGAAAAGAGGGCATTGACCCTGCGATAAGATCCTCCATATTCGGTAAGTTTTATAAAGCTCGCTTAAAATCTGGCATTTCAATGACTTTCAGAAGTATTCAGTCATCTTATTATCACTAGTCAGAGCTTCCGTAAACACAAAATTCTGCGTATATCTCCCATAATTAGTTTGAAGTAAGCAAAGTAAATTGACGTCTGCTGATCCGATGTGCATTGAAAAAATGCAGTTTCCATAACAAAGACATGAGCACACATGGTTTTCCTCCATTGCATAGTTTATCCATGACTGAAAATCAATGTTTGCTGATAAAGATGTTCCTAATTTCGCAATATTTTGTCCTACTTCCTGTCAATTATGTCTTATCAATTGTTTCCTTCAAGGCTGTACCAATAGACATGTAACATGTACAATAGTTTGTCGTTATTTTACAAAATTTTTTTCCTCCACTGCGCCCAATGCGTACTTGTAAACCCTGAAGATCTCTGTGTCAAATATCAACAATTTAAGCTATAATTCTCAGCAGACTTAGAAATAATAGTTTAATGGCAGGTCTGCATGCTTCTTTACAACAATTACCATGAACATTTTCCAAAGATTACAAAGTTAGCCATAATTTCAGACATGATTCAAATCTCATCTGTCTTGTGTGAACGTGGGTTCAGTACCCAAACCAGGATTGAAACATCAAAACATAGTTGTTTGAGTAGAGATGTCATAAACTATCTGATCAAGATAACCATGGAAGGCCCAGAAATTTGCAAACTGACTTCAGAGAAGTGATGATAAGAGTTCAGGTAGCAAAGACATCGTCGGAAGTAATAGTCTAAATAATTAGTAAGAGAATAGAACAAAAGTGTATTAAAGATTGTAATACTTGGTCAAAGAAAAACACATGATCATGTTTATTGAACACTTTATTCATGGACTTTTGAACAAGTATTCAATATTGCAAATACAGCTATTTTATTGGTACATGTAGTTGTATGCATTTTTGATACATTTTTACGCATATAAAAAAAAATTGCATACAGCCTTATGCAAATTTGAAAATCCTAACGGTAGCTCTGACTAGTATGTGCACATTGTATTTTTTTACATAATTTTTAAAGTGACAAAGTGGCCCATTTTTCATGAATTTTGTTTCATATGAGGTACTATTAGTATTGTTTGACATATGTTGAAAGATACTGAATAAATGGGTGACCATGCATATATTTGACCCCAGTTTTAGACAAATGAAATGAAACCATCGCGAGAATGAATTACTGGTCATGACCATTAATTCATTATCTTGTTTGTTTCATGTATTGCGTCTATAAACCAAAGGTCAAATGTATGCATGGTCACCCATTTATTCAGTATCTTTCAACATGTCACAGTACCTCATATCAAACAAAATTCATGAACAATGGGCGACTTTGGCCCTTGAATGAAAGAGCAAAACAATCACATTGCTATGTCCCCAAACCTCTACTTTGTTCTTTTTACAATATCAACAATGACCCCAAAAGCAGCTGCTTGGTAACCTTAAAAGTGCAGTAGCTTTATCTTTTAGACACCTTCCTTCATTTTTAGTCCCCACGGACACCGTCCGCGGGACTTATAGGTTTGTCATGCCGTGCGTCCATCCGTACGTGCCTCCGTCCGTCCGTTCATGCAGATATTCTTTATATTTAAAGGTTAAAGGCTATAATTATACTGTCCCTTTTCTTGGTACTGCAACATCTTGCTTGTCTTTGCTAACCTGAGATTATTTCTCTTCACAGCATTCCTTCAGGATCATTGTGACCAGGCCATTAAAGAATCAGAAATGAACAGCACTATTGGCAACATGATAACTGCAATGAAAACCAGGTCTAACAGGAAGAAGTGATGTGCTCTGTCAGTAACCAATTGTCTATTTTGTGACGTTTTGAAATTTTGAAGTTTTGGACATTGTTGAAATGTTGGACATTAATTGTTAGCAGAAGGAAACTGATTTTTAGCTAATATAGACTACAGTCTATAGAAGCTTTTGGGATGGGTATCCGTCAAGCATCCAGCGTTACACAGTAAGTGAGGCTACCCACGATTCTCCATGATCCGTACACATGGAGATCACTCACTGAACTAAGGCAAATTTCTTCTGTACGCAGAACAGCTCGATCCACATGTGATAATCATTACTTTCTGATTTCTCACTGTGAATAATGAGAAGATAAACCCCTCTTCCGCAGAGGAGATAGCAATTTTGTAATTTTGTCAACATAGATTTTTGACAGCCACATGCAATATTTTCAATTGTCATGAGCAATATTTTGACTGCAGGAGAAATGCAATGAATTTCATACAAAGTGTTTAATTTTATCTCATATTTTACTAACATCAAAAGTTTATATTAAATATATTTTGCATGCATACAACTTTTTTACCTTTCAGAAAACAGGGTATGTTATTTTTGGAAACATCTTAACTCAGGAATTGCAAGGAATACAGTACGTGTAACCTTTTCATGAATATTTTACATGAATAAAATGTAAGTATATTCTGCACACACTGATTGCTTCCCATGGCATTGTTTACCCCAATCCCTCTACAAAGTCCCTATAATATGGAATCCTGATAATGTATGCTTATTCTGAGCAAACCCTGCAAATGACTGATATCCATATGAGCATCATTTAAATTCGACTTAGGAGGTGGGTTTCAGGTCCACTCAAGACCCACATTTACTTGTGAGCTCTTTTCGGATGGATGTACGTACTGCCAAATGTGGGTTCTTTGTGGCTGCATAGGTGGTTTGTTGGTGCACCTGCACATGTCAAAATCAAGTTACTTTTGGGTGAGTTACAGGTGTATGTACATAGGTGAGTTATAGGTGGATTTGAGGTTTGTCGTAAGTGGGGTGGTTGAGGGTGGATGTGGGGTTCACCCGTAAATGTCGAAATCAAGGTACTTTTGAGTTAGTTACAGGTATGCGTTCACGGGTATCTTACAGGTGACTTTCAGGTGAGCCTGGGGTGGGCTTCTGGGGTGAGATTGGAGTATACCTGATTTCGGTAAGGGCTGAACTTCAACTGAAAAAGATGAGCCAGCACGTACAAAGATTGACAGCTGAATAAATTAATCAAATAACGTCAAATGTTGATGCTGCACCCTGATTGGGCTAATGGCTGTCACAATTTTTTTACAACATACAAGTTTGAGACATTGACGGGAAGCGCGCAAAACTTAAGCAGGCATCAGACTTTCCTTTCCGGCGGCAACACGATTGGTTCTATGTATGTTCGTTATTCAATCCACTGAAAACAAGTTGCCCGCGCAAATATCTGTCACAATTTGCTGCATTCCTAGGCCAACAATTGATACAATCAGCTGCCACGCCCAAAATAAAAAAGGAAAATAAGATCTTTGGTAAATTGAAAATTGGGAAAACGGAAATAGTACAGTGTTGGAAATAGATTCGTCAGAGGGAAATTTGAATGGCCGCAAGGTGCCATCCTCACAGCAGTATATACCTATTTCCTATTTTTCAATCTCAGCCCAAAGATTTTAAATTTAGAAATGGGCCTTAAAATTAATAATCAAGATGATAAAACCATTTGAAAATTGAAAATTAGCTCCATTTCGATTTTCTTTTTTGAATATGCAAATTGGTTTATTGGTTGGCCGAATTGTGCCACGGATTGTAAAGGTGCATATTATGTGCACAAGAAATCTGATTATGGAACTTCACTGAAAATGTTCATCCACTATACATGGGAGTCTATGAGGAAAGTATGAATAATTTTTTTCCAATACAAAAATAGGTAAACCCATGTATTTATGTACTCTCGATTATTGATATCAATGTACTTGATTAGATTAGGGTGGTAACAAATGGATGTGTTCGCCAGAAATTGGATTTTGGAATTATACCAAAATGTAGATTCACTGTACATGGGAGTCTATATGGAAACTGAATAATTTTTTTCCAATACAAAATTATCAAAATCTGTGTATTTATAGACATTTGATAATTCATTTTAAAGTACTTAGTTAGCCTAGGATGGTTAAAGGTTGATATGTGTGCAAGAAATTGGATTTTGGAATTTCACCGAAATGTTGATTCACTATACATTGGAGTCTATGAGAAACTAAGAATAATTTTTTACAATGCTAAACTAAATTAATTTGTGCTTTTATAGGTGTTTGATAATTGATACAAATGTACTTGATTCAAATAGGGTATTTAAAAGTTCAGATGTGGACAATAATTATGATATTGGAATTTCACCTTAAAGTATTATTTAACTTTTCGTGGTACTAGTCTCAGTACAGGTAACTGTTAAATAATTTCCCTGACAAAACTTGCTATATCTCTAATATGTAATAGGAATTGTTCATCGCCCTCAGTGCAGTGAGCTTGATTTACAATAAGACAAGCCTCAGAGTTGTCAAGTCAAGATGTTCATGTGACAGATAATTATACTTTTGTTCAGATTTACAGGTGAATAACTTCAGAGAATGAAATCATGCAACAAATCATTTTTATCTCCCAGAATACTTCTGAACACTGGAACTGCTTTTGACGGGACGGATACTTATGAAAATTAAGTGACCCCCGAGTCCCCCTCTGAGCTGTTTGAAAAATACATGACCCCCCCCCCTTTGCAAATTTCAAATTTGAGGTGACCTCCCCCCCCCTCGGATTTTGCCGGCCCACCCCCAGCCATAATAACTGAATGCTCCCTAATACATACATACATACATACATACATACATACATACATACATACATACATACATACATACATACATACATACATACATACATACATACATACTAATACATACTAATACATACTAATACATACTAATACTAATTTCCTCACAAAAAGACCATCCGCAGGAACCTGTATACCAAATATCAAACTATCTGACCTGCAGTCTTGAAGAAGATTTTTAAAGATTTTTCGGCCAAAATGACAAAAATTGCCTTAAAAATACTACTATGCAAATTTCACCACGATTTAAACAATCTAACTAAAGGTAACCATAAAGAACCTGCATATCAAGTTTCAACAAAATCTGGCGTGTAGTTACAGAGTTTTTAATTAGCAATTTGCAGGATTTCCCTTTTTCTACCCCATTTGCATATATTTGATACTGACATGTTCATTTGAAGAAATTCAGGTACATACATACATACATACATACATACATACATACATACATACATACATACATACATACATACATACATACATACATAATAACATACATACATACATACATACCCTACATACATACATACATACATACATACATACATACAGACATACAGACATACAGACACTACCAACTCATCATATAAGCTCTCTTTGGTATATATATACATACCCAAATGTGAGCTAAAAACTTCAAGAAGATCTACATTCTGCCAACATTGTTTGAGCCAGTCACAAAATTAAAGTTACAATTACTGGGTGGAGTAAGTAATATAGTTCAAAGTACGACCTTGCAAGAAAAGTTGTATTTAACTAAGGACTAAAGGAAAAAAGAGATACTTCAATAGGATTTACACTCTGCAATTGATTGAAGGAACATACTCTGAGATAAGTCATACAAGTAGAATTTTTTTTAACTTGTTCTTCTTACTCAGCTCGCTCTTGTGCTGACAAATAAAGGGCAAGCACTGCTGATATTTCAGGGGAAATTTCCTACGTTCACAAAGATTTCATGTTGAGTACTTTTTAATTGTTCAGTGCAGCATCTATTGCTTGCACAATAAGAACCAGTGCTAAATTCAACCATCCCCTCTAAAGTGAATTCAGTAAATGTGATTGTTGGCCATGATTTTCAGCAATTTTAGATTCAAGTTTAGATTTCTATTTCCTACTGCACTATGAAAAACCTATTCTTTAGTATCTCAACACAGCGAGCATATTAGTAATAACCTTTTTTATTGTCAAATTCAAGTCCACATTTCAATTCCATTTGTAATGATACCAGTGCTGATTGTACACACTAGTTATGAAGACAAATTCTCTGGATTTCATTATTATCTTCAGGGAATTGAAAAAGACACTGTATCTGTTACAAGGAATAAAAATGTTAAAAAATAGTCCAAAGTTCAGATACCAGGGTTTTTTTATTTAAGGATTACACCTACAGATTAACAAGTTCTTAAATACATTTGCTTTGAAAAAATCCAAAACTAACAGAATTAACCGTGCTGTTCACACGATTTGCTGAATTAGGAAAAAACAAACACTTATAATTGATGAATCAAACTGAGACTTATGTGGTCATATGTTCAATGGGCATGCATTTGAAAGATATGGTGTGGTGCACATCTTGAAAGGTATGACTGTGATCTGAAAAGTCATGCACATGACATCTTGTTGAGCAAATCCTGAAATATTGTGCTTCACAAACCATACTTAGTACTTTAATACTATTAGTATACGGTGAATATTTTAATTTGGGTAATTATTGATTTTGGCAGAAAAAAAGATAATCCATTAAAGATACAAATGGACAATTACATAGCAAGCCATGCACACAAATCTGTACGTATAGTACTATTTACTACAGTATGATGAGAGTACATGCGAAATGCGCAAGGTTACCTCGATGTTGGAGACACCTTGGACCAGTGGTTAGGGTATGAACTCACTATCTGAGGATAGCGAGTTCGAGACCCGGTTGAAGAGCAGGTAGGGCCAGAGTAAATGACTCACTGTTGGACGACGGTGAATTCAAGACTCTAGCACAGTGTTGTGCTCATCCTGTAATTTGGCTAACACCTGTTGGATGATAGACTGATAAAAAAGGTGAAACAATTCTGGAGATATGGCCCAAAGAATGGATATTCAAATGACCAAATAATCGATATGAACTGATCACATGTTTCATGTTCTCTATGCCAAACTGTGAAAGCTCATTAGATATGCAAATTATAAATTAGATGACATGAAAATGCGAAATGACTTTCAATATTGTTTTAACCTAGTATTATCAATGTACATAGCATGTTTTACCTACTTTGATCAAGTAATCCTAATTAGGAAAGTTCATTAAGTATGCAAATTAGGAATTGGTTGAAGTAAAATTGCTAAATGACTTTGAATAATATTGTATCATAGTATCTTCAATGTACATAGCAAGTTTTATCAACTTTGGTCAAGTCAATCAAGACATATATCCCTAATTAGAAAAGTTCATTAAATATGCAATTAGGAATTGCCATGAAGTAAAAATGCTTGATAACTTTCAATAATGTTGTATCATAGTATCTTCTATATACATTGCAAGTTTTGTTAACTTTGGTAGAGTCAATCCATATAACTATATATCCCCAATTAGGACAATTCATTAAATATGCAAATTGGCAATAATCTTTCATGTCACCCCTTACTATCTTTCACGGCTGATATATCCTGGTGTGATCAACATTTGTAGCAAATCTAATCAAATTGTGTGCAGTCATTCTCAATGTATATCAGATTTTTTAATAATTAATTATGCAAATTAGCAAAAAGTATGCAAGCCACACTCATCAAAAACTAATCAGTCTTGACATTTGCAAACTGAATCTATGTACCAGATTTGATTCTGATGTAATGAGCCGTTTTTGAGATCTAGGGCCAACAGACAGATAAATAGACACACAGACATGGCTGCGACATAAGCTCATGTATTAACACATGAGCTAAAATGATGCATTTAAATTTGAGTATCCTTAGGCTGGGTTCACATATAACGGTTAGAGGGGGCTGGAGGAATCGCGATTGAAATTTTTTTTTCAGATGCCAGAACTCAAAACTCCCTGATAAGTTTCAAGTCTCCTGCTCTTCCATGTGTTGCTTTCTGGCCTGATCTTATATACAAGTATATGTTTCACAGTCATGAGTGTCACATGACCCAAACTCTCCTTCAGCTATTTCATTAAGTCATCGATCTCTGTCACTGCTGGTATGCAGTGACAGTGACACTGCCCATAGACAGCAGACGTAGGGCAGGAGCAGTATTAACTTTGATAATTTTGACAATAGTTTTGTTCAGTTTATACAACTGCATTCTTGCTCTTTTTCCTACAGCATATTGCAATTCGAACTGCCCAGTATTCAGCTTGCAAACACAGTCTGTGAATATGTATCCTGCATTTGTATCACAGACAAATGACTTTACTCTGGAGTCTAATTCAATGACCACCAAATATTCACATATGCAGGCTTTTGATGACAAACTGAATATTGTGTGTTTCAGCATGCTGTAGGGAGACAGCAAGAACTGTATTTGATATACTGCATAGAAATATTGAAAAAATTATCAACAGGTGCAGCAGTGCTCTGATAATTGGCCTACTTGTTTGTTTTTTATGAAAATACATACATGTACAGTGTACATCTTTTCAAGACAAAAATTAGTGAAATGCGACAAAATGCTTCTAGATCTTGTTTAATTATTGCTAACATTAAAACAATTGGATGACATTAAAATGTTATTCAATTTTCATTGAATTACCCACCAAACCTTGGAATCGTAAAAAAGGAATCAAAAAATTTTCATATCCCCCTTCAGGCAGAGCAAAATTTTCAAGTCCCCCTCTACTACCACAAAAATTTTCGAATACCCCTCTTTTTTTGTGAACGCAGCCATACACTGCAATGGCAATGTGCAATTTATACCATCTTTCTATGCAACTGATTTACTTGTAATAACGACAGGAGTCTAGATGTTTGACAGTGATGTCACCATAGTTTGCTTAACTCACATGGATAACTAAGCTGTATACATGGTGTATTTGCAGACATCTCTCATTAGCAAACAACCATCGAGCAAACAATTTTTAAACAACAAAAAATAAAAACATTCCTTTGCACCTACAGGGTACAATCAATGAAAAGTATTTCATTGGATTTCACTGGATATCTTTCTATGAATAGCCTGAACTGAAATTCACTTTTTCACAGTATCAATGTTGACTATATACATACAGGTTGTGTAATAGATGAATACAGACATTTTGACATACTTTAGCCAACAGAGTAGGTGATAAACAGAACAAAATTTCCAGAAAAATTCAAATCTTGGAGCTGCATGCTCTCGGATATCATTTGGCTTGAAACAGCTTTCTAATATTTTGGTCACTCAAAAAATCCCAAGATTTTTGACCACAAACAGGAAACATAGGGCGAAAGTCCCTGAAGCTATAGACATGGATACAAAATTAAGTATTTCCTGACTGTATGAAATTATCTCACTAAGGTCATCCTAGGGACATGTAAACCAAATATTAAAGCTGTCTGACCAGCGGTTTTGAAAAAACGAGCGACTCAACAGTTGACAGAGCTCTGCTGTGTTATGTAGAGAATAACCTTTTGTGACACAGTATTGATGAAGAAGGTGGATATCTTTGATAGCTCATTTCAGGATGGCCTGACCAAAAATTGAAAAAAAATTCCGTAAAAATACAGATTTGCATATTTCATCAGACTATATTAGTCTATAATAGCAAATAAACGAGAGTTAATTACATTCTAATTAAAGTAAACAAGACTTGCTTAAATCAAGATTTACGTCATAAAAAAACAGCATATCTGTCAGGTTATAAAGAATCTTGAGCTGGTTATGTTTTAATATCAGTATTTTCATCCTATTAACCAAGCACATTTTAACTTTCAAATTAACATTGTAAGTTCTGTTGAATAAGGGATGGACCATTAGACCTTGGGAGGGGGGGTGGTCACAATGAAATTGTGAAAATTTTTTTTTTACTATTGTAAATTTCTGAAATTTTTTTTTCCAATTGAGATTAGCTGTGCAAATTTTTTTTTTCAGAGTAAATTTTCAGATTTGTAATTTTTTTTTCGTTCGTCGCTGTCTGAAGATAAAGAGGGCAAACATGTGGTGCCAAGCACCACAAGCGGCCACGCAAGCGGTCACTGGGAAGAGGTCAGGAGAGGGGTGTCCCCCTGCTGCTGTTGGAGCTTTTGAAAAATAGAGATTAAAATGGTGTTATTTGGTGGCACTTGGGGAGTATTTTTGCAGGGGGAGGTCAGGAGGGGGGTGTCCCCCTCCTGCTGTTGGAGCTTTTGAAAAATAGAGATAAAAATGGTGTTATTTGGTGGCACTTTGGGAGCATTTTTTTTACACATCTTCCTCTGAAACATGGTCTTCTTGCTCCTCAGTAGCTTCGTATAGTTTTGAAAATTGACTATTTTGGTTTCCTGGCTTCCCTTTCTACTGCGTGGTGAAATGCCTACATTCACTCCACCAAACATCATGCATATCTCATGATTTACAATTGATTTTGACAAGCTGAGAAGCTAAAATAAGCTAAATAATATAGTGAAATTTGCATATTTGTGTTTTTAGAGCAATTGTTGCCCTTTTTGATCAAAACATCTATTTCTCTGTAGCAGCATGTCCAAATTGATTGGATGTGTATAGATGTGTTGAAATTTCAATATTTGTCTTTTTGGGCAATTTATGCCATTCATGGTCAAAAAATCTGTATTCTCTGAAAGGGCTTGTCCAATTTCTTTGAAATTTGCTACACAAAAACGATTAACCATGCAGATTTATTCAGTATTTGCTATCGAGAAACTTTCAAAGATCAACCCTTTTATGTGTTTTTGTGTTGGGATTTGTTGGATAGATGGCATTCTACGTAGTGTATTGTTGAATGTTAAAACATGTGTTGCTGTTGTTATTTGAGGCTGTTTTTTGAGAAAAAAGAATTGAAAATGCCTTTTTAAAAGCAAAATAATACATAATGACTTGATATGTTGTTTTATCATTATTGACGTGTTTCTACTTGTTCACCCATTCTTGCATTCATCATTGTAATAAAATGCTGTGAAAAAAATGAAACTGATGTGGCCTGCATCTGTTTACCTTGATCTTAAAAGGCAAATACAACTTTCTGTCTTGACAACCATACCATAGTTTCAATGTTTTACCTAGTGTACCTGCTTGGTTTGTACGCAGGAAACAAGTAGAAAACAGGCTCTATAATTTCATAATTTTCAAGTGATCAGAATACAAAAGTCCTGAAAAGATAAGATAATCACAACTTCCAGTATAAGGGATACAGTCACTCTAAATGTATAAATTAAAATTAAAAATGTGCCGGGAGGATGTACTAAAAAATACAGAAAGTTGCTTTCTGTCGGTAAAATCTAAAAAAAATTCAAAATTTTAAAGACTTTTGCAGATTTTTTTTTTACGCCTTTGTCTTCTTATTTATTTATTTTTTTATTTTGCAAACTAGTTTGAAAATTTTTTTTTTCCTAACTTTCTGCTCTGAAAATTTTTTTTTTCTGTTTTTGACCACCCCCCCTCCCAAGATCTAATGGTCCGTCCCTAAGTTGAGACTGTACGTACTCCGAGAAAGCACACTGAAGAGACAAATTTTTGAAACTTAACAAGTTCAAGGTCATCAAAAGCATTATATGGAATCATGTTAAACTTTCATTGCACTGTTTACACTGATTGCATAATTGCTATAAATAGCACATGAGGAATCTTACAGCCCAGCTTTACCATAAAAACCCTATCACTTTGACCACTCTTTTAATTGACCACTCTATTTTTTTCCTCAAAAGGTAATCTTATTTTATCCTTACCAAGTCAACCATAAATGGAAATTAGAACTTTCTCTATCTCTATTTATTTGACCACCCTATCGTGACAAACTATTATGAGCAATTTCTTTTAGATAACATAAATGGTGGTTCAGAATATATCAAAGTTGGGATTCAGGAAAGTTGCCTTTACATGTCTTAATCCTAAATTCACTATGAACTGTCAAAAAAAGTTGAACTTTCTGATAATTCCACACTAAAATTATTTTGGCTTTGATGACTTCCTAATTAATTCAATTATTTAAAATCATATATTAATTATTTTTTCTGGGTGAATTGATAGGGTTTATACAGTACAAGAATTACATACAATGTAAGTCAAACTTTGACCAAAAATGACAAAAAAATTCCTTAAAAATACACATTTGCATATTTCATCACCATTTGAACAAATCTAAGTTGGGTTATCCCTAGGGACCTGTATACCAAATAACAAAGCTGTCTGACCAGCGGTTATGAAGAAGAAGATTTTTTACCAAAAACACCTTTTTTGGCATTAATTTGCTTATTTTCAACAATATCAAAAAATTAAAAAAAGTAGTTTCTCAAAATCATATTTTTCATCTACACAACAAATATCAAATCAGTAAGTACTGCGGTTCTCAAGATATTTGAGTGGACGGACGCCTCACAAACGGACATACATACATACATACATACATACAGACTGACGCCGGACGCCGGACGGATACCCATCCCAATAGCTTCTATAGACTATAGTCTATAGTAGCTAAAAACTGACCCAAAATACAAATATACAAAATCACTGCAATTTGACAAACCTGATATGTCACCCCTAGCAACCTGCACATCAAATTTCAAACTTATGCAACAAACTCTTTTTACCAAAAACTCTTTTACCAAAAATGGGAATTGTCCCAAACTTACGAATTCCACAATTGTTCGAACAAACTATGGTTACCCTTAGCAAACCACATACCAAATTTCAGACCAATAAGACAAATGATTTTAGAGCCGAAGATTTTTTGACAAAATCCAACAAAATTGCTGGAAAATATAAATATGCAAAATTTGAACTTCAGTTATCCCTAAGAACCTGTAACTGAACTAGCAGTTCCTGAAAAGAAGATGAATGTTGATGGAACACAGAGGATGGAGGACAGAAGACAATCCACTTATCTGAATAAAGCTCTGTGTCATTGACAGCAGGCTAAAATCTCACTTATGAAGCAGTCTGTAAGAAGTGTTGTGCTTTACGAGCAAAATTAGTGTGAAAGGAAGATATTGTATAGCACTGATTCTCACTACATGAAAGATTTAAAACACACATGCAAAGAAAATATCTGTAAAGGCATTTTTCCATCAAAAGTCACAATACTCAACATCATCAAACTCTAAGGTGATGTTGAGCTTCTTCACCCATAATGAAACTTACATTATGTAACTTGACACCCCCTGAAAAAGAACTCATAAAAGATGATACAGTTCAAATTGGTAAATAGGTGCTTTAATTGAAATATATAGAGATCTCTTGCATGTGATAAAAAGAAATGTGTTTGAATGAAATCTTATTTGAAATTCACAATGTTTGTGCTTGCAATTCAGTGAGAAGACTCAAAATCACTAACAAAGTATTGCTGTTTTTCTGTATTGCCCTTTGCATGATAAAAAGTGAAATTGATAGCAGGCCATCGCATTGACATTTCAGATCTTATCACATTTGAAGTAAATTACTGGACATATGTGGGTCATGATACACTTTCCTCAGTTCACACATGCCAGAGTAATAGCTCCAGACATTAAAATAATAATGGCTGGCAAATTTTGATAATATCAGAAAGAAAGTGACATGGCATATATGTATGCTCAAATACATTGTCCTTGTGTCTAGGGATAAAAGTTATTTAAGTTTGTCAGAATTACATCATCCTATCAATTTTACTCCTTTGTACATGTATCATTTATATGAAGATGCAATCCACATGGAGGTTGGACTAATCATACCAGTGTGATAATTAATATGATCCTGCATTTGCATTGCCTAGGAGTAGTCTATGTGAAATTGTAGTCTCCTGTAAATGTTTGCTTTCCTAATGCTATGGTTCAGCTTTTAACATGGCATTTCAGTTATTTCCAGTCCCTGTTGTACAAAACTTTTCCCTGCACAAGGTATTTTTCAGCTTCAGACTTTGTTACTGTGACAAAAATGCCTGTCAATGGCTTCTTCCTCAGCCTCAGTCAGTGGTACTTTTCATCCATGAATGTAGCATGCTTCCTTCCTATGGAAAGGTAAGAAATGAGAAATTGAACAATTTAAAAATTAGAGACATGAGGACACTGAACTTTGATCATTGAGTGAAACTCTTTATTACATGCTCAGGATGTCAGTTTGTTTAATCCTCTTTCTCCCAAGTGGTATTTATTTCTATGGTTTGTCTATGGAGCCTGTTGTAAAGAGGATTATATGGATTCATGATACTGCCAGGCATCAAAATTAGTGTTGTTCAATGATAGCCTACACTTGAGTATTAGCCCCTCACATTGTCTAATATTCTACCCCATGATAATTCCTTCCAAAGCCCTCCAAAGAAGTAAAATCCATGGCATGACTCTTACAAAGGAACCAGTTTTAAAGATCCCATTCAAAGCAAACAATCACACAGATATACCTTGTTAAAGCAAAGCAGTCTGTTGTACTGTCTCAGATTTTGCAGCAGGGGGTTGAATGGAGGGAAATCACTTGCTTAACTGACATAGTTTCTATGGACTTTAACTTGAATAATGCAATACAGTATAGATAAAAGCTACATTTAGCATCCACTACATCCTGACTAAAAGGCCACTTTGAGACTGGTTTGATTAATACATAAATAAACTAGACATCACAAAAACACACATCATAAGCCAGTCTTCATTTAAGTTTAATTGAAGGGACAGTACACCTGTTACTTTTCTGATTTAAAAAAAAAAATTGTTTTTGTACCAACTTAACTATCTTTTCTTCTCCCTTGAAATGTCAAGTTTTCACCTAATCAATGTGCACTGAGAATTTTGGTGTGGACTAAAATTAATTTGCTAACAATCACAATTTCATATCTGATATATCTTCACAAGTTGAACACTGGACATGCAACGTGCTTTTCGCAATAGAAAAAGACAGTGCAGTTGGTACAATTAAGAACAAAATTAATAATAAAATCATCAAAACTTACAGCTACTGTTCTGAGGGAACAAACAGAGTGTCTGAGAGTTATTCTGAATAGATAGGTTGCAGTCAACTCAGATTGTATAGTTTGTTTTGAAAAATTGTCAATATAAAAAAGGTTTCACTGAATTTCCCTGGATACCACAGAATCTGGTTTTGATGATATGAATATGCAACCTATTTATACACATATCTAATGGAACCTGGATGTGACAGGATCAGACTCAGACATGGTGGAGATCTTTTCACAAAAGCAGTTTATACCTCACTTAAAGGGAAGAAAGGACAGGATAAAGGTCAAGAAATGGTATTACTGCAGAAAACTTGGGAAGGAGAATAACATTCCACAGTTTAATATCATCATTACTTCACGTCACGTGCCACATCCAAGCTGCCATGAGTGAGAGGAACAAAGAAACCCTATCAATGATCATTTATCCCTCTAGTGTGCATAAATGAGGTCTATATCTAGAAACATACTGACTGGCTGTAGGCCCTAATGACTAAAATAATTTCCCCTTAACTTAAGAATTAAGGAAATTATTAAAGGCAAACACATGTACTGTGTTGTCCTTTCAACCACTCAGTACCCTGGCAAGGTGTCAGTATATCATTAACAATTCACTGACCAGTTTTATATGGCTTCTCTTTCTCATTTTCAGAAGAACATGGCGCTTTCTTTTCCTTTGCATATTTTCCCTGGAAGCTAAGCAAAAAAAAGCATACATCATGTATAAATCATTTAGCAAAATTAAATATTTTTACCTGCAGTCATGTAACTGAATATCCATCTTAGAAATGTCTGTATTTGACATTGCAGAAGAAGAGATAACTTATGAGCACTACTTTAACCCTTTACCTGCCACACAGTATCACTTTCCCACCTGCAGAGTCAGTAAAAAGCAGTATTGAGCCAAAACTATACGTATTTTCAACCACTTGGCTTTATATGTTGTAAGAGCTTTAGTCTAAAAATCATGTGTACAGTATCTCTGTCTTCAGGGACCTTCAAATATTCAAGGATATATTAAAATGCACCGTATGGGAAATGTTTTGCTTCACAAGTTTTACTATCTGTAAAAAAAATTAACAAAGAGAATATTCCCAAATCATGATAGTCGAGAAAGAAGGCTAAAAATGACAAGCTTTTAAAAAACAAGGTAACTTTCATTCTCATATTTTCAAATGACTTTGTATGGGAGACGTGATCTATTTACAATGCCAAATTTCCTTCAGTTAAAACACTCTAGACTGTAATGAAGCCTGATCTTCCAGTCCATCAATTTCATGTTCTGTGAGCACCATGCCCCCAAGAAATTTGCAAGATGCAAGAACAAGAGCATGTGCAGCATTCTGAGACAGTTGATGAATCCCAAGGCACCAGGAAAATGTTTATTTACAAAACATGCACAGGCTATCATGTTTGCAATTTTCTTGGCAATTGATAATTTTAGCTACATGAATATGGCACAGCCCCTGATATTTTAGGAGGGAGGTTGATGCAGTTGCTCTAGATTAATACATTCGAGGATGAGAAAACAACTCCATTTTTGGCCTAAAAGATTGAAAAACAAACAAAGTGATACTTTGGAATAAAATTTATGTATAGCATACATGTAGTTCATCATGTGAGTGTTTGATGTTGATGACATCTTGTTTATCTTTTTTTGAAGTGATCGGATTGGTTGATATGCAAATGAGCCATTGGTTATTTGAGTCCACAACTGCAGAAGTGCCTTTGCTCAACTATGACAAAACAAGGAAGTAACAACAACAAATGCATAAAATGGTCATATTTATTCCTATATGTACACACATACTGTTGCCCAGTATTTGTACCATGATAACATGACTTCTAGATGAATGATACTATCTGAGTCTATCTGGCATATATTTATACTGCATAGGAAAATTATTCAGAACTTACAATATCACTTTATGATCAACATCCTTGGGACAGAAATTCATGACAGCGACCTCAGGACTGGGATCCATGGTAGTGTCCTAGGACAGGTATCCATGACAACATCTTCACCCAACTCCTATAGCTTTAAAAGAACAAATCACATACACACCGCAGTGAGTTCAAAATGAAAGCTTGTGACTCTGTTGTCTTTATCACCACTTCTACAACCTTGGCACTTTTTTCCCATGATTCAAAATAAATCAAGTTGATGAAGCCCTAAACTGCAACTTCTGTCACTACTTTTACCTGGTTTTGTAAAAAAGACATGGGAGTTATAAATGGCGAAAATGGCTTTCCCATAAGCAACCCAGAAGCTAGCACACATGTAAAAATCATTGGTAAACTTCCCCTTTAAATAGCACAGACTGCAATTTTTAAAATTTAATCAAACTTACAGCTACCGGACCCCATTAAAAGAGTATAAAATTGTATTTTACGATCAGAGTTCTCCACAGGGCCATTAAATGTGGCAGTGTTGGAATTACCCACTTACAAACATGTAACAAAATACTATATAAGAAATATAAGCAGATAAGGCCACTTTGGAATGTGACTTATCTTTCAACTCTGCATTTTTGCGGTAGTTTTTGAAGGATTAAACCGTTCAGTATTTTTCATTGTCAATACACTTACGAAGTGTTTCAATTTCAAACGGCATTTTTTTTAGAAAACTGACCGGCTTTATGCTACATGTAACTTCACTTGATACACAGTGAAGTTCCATGTAGTTACAAAGTTGTTATTCTCGATTGCTTTTTGAGAGTGTATTTATTATGTGATCATTATGTCTACTGTGTAGAGTGACATATTTAGGAAAGTTGTGACAGGTACTCAAATTTTATGCAAATAGTATGCCAATGTTATGCTAAAATATGGAAATGAGGCAGCACAATTTTTCAATCCAATTGTGGAGACCATTGATGTTGCAATTTACAATTTTATTATATTAACATTTAAACAGAATTGCTATTCCCCAATATGTCAGAGAATTTGCTGTCTTGATGTTAAGAAGAGGAGGGTTTCATTTGATTTGTGAATACAGGCTTTGGGAGGGCAGAATTTGAGAAAAAGAGGGATGGGAGGGTCTCCTTTGGCAATCTCATGCATATCCATTAACCCTCGACCCACCTGCTAATAATTACTGAAGTCTCCCTTAGTTTAGTTTGGTACAAGAAACATAGCTTTTGATTGTTATTGGGAATTGAAACATACCATGAGCGTTAACACACTGAAATCTTGAAAATGTATTGATAGTACAGCATGCCAGGAAATAAAGATTGTTCATGCTTCCATGTTGATTTATTCTCAGCAAAGTCAGACACGCATCTGAATTAAATTCTGAGTGAATTGCAAACCATAAGACATGGGAACTTGGTACATGATTATGGAATGTGAAACATAAATTAGGCTTACCCCTTCAGCATGGCTGACTTTCTGATTAATTTTTTTCCCAAAGGATATGCTCGATAAACAATAATTATTGCTTGTAAACTTTATATTTATTAGCAAAGATTTAGTTTCAAACTCCCAAGAATACTATAATAAACACATAATCTACGTATTCTTACTTCACTTGTTGATATAATGTAATAAAATCTCTTTCACCCAGGCCAAAACTTCAAATATATTATATGTTGACGAGGAAATATATAGGGGAAAGAGCATTCCTTAAATACAACAATTATTGAATGTTTGAACCAGCCTAGGTATTCTAAGCTGGATTCGAATGCTCAGTCAAAGGCAATGTGACGCCAATGTCAAAGGCTTACATTCACTGGGTAAAGGACTGAACGAAGGATAAAGGGACAACTGAATAAAAGAAGAGTGACCTCTGTCTCCAAAAATCTCCAGATTTCCGGTGGAAGCGCATGTTTGACATGGCCAACACGAACACCATTTGCACTTCCACTGAAAGATTGGAGGTTTTTGTAGACAGAGCTCATAAAAAAAATAATAGCTGCAGTAGGACTCGGAGTAAGTCACCTCGACCCCTGTCCGTTTCGACCCCAATATTTCACACTCTCTTGTCGCTAATTGTGCTCACCTCTACCTTGTCATATCTTTCTTGTTTCGTGACGTTTTACTGAATTGGCTTCTAAACAAACAATTTAGCTGTTTCGATACACAAAATGCAGAGACACTTTTACGACCAAGCGCAGCGCGCAGACTGTTCGTAGTTTTTGGCGACTTTGATGGACCCGGCCCTAGCCCAGCTCGCACAATGCTGTGTGTCCCCAGAGTTATACGGGGCCCGGAGGCCCCCGGGAGAGGCCGTATAACATAAGGCCGGGAACACACAGCGTTGTACGGTAACCAGAGAGGTCTGCCAGTTGCGAGCTCGGCCAGTGCCCGCGCCGACCAACTCAGCCAGTAGGAGAGGTCAGCCACTTACATTTATATGATTGATTGCGTACATTTTCTCTTCACAGTCAACAGATGCTTTTATACGCATGCCAATTTTAGTTTTTTGATGTTATTTTGTTGAACATTCAGTAAACAACGAGAAGACGTCCCACTCTTAAAAACACATTGGTCGACCTCACCCTTTCAGCAGATCGCGGGTAGGGCGTACGATCGAGAGGTACAAATTGGCAGTAACAATGACTTAATCGTTGATCGTTGGATGAATAACGTTTTAGGCTACGGTTTGACGGTAGTAAATCGTAGGTTTAAAGGTATTTTAATGGAAAGCAAAACACGATGTACCACACTGCGGCCGATGTCATCGTGTAGTTAGCGTTGAAGCGAGGTAACCTCCATGGCGGAAGGAAGTTTGCAAACATCGCGCTCATGAATGACATTGACATCGCTTTCACATTATAACTTTAGCGAGACCTAGAAAATAGAAGAATACTGTAGTCTCATCATATACATGTAATCATTATTAACTCCTACTGGCCGAGCTCGCAACTGACCGACCTCTCTTTATCGGCCCGGCCTGGCCCTGCATCAATTACATAGCGGTCGCCGTGGTATGCATAACGGCGGCCGCTGTGTAATGAACCACACGTATAACCACAGGGAACTTAGTAATCTTGTTGTTGTTGTTGTTGTGTTGTTATTGTTATTGTTGTTGTTGTTGTTGATGGTTGTGATTATGATGATGACGATAATAAAAAATATTAAAAACAATATCTCATTCCTTGCTGTTGTTTGTCGATGTTGTAGATAATTGTAAAAGAAAACTGTAATCGTGATCAAAAGACGACGTAGGTCGCCCAATGTCACTCCCGTCCTATTATACAACCAAGGGTGAATCGAGATGCCCCTGATCAAGGCTCATCAGCCACCTTCAAGGCCCAGAAAAAACACCCCATTCACGAGCGATCGATTGAAATGTGCTATCATAGGCACTGAAATTTATCTCACTGACCTAATTTGGGCTTCACTTGAACTACCGACCTGCAACGAGTTAAATTGACCAATTGGGGGCCCTGTAAAGGCTGCTTCATCGTCCGCTCGCACGGCTCGTTAGCCAGACAGGAGTCTTCCACTAACCACGCCGTGCGGGATACCCCCACTATTTTGCGTTAAGGAGTTTGATGGAATTAGAAAATCAGGCGGACCAATCAGAGCACGCCTTACACTCAAAGAGGAAACCACGCCTACCTTCCAAACGCCGACCACTGCACTGTTTGTGCACAGCTTTTCTCTCGATTTGCTTACTGGTTTACTAGACTTGGTTCAAGTGCGTGATTGTGAACATGTGAGTTGTGTGATCGTCTGGAATGCAATGATCTGTGTTCTGTTTTCATGTGAAATGTGTGAGTAGGATTATGTGAACGCGTTGAGTGGGGTGAACGCGATACAGGGAGTTTTACCCGGCACAAACTAACTCACTACTGCTATAGCTGCACAGACTAAATAAAAACGCGTTCGATCGCTACCAAATTTTACACGAGGAACTTTTCAAATCATTTTATTTTTTGAAAATTCACCGACTTGAACCAAGTCTCTGGTTTACCTTCGTCCTGTGACACCCTAATGGCTAAAACGGAAATTTAAGAGTGGGAAGGCAATCTTGCCCGAGTTTAATACAGGATTTGATTGTCATGCATGGGGAAATCTTACTGCATGGTGCGGATAAAGTTACGGGCGATTTTCTCGTCATACAAAGAGGTGGCGAAAAGTTCCGTTGCAGTGATCGTGGGTTACGAAATGTATAGCTGTAATGCTTTGTATCGTGTGAAGCGTTAGATATCTCCCAAAGAAAAAAAAATCGACGAATAAATATGGCGATAGTGCAGAAGATGACTTTGAAAAACTGACGCTTGTATGAAAAATTCACCGATGAGCTCGAGTGTATAGCTGTGATGAATGTGTCAATTTTTTTGAACAACACCCAAACAAAATCCGGTTCTTTGATTTCCAGTTCTAGCATATTTCACAAAGTCTAGTCCATGTTTTCGAGCCATGCTTCCAGTTGTTCTCCCGCGGCGTGTCTATGTTCTGTTCTGGTAAATCCTGTTCATCGTCTCACAATGTTTACAATTTTCCAAAGATATGAACAACAGAATAGCTGCCGGCCGCGCCAGTTGACAGGACCACAATGTCTGAACAACGTCTGAGTAATGGGTTTATCATGAAATGTTGAGGTCAAAATTGGAGGAGTGGTTTAACAGATTTACTTCGGCGGGTAGAACTTTTCTATTTCGCGCCACGATCTTTTGAGTTTGGCGGGTTGATGTTTTCACCTTTAGTTGAGCGACAGCTGGGAATATCTTGCGGTACGACGCGCTGGCGGCTGGGCCTTTGTTTTAGCGTTTTGAACACATCAGTTATTTCAGCAGTAGATTTCAGTAGCATGAAATGTAAACAGTGACCACGAATACTTGTAAATGTAACACCGAGAAAAAAGTGGGAAAAGACCTATACTACTACATTCGTAGTAACCGATTATCTGATTGGCTATTTACTGGTCACATACAGTCGTGTGGTGGCGCTTTAAAAAACACGATTTAGGGGGTCTATCAGCCAAGGTCTGATTTCGGGAAGCATCCAGCTGCCCGGAGCGGAGACCTTGGCAAGCGAAGATGAGGCTGCTTCGGCCAGCCGATTGTTTATGTTTCAATGCTCCCTGCTCGTACGCGTACGTGTAACGTTCAAAAGTACGAGAAAAAAGGTAGAAAAACCTTCATAGTCATGCAGATAAACGGAGACTTTCCAACTCTTTGTCAGGAAATCTGCCATTTTACGTCAGGATATACTGTCGATAGTTAGAGCGTACACTTCCGTGTATTTGACTTTCCCCCGTTACAAGGATACAAGCGTAATCAACATCCGGGCTCGTACTTGAGCGAGTGTACATTGTCGTTGTGAATGAGTATTCCAGGTGATAGTTTACAGTAAATGACGGGTTGATTTGTCATTGGTATCCATATATAAGTATTATTCTACAAGAATGGAAATTGAATGAAGTTGAGACCGCGAAGTTTAAACTGTAGTGAAATTTTGCGTTGGAACAAGCCTCCTCATGTGTTGGTAATGAGAGCTGGCCGAAGCAGCCTTTACAGGGCCCCAATTGGTCAATTTAAATGCCCAGTGACGAAAGCGCCGTCACCATCGACCGGGAAGTTCAAATGTGATCGATTTTGACCGGGTACGACTTGGAAATCGCCGTTTTTCCACTCGTTTGCAGGTCGGTAGTTCAAGTGAAGCCCAAATTAGGTCAGTGAGATAAATTTCAGTGCCTATGATAGCACATTTCAATCGATCGCTCGTGAATGGGGTGTTTTTTCTGGGCCTTGAAGGTGGCTGATGAGCCTTGATCAGGGGCATCTCGATTCCACCCTTGGTTGTATAATAGGACGGGAGTGACGTTGGGCGACCTACGTCGTCTTTTGATCACGATTACAGTTTTCTTTTACAATTATCTACAACATCGACAAACAACAGCAAGGAATGAGACATTGTTTTTTAATATTTTTTATTATCGTCAACATCATCATCACCACCATCAACAACAACAACAACAACAACAACAACAAGATTACTAAGTTCCCTGTGGTGACAGCGGCAATAACTGTTCCCTGATATACCGTGCTGTGTGTTCCCTCGTTATAAGCCGTCCCACCGCATACAATGTATCTGTCGAGCCATTCGGCTGCGTTCCCTACGTTACAAGGTTCCACTAAAGTCTTTCAAAGTGCTATCACGGAGGTAGCAGGAGCCTCCATGGTGCTATGAGCATCGAAAAATCTGAGGACGTACTTTAAAGATGATAATGATACAAGTTTCATTCATACCGAAGGCCGGGGGTCGAGTGGTCGAGTGACTGATAGAAGCCGCTGCAGCTCACAAGTTACCCGCGACAAAAATAGGGAAAGGGTTATTAGCTTCATAACAGCCGCACAGTGTCTTATAGGAATACAAAGCAGTGGGCACTTACCACTATCCTTCTTTAACTTGAACGAAAACCAGGAACGTAGTTAGTGTTCGGTAGATGTGCTGTACAACGTCCCTCCAGGACCGTGGCTGTACAGTCGATGAAGTTGTTCGCACTAGTTACGCACACACGGCAGACGTAACCATCCGAGTTCAGAATATAGTGCGCGCCGTGTTGCGCTTAATTGACACGTTAAAGGTTGCTAGTTTGGTGTAATTGTTTGACATTTAGCAAGTACTCTACTTAGCAATTGTTTAAAACGTGGTCCGCTACCTCCGCTACCCTTCGCTACCCAAAATCTCATTTGCATAAATGAATCGTGCCTCAATCCTGCGATAATTGCTTAAATAAGCGTGCCCTTTCTTTCACTGTTGAGAGGTTATTTTGTGCCACGGCTAATAAACCAGAAATTCAAGATGCGGAAGAACTAGTCGACTTAGAAAGATTGGCGAGATATATAAACAAAAAATGCTGCCAAAAATATGATAGTGGATTTTGATGATTTTGATTTTGATGGCAAATTTGTATTAAATGGGGATCTGTTGTATCCCCTGTTTTTAATGTTTTAAACGGTGTTCGGCAAGGAGGCATTCTCTCACCACTTTTGTTTAATGTATCTATTGATATTGATGAGCTGAGCTCTCGTATGTCAACTTGTATAATTGGTTGTTTATTTGGTGGTAGAATTTTAAATCATATTTGCTATGCTGATGATTTAATCATTTTTAGTCCCTCAAGCAAAGGCTTGCAGAAACTAATCTATGTCTGTGAGGTCTATGCTAGTGAAACGATATTTTGTACAATCAGAAAAAAACTGTCTGTATGATGATTATTCCGAGTGGGTTTAAACTTCTGAATGTGCCCGTTGTTCATCTTAATGGGTTGAATCTCACTTTTGTAAATTCATACAAGTATCTTGGTGTTTTTATTCTAAGTAGTTTTATGGATGACGATGACATAAGCAGACAAGTTCGTTTACTTTATATCCGTGGCAACTTTCTTTTCAGAAAATTTGCATATTGCTCTAGTCAAGTTAAAGTTAAGTTATTCAAGTCTTTCTGTACAAATTTATATTGTTGTCATCTTTGGTCAAATTTTAAATTAAGTTCATACAGCAAAATTCGTGTTGCATATAACAACTGTTTTAGACGGCTTTTTAATCTCTCTAGGCGATGTAGTGCTAGTACTATGTTTGTTACGTTCTCTGTGTTATCATTTGGCGAGTTAATGTGTTAGTGTGTTTATAATTTTATCAGTAGAATACAACAATGCACAAATTTTTACGTCAAGAATATTTATAATTGTACATATATAGATTCATATCAGTGCAGGCATTGGAGAAATATTTTATACTAGCTAGTATTTTTGTCGGTTTTTGAATGTGAACAATTGTACTTTCTACTACCATTTTTTTTCTTTTGTATGAAACGTCTATGGGCCTTTAGCCTGATTTAAATAAATAAATAAATAAAATAATCGGCCAGTCTTCGTATTATTGTTAAATACTCAGTGTTTGCAATCAGCATCATTAACAATGTGCATCATGACTCAGACATATGGTGTTCAGCTCTTTAATTGCTGTTTTACAACTATTCCAATGATTTGAGCCTATCAAAGTCGTTCAGTCAATTATATGAAAGTATTCAGGCGTTTTCATTAGGACGTTCACAAACGAAATTTACAATTCACAAAGAGCCGCAATTCTTATTTAGATTCCAGTCCAATTTACTTTCAAACCTTTCCACGATAATAACTCTACTTTTAATTGAGGTATTCTTTTTAAAACAAATATCAATAGAACTTATACTTGTGTTGTCGATGTTGTCGTCGTCATTGGGCACGAGAGTGTAATTTTTGTTCAGAGTGAAAGACACCAACAATATATCATTATTCTGAATTGCGGAGGCGTAATATAGTACAACATGAATTAGACAACTCTAGTTGGAGTTTTGCCAAGTTTACAGGATAGTTTTGCTCGTACACATGGTTGATTGATTTTAGCAAGTCTTTTGATGACTGTCATACTTGGTAGTGTCAGTTGAAGATATTTGCAGACACTGACTATACCATGCTGATAAATGAATAACTGAGGAGTCTTTTGCTTGTTTAGAAACATTGCCATGACAAGTACACCGATATCAACTGACCAAGGAGGTGACCTTTGAAATGTTAACCAACATCCACTGATAAGTTGATGCCATTGTGAAAAAAGATGTCAAGCCCTCGTCAGGGACATATGTCTCATTGTCTTTTTCAAGAACAAGGCTGCATTCTCAAATAACGATGATGGGGCTAGAGCAATCGCTATTAAGATATCTTTTTCCAGAACACACCATTGAACACCAAATACGTTAAAATATTTCAGGTCCAAACATTAAATGAATGGTCAATTTTTTTAAGTTCCCTACCTCGCTATTGCCAGAACAGGTTCACTGATATCAACTGACTAATTTGTTGAACTTTCAAATTTAAACCGAATCCATTAATATAGTTGATGCTGTTATGTAGGTCATTTTCCCCCACACTCATCATAACCTGAGTTAAATTAGCCTGGAACATTCTCAAGGTCACTGCCCTTAATGACCACACAACCTTCAATTCAATTAGTCATGTTTGGAATGTTCTGGAAATTTACTGAGTTGTGCAGAGAGAGATGTTTAGAACAGTAATTAGCATGTCAATAAAAGTTCAAGATTGTTCTTATATGCCCTTATGTAAGCACATGTGTATAAATAGGGACGTGCATAGCTTGCAGTCAGACATTTGGGATCGTGTCTCTTGCGTGTTACTTCAAGACTTTGGAAACTCCAGCAGTATTAATTTTAAGACTTTTCAAGACCTTCACTGCCATGCCGGATTTATACTGTGGACTTTGTGCGACTTCAACCCTGCAGGCTAAAGGACTGTTCATTCATCCGACTGACTGTTACAAATCCTAGACTGGAGCTTTGCCGTCCCAGCTGAGAAAAGTACTCTGTACACTTTTACAGTTTGTATTCTATCCCTGACTTAGCAATTAGTTTCATTTTCGTAATAAATTTCATTTTATACGGAAACTGCTGAGTTCACCTTTTGTTCGTTTTCTGTCACGTAACAAAATTTGGGGGCTTGTCCGGGACACAAATATTTTGAGCCGTTTGACAACATTTTGCCATCCTTTTCAACACCACTGTATACTGTGAACTCAGCGAAATTCAATCATGGCGGAACAGGATACATTTGATTCCCTCAAAAAAGACAACCCATTGCACTGGCAATTTCCTTAAAGTACAAGTTAAAAGATATGTGCACAAGAAGGAATTCACTTCAATATTGTCAAATATTTAGTCAGTGTAGGCAAATTTTAGGAATCCATGGTGCAAGATTATGAGCCCGAGTGTTCCTTTAAACTTAGAAAATTAGAATTACAAATGCAGGCAGATTTGGAGTTTAACAAATTGGCATTAGAAACGGAAAAGTTATAAATGAAAGAAAAGAATTACAAATGGAAGAAAGACAAAGAGAGAAAGATAGGCAGGAAAGATTGCAAAGGAAGAAAGACAAAGAGAGAGAGAGAAAGAGAGGAAAAGGATAGGGAAAGAGAATTAGCAGAACGCAAACTGCAGTTAGAAATGAGACGTTTAGAGCTTGGACAATCAGGAAAATTCTTCCATTCAGACGGTTTTGACATCACTAAGCATTTCAGGTTAATCCCCCCTTTCCAAGAAAAGGATGTTGATATATTTCCTTCATTTTGAGAAAATTGCTCAGAGTCTGAATTGGCCCAGGGATTCCTGGTGTATGCTTTTGCTAAGAGCTTTGGTGGGTAAAGCCAGAGAAATTTATATTCAGTTGTCAGTAGAGAAGGCTTCAAATTATGATTCTGTGAAGGAATTAATTCTCAAGGGCTATGAGTTGGTGCCTGAAGCTTACCGTCATAAATTTAGGGATTGTGAGAAGGCAAAGGATCAAACTTATGTTGAATTTGCTCGAACAAAAGAACAACTGTTTGATCGTTGGTTCTCTTCTGAAAAGGTCAGTCAGAATTATGAGACATTACGACAACTTGTTTTGATTGAGGAATTTAAAAGATGCATTCGGAGTGACATCAAGACGTTTATCAATGAACAAAAGGCAGATACATTAGAGGTTGCTGCACGTTTGGCCGATGATTATTCATTGACCCACAAATCTTCATTTGTCAGCAAACCATCCCAGTCCTTTTCATATCGTAACAATGCAGGTAAATTTAACTCCTCCTTTTCATCCAAGAATTTCTCAAAGGAGAGTAGAAAATCAAATGACAACAGTTCGCAAAATTCAAGTAACACGCCCACATCATCAGATCCCAAGTCTCAATCTCCTTCTGAAAAACAGTTTGGTACACTTTCTTGTAATTATTGTAAGAAAGATGGCCATTTAGTGTCAGATTGTTTCAAATTGAAAAGAAAACGGTGAAGGTTAAAGTGGTCAAAGTGGATCTAAGCCCACCGGCTCTATTTTTCATCATCTCAATAAGTGTCTAATGATGTGTGTAGCACATTTTCTGAGGTTAAACCCCTGTTATCCCCAATTAATGAGGTCAAGGTCAATTCTTCTCAGGATAGCATTATGGGTATTTTAGAACCATTTATTCACGATGGTTTTATATCATTTTCTAGAGATTTTTCTTCCATAACCACTGTCAAAATTTTAGAGATACCGGGGCGTCCCAGTCTCTTTTCTTGGCAGATACCCTGCTTTTTTCTGAAAAGTCATTTTCAGGTTCTGAAGTTCTTACTAAGGGGGTAGATTGTAATGACTACATTCCTGTTCCTCTCCATAATGTCTATTTGTCTTCGGACCTTGTTTCTGGACCTGTGACTTTAGGTATTAGACACTTTTTTGCCTTTTGAAGGGATTCACCTTCTTCTTGGAAACGAACTTGCTGGGGACAAGGTCATTACAAATCCACTTGTGACTGATAAACCTAGTGTTGAGAACAAGAGTATGTTTATTGCCTTCTGCCTATTGGCGTATTGTCTCGCTGTCAATCACCGAGAGACTTTCCATATTTGTATTGTACCACGCCCTCTTTCACGGGCACGTGTGTTTTGAAACTTTGGCGAATAAAGCGGAGTTGAGTTTTGCTGTTGCCAACTGAACACGTGTGTCTGTATGTTCTGTTCTCTGGGTATCTACGAACCACCTCACCCGTAGCGGTCACATTTTGGTGCTGAGACCAGGATACAGGTACTCTGAGACGAGCTGGATACGCCAGAACGAATAAAACTCAGTAGAAGAGCACACCGCGGTCAAATGACCAAAATACTGAACCAAGTAGACGAATTTAATGAAGACAGCAGAAGATGGGTTGAACGAAGAAAAGTAAGACAAGATCCAAGCAAAGGTAGAGTTGGCTTCCGCAAAATTCCGGAACTACAAGTTCTAGACCAAAATCTGATCGACAAGACAGAAGATGCCGATTAGAAACCGTCATCATCGAAGCAGATGATTACCATAGCGCTAATAAACAAAGGTTAGTCGTTTGCGAAAGACACTTGAACAGACTGTCCGACAGATTTACCAAGAGTACACAAAACTCGATCCATCAGCTGAAGAATTCAAGCCAACATCGGCAATGTTACAAAACTACAAACATGTTAAGAACGTACAGCTACCCAAACTAGCTTTAGCCAAATTTTCCAGAGACATTCTGAAATGGCAGAGTTTTTTTGATAGTTTTCAAGCCGCTGTACCCAACGATCCGTCACTGGACAATATTCAGAAATTTCAGTATTTGCGAGCCCAACTATCGGATGAAGCAGGCAGGGCAATAGAAAGACTTTCCCTCACCGCCGCAAATTGCTCAAATGCTATCGAGCTGTTGGTTAAACACTACGGCCAACCCCACATGGTAAAGGCTGCCTACATGAAGGCCTTATGGGAACTACCAAGACCGAATGGTGATCTTGCCAGTTTACGTGAGTTCTACGACGCCACTGAAACTTACATCCGAGGATTAAAATCGTTGGGAAAAGACGAATCATCGTACGGTGACCTCCTCATACCAATCATCATGGAAAACTACCGAGCAGAATCCGCGAACTCATAACAAGAGATCATGGTACATCGCGAGAATGATCACTTCAGGAACTGAGAGAAGCTATGTCTAGGGAAATAGATGCAAGTCTAGCCGGACAGCCGCAATTTGAACTATTGAAAGGTTCATCTAACCATGGAGATTCTCAACCCTGCGCAATCGCCGCATTCTTAACCAGAAGTGTGACAAGCCCGCCGCCACCACAAAAATGCGCCTTTTGCAAGGAAGCTACACATAAAACGCTGAACTGTACCGACGTCAACTCACCAGATCAACGCTTAGAAATTGTCAAGCATGACCACCTCTGCTTCAATTGCCTAGGAAACCATAAAGCTTCTGATTGCAAATTGAAATAACGCTGTAGAAACTGTAAGAGAAAACATCACACATCGTTATGTTCACCGTCGCAACCCACCTCCAAAATGGACACAAAACCAAATTCAGTTAAACCCGCACCCGCAAAAGTCCACGCAAAATCAGTTGCTACAGGTGTCGGTGACATTACCCTCACGACCTCATCCATTGTCGGAGCTGTATTACTAAAAACTGCAGTCGCTCAAGTTTCAAGTCGGTCAGTAACCACATCAGCAACGATTCTCTTCAATGAAGGCGCGACGAGATCGTTCATCACACAGGACATGGTGGAAAAGTTACAATTGGCACCAGATAGCTCACAGTAATTGAACTTGCCACATTCGGAGACAAAACATGTCAAACAAGGTCTCTGAGTCAAGTTAC
Organism: Ptychodera flava; assembly: GCF_041260155.1. Classification (NCBI taxonomy): domain Eukaryota; kingdom Metazoa; phylum Hemichordata; class Enteropneusta; family Ptychoderidae; genus Ptychodera; species Ptychodera flava. The sequence goes on along the minus strand of NC_091929.1, from coordinate 51,372,929 downwards.
TTTCTCGCTACATACTACATCCGGGACAAAAGTAGACATAACCGCATTGATCGTCCCCAAAATATCTGCTCCCATGCGAAATCTGATAAATCAATCAGTACTAGATTTGCCACATTTGAAAAGGCTACATTTCGCTCATTCGCGCTTGGACACTGACACATTTGAAATAGCTATACTCCTTGGCGCAGATTAATACTGGCAGCTGATCGTAGACAAGATTATTCGTGGAAATGGTCCCACTGATGTTAAATCTAAACTGGGATACCTTCTGTCGGTGCAGTTCACTCCCGCAGTACAAAGACGAACACTGTCCTTCACGTCGCTACTAATCTCAACCAAGAAGAAACTGATATGAACTCATTTTGGGAATTAGAATCGATCGGCATTAGGGACGACCCACAAGCTACAGAGAGTGCAGCTGACTACGAGCTCTACCACAGTAGAAAAATAGAATTCAATGCCAACCGGTATGTAGCAAAACTTCCCTGGAAACCGGACCATCCACCGCTCCCGACAAACTTCACAATCAGCGAAACGCGCACTTGTTCAATGGTGAATAGACTCAGCGGTGATCTGCGCAGTACATACGACAAAATAATACAGGAACAAGAGTACGGGGGCTTCATAGAAAAAGTCAAGGACGCTACCGCACCATCCAGTAAAAAGGACTCAACAAACAACCCCCATAGGAATTGCATATGATTGCAGCTGCAAGGTGGTGGATGGAGTCAGTTTAAATGATTGTTTATTTACAGGGACGCCGCTACTAAACGATCTTGTATCAATACTGACAACGCAATGAGCGGAGCACAAACCAGAGAAGACATACTGAATTATCATAACAAAGCGAATGAGGTAATGTCGAAAGGCGGATTCAACCTCCGTTCGTGGGCTTCAAACTGCAAAGAACTCCGCGACCTTGCTCGGGAGCAAGGAAACTTAGACAGCACAACGACCGTGAACGCCTTGGGCCTACTTAGTAATACAGAGTCGGATAAGTTATCCTACAAACAGAAAGTTATGGAAGACGGACATTTAGCCACAAAGAGAGAGGTCGTACAGAGTACCGCAAGCATATACGACCCGCTTGGGTTTCTCGCGCCAGTTCACGTGACGGCACAATGCTTTATCCAAGAACTCTGGAAACGTGATACACAATGGGATGAACCGCTACCGCTATCACTCAGTGATACTTGGTGTACTCTCCACGCTGAATTATCTGCCGCCACAAGCAACTTTTCCAACGACAGGAAGTACTTTGGTTGTACGGACTCTTGCAGAGAACCCTACGAGTTACATGTATTTGGAGAAGGCTTACGGTGCTGTGGCCTACCTTCGCCATGAACAAAATACCGCCTTAATTATGAGCAAAATCCGAGTTGCACCAATCAAAACAGTAACACTTCCGCGCCTCGAATTGATGGACACATTGATTGCTGCTGGATTATTGAAATTTATCCGTGAAAGTCTCTCAAAACTCATGAACATCACGTGTTGCGTATTGTGGTCACACAGCCAGATAGCACTTCACTGGGTCAACAATAATAGTCAGAAATTGCCTGTCTTTGTACAAAACCGCGTAAGAGAGATCAGATCAATTTCTGTCGACGCACTGATGTATTGTCCTACGAAAGACAATCCCACAGACATAATCACAAGGGGCATTCCCGCATCTAAACTTCAAGAAAATTCACTGTGGTGGAATGGCCCCCGTTGGCTTGGAAACGGTAACTGGCCAACTTGTGCTATGAATGACGTCACACCATAGTCATATGTTGACATCACCACACATGACTCAGAAGAAACAACGGCTGCGTTTAAAAACATCACATGTCAGTGTGACACTTACGATAATATCAAGAATATTATTGATCCAAGCAGTTACAGCTCATACAACAAACTTCTACGCGTAACTGTTTAATTCAGTTCTTCAGTAATTGCAGCACTTTCGCTGGGCGGAGTAATGTTGAGAACAAGAGTATGTTTATTGCCTTCTGCCTATAGGCGTATTGTTTCGCTGTCAATCACCGAGAGACTTTCCATATTTGTATTGTACCACACCCTCTTTCACGGGCAGTGTGTTCTGAGACTTTGGCGGAATAAAGCGGAGTTGAGTTTTGCTGTTGCCAACTGAACACGTGCATCTGTTCGTTCTGTTCTCTGGCTATCTACGAACCACCTCACCCCAAGTGGTCACACCTAGTTTAGATCAGGATCAACATCCAATTGAGGAAGACATTCCAGGCTTATACCCATCGTGTGACATTACTCGATCCATGTCAAAGAAAACTTCTGAGAATCAAATTGTTCTCAAAAATAATGTCACAGACATCGGCTTTAGTGACACCTTTCTCAGTCAGGTGTTTGACACGAATCATTCCATTATCTCTCGCGGATTTGAAACTTCTTGTAAAACTTCTGCTGACCAAGGTCAGACATTTTCAAGATCAAATCTCATTGCAGAACAACACAAAGACCCAGATAGCTTGTCTTTGTTTGACAGGGTACATGATGAAGATAATACTTCTGTTAGCTCTGTTTCCTATTATACAAATCTGGTATTCTCATGCGTAAATGGAGACCGTTTTGGTTGATGACGATTGGGCTATAAAACATCAAATTGTGGTTCCAAAGTCCTATCGTGCTGAAATATTGTGCCTGGCCCATGAAACACCCTGGGCTGGTCATTTAGGAGTCAGGAAAACTTATCATAAAATTCTCAGTCACTTCTACTGGTCTAATCTCAGGCAGGATTTAGCACATTTTTGTAAAACTTGTCACACATGTCAAATGGTAGGAAAGCCAAATCAGACGATTCCAAAGGCCCCTTTACAGCCAATTCCTGCATTTCAAGAACCATTTAGTAGGATTCTAATAGACTGTGTTGGGCCCCTACCAAAAACAAGATCTCGAAATGAGTACATGTTGACAATAATGTGTACATCTACTCGGTTCCCAGAAGCCATACCACTGAGAAACATAAAGTCAAGGACTATAGTGAAAGCTTTAGTCAATTTTTTTACTTTATTTGGCCTCCCTAAATGTGTCCAGTCTGATGAAGGCTCTAATTTTATGTCTGGTATTTTTCAACAAGTAATGAATCAGCTAGGCATTAAACAGTATAGGTCATCCGCCTATCACCCAGAAAGTCAGGGTGCTCTTGAGCGATTTCATCAAACTTTGAAAAACATGATTAGGACCTACTATTTTGACTCAGAGAAGCAGTGGGATGAAGGAATTCATTTTCTGCTCTTTGCTGTTAGAGAGTCAATTCAAGAGTCTCTTGGTTTTAGCCCATTTGAGCTTGTATTTGGACATACAGTCCGTGGCCCACTGAAGCTCGTAAAGAGAAATTCCTATCAGGATGATGATGATTGTCTGAATATTTTACAATATGTGTCAGATTTTCGTACAAAACTCTCTAAAGCATGTGAATTAGCCGGAGAAAATCTTGAGTCATCTCAGCAGTCAATAAAAATCAAATATGATAAAAACACTTCAAAACGGAAGTTTGAACCAGGTCAAAAAGTTCTTGTTCTACTTCCGGATCCTGGCAAACCACTCCATGCTCGTTGCTTTGGGCCATATCTAATTTATAAGAAATTGAGTGATTTAAATTATATCATAAAAACACATGACAAGTGAAAACAAAAACAGCTATATCATATCATGGATGTAAAAAATAGAAGGATACAGGACAGCCCTATAATCCCTTTCACACCTATTGTTATTTCTTTGTCTACGCTGGTTTTTGAAGTTGTGGCATGGTTGCCGCGATCAGGACGGCTCAGACACACCCACTTCACTCACAATATCGTGTACATCAAATTATTGTTGCCAAATTCATAAAAAACCTTTCAAACTTGTGAAATTGCTTGTGTTGAATGCCCAGACTGAACAGAGCTCAAACAAACCAAAGACTGAGAAAATCGACGCATATTTGACCAAGTTATGACTATTCTTGGATAAAGTCCCCTGATCGTAAAATTACTCTAACGTACAAAGTATCCAACCGCGGAGTCTGCTTTTTTCTTAATTAGGAGGTTCAAGGTATGAACGCTTAAAAAATGTTTGTCCTAAGTGCTGGTTCGCCTGGCCGTTAAAGTTATCGTATTCTAAAGTTGGGCTATATTTGCGGTACGCCGATAGTTCATCCCCACAGGATTGCGTGCAAATGCGTTCGTCGTTCATGCCATGGTTCGCCCGTTTGAAGTCATGTTTTCAGACGTTCAAAGACACTGCTGAAAGAACTGTTGCGCCAAAACTAAAGTCATATATAAAGACTTTCCGGTCTGGTCATGTTTGGCGATCTGAGTACCTGGCCGAAAATTCCCTGGTGATTTTTTCGCCGAAGTCCATTGCGTCGCGTCATCATTCTGCACAGGTTGAGGCATTGTTCAGAAGGGGAAAGGTTATTACACATGTGCAGTTCTTGTTATACCGTGTTCAGAAGGGGAAAGGTTATTACACATGCGCAGTTCTTGTTATACCGTGTTTACGTGAGACAGAAAGTGAGCCAGGAGCTATGTAGTCAATTGTTTTCCTCCTCGATGAGCCGCATATCATTGTTAAGATAGAAAAAGGTCGTAGTATTGCTACAACAACATTACTGGCATGAAAGATGCTATTTTTACGCCGTCTTTGGTAATGCATATAAAGACTCGATGTTTACCAACGACAACCCGAAGGCACGCTATGTATAAAATACACGCTAATCCCGTTATGGGATTACGAGATAAGGAATCGGCAGCAACTATCACTTGAACAAAGGATCAAAGGACTGTCCTGTATCCTTCTATTTTTTACATCCATGGTCACATGAATATGCTTAAGCCATATTTGGATAGGGATAATCCTACTAAAACACAGCCTGTCAGTGCAGTCAGTTCCAGCCATTATGAAGATAGTGACACTGAATCTGACTTGAGTGAAAATACTCTAAATTCAAAGCTGGGCTCGGTCAAGCTTCAGAACTCCGAAATCCTGGCGAATCTGGAGTCTACAGAGTTGGCACACCTCCAGCCAGAACAACAACAACAGATGAAAGAACTGCTCCACGAATATAAACACCTGTTTCAAGATGTTCCAACGAGGACAAAGGTCATCTATCACGATGTTGATATGTTGGGGACAGTAAGCCTGTAAAACAACATCCATACAGACTGAATCCAACGAAAGCAAAATATCTCCAGGAAGAAGTCAAATACCTGCTGGATAATGACTTTATTGAACCTAGCAAAAACAACTGGAGTTCACCGTGCTTACTTGTGCCAAAATCATATCACAGTTATCGTATGTGCACGGACTACAGGAAAGTGAATACTTTAACAATCACAGACACTTTCCCAATACCGAGGATTAATGATTGCATCGACCGAGTAGAAAAAGCCAAGTATGTAACGAAATTTGACCTACTGAAGGGATTTTGGCAAGTCCCTCTGACGGATCGTGCTCGTGAAATATCCGCCTTTGTTACACCAGATGGATTGTTTCAGTAAAAGGTGATGCCATTCTGAATGAAGAACTCTCCGGCAACGTTCCAACGGATGATCAACGATGTCATATCCGGGCTAGACGGATGTGAAGTGTACGTCAACGACGTCGTCCTGTACAGTGACACCGGGGAGGAACACATCAAGCTCATGCGGAAGTTCTTCGAGAGACTGAGCAAAGCAATGTTTACTGTCAACCTTGCCAAATCTGAGTTTGGTTGGGCGAGGGTGACTTACCTCGGACATACTGTACGACAGGGTGAGGTAAAACCTGTTGATGCCAAAATCAGTGCCATTTCAAGTTTTCCCATACCAAACTGCAAATGCAACTGATGCGCTTTCTTGGTATGGCTGGTTACTACAGAAAATTCTGTCCAAATTTCTTCACAATTACTGACCTTTGATTAACTTACTTAAAAAGAAAGTAAAGTTTGTTTGGTCAGAGCAATGCCAACAGGCATTGATACACTTAAAGCCATACTGCAAAGTTCTCCAGTGTTGTCTGCACAAGATTTCACTTTGCCATTCAAATTAGCTGTAGATCCTAGTGATACGGCTGCTGGTGCTGTTTTATGGCAAGAGGATAGTCATGGGATAGATCAACCTGTTTGCTATATTTCACGCAAATTTAACAAATCCCAGAGAAACTACTGTACAATTGAAAAAGAGTGTGTATCTTTGATATTAGCTTTACAGCATTTTGCAGTTTATGTTACTTCTTCAAATCAGCCAATAGTGGATTATATTGATCACAACCCTCTTGTTTTTCTGCAGAAATTAAAAGGCAAAAATCAGAGATTGTTAAGATGGAGTTAATGTTACAGGAGTTTAATCTTGATATTACACATATCAAAGGCAGAGACAATTTAATTGCAGACCATTTCTCTCGTATTTATAGTTTATTGTTGTTCACACTTTTAATATCACATTTGTAAAAGAATTTGTTTTTCTTTGAAAAAATTTCTTTTTTGAAGAGGGGGTGTGTTATGTAGGTCATTTTCCCCCACACTCATCATGACCTGAGTTAAATTAGTCTGGAACATTCTTAAGGTCACTGTCCTTAATGACCTCACAACCTTGAATTAAATTAGTCATGTTTAGAATGTTCAGGAAATTTACTGAGTTGTGCAAGAGAGATAATTTTAGAAGAGTAATTAGCATGTCAATGAAAGTTCTAGATTGTTCTTATATATCCTTATGTAAGCACATGTGTATAAATAGGGACGTGCATAGCTTGCAATCAGACATTTGGGATCGTTTCTCTTGCTTGTTACTTCACGACTTCGGAAACTCCAGCAGTATTAACTTCAAGACTTTTTAAGACCTTCACTGCCATGCTGGATTTATACTGTGGACTTTGTGCGACTTCAAGCCTGCAAGCCAAAGGACTGTTCATTCATCCGACTGACTCTACAACTCTGAGACTGGAGCTTTGCAGTCCCACCTGAGATAAATAGTCTGTACACTTTTACAGTTTGTAATCTATCCCTGACTTAGCAATTAGTTTTATTTTCGTAATAAATTTCATTTTATACGGAAACAGCTCAGTTCACCTTTTGTTCGTATTCTGTCACGTAACAATGCACTTTTGTAAAATGATGTTCTGCATCTGTAATAGACATATCTAATTTCCAACATACTTGTGCTCGTAGACTGCAATTTTTCATGTTCAGTTGTTACTACAATTATAGAGTGAAAACGCTTACTATTGGACATTTTATCAAAACTGATGTTACATTGCGACCTTGATAGTTATGTAGAAAAAAATCAATATGAAGAGAAAAACACCCTTTTCACCTTGCGTGATTCATGTTTCTCAGGCCTGCATTTTTCTTAACAAGTGAAAGAGTGTATCATTTGAAAATTTGCACTTCAGCAACATTAAGATACATTGTGACAATCTTTGAGGTTATATAACGTATGTATGAAAATAAGGTCTTCATGTCAACGACAGTTCAATGCTGACATGATAAGGGTTCATTTAAGGAGAATCCTTCAAAAACGTAGAATGAGTAATCATAAAGCCTCGTTACTGCTGCTGCATATCTTAACTCTACATCAGTATACTTATTGCAGGTTGGTGTATGAAAGGTAGCGTTAATAATCGTCGTCTTTTGTATTATTTTTTTTCACTCAATGTCTGCAGTCAGTAACAATAACAATGTGCATCACAACTCAGACACATACACTTGTTCTTTTCCTCATCCTTCATTTAATCAAAATCTAAACTGGATAATTCTGTCAAGTAACACACAGATGCATACCAATAGTGTAACGCCCCTCCCTGTAGAGATTTTATCTCGAAGCGTCCCTCACGTGGCCAAGGCTGTGAAGTTCATTGACTCAGATCTTACGAGAAGCAGATAAGAGATAGTGTGATAGTTTAATTAATTATTGGTTAAGATTTCATTGACACAAATCGAGAATGGGATATTCCATGGTGTGATCTTATTTAATCTTAAGAAACAATCAAAGACTGGTGGGAAAATTACCACGTGATAACTTTTGTAATTATGTAAGTTTGAAGATGTATTTAACTTTGTAGAGAGTTAGACGGAGACTTGAGATCAGACCGTTGACAGTGAACGACACGGTCGCCATCTTGCAATAAAGTACAAGGTTGTGTTAAATCTACATCTTGGTGTGTCAGCTTCAGTTACTGAAAGCATTACGATCCAGACTGGTACCTCTCAACTCGTAATTCCCCTAACTACGAGCGCAACAATTTGGTGGAGAATCCGGGTATACTGAAGCAGGACGAATATATGATTCTTAGATCTGGTAGAATTATCAGGCAACAAGAACCAAACATGGCAGAACAAGCAGAAATATTAGTAGTTGTACCACTGAACCAGCAGCAGGATGAGCGATATGACAACCTCCAGCAGCGCATCAGAGAGATACTTCAACAGGTGCAGGGTTTGCGAGACCGAGGGCAAGAAGCCCGACAAGCCGAAATGGATGCTCTAGGTAGGCACGTTGACAATTTGACTATTAGTGCAAATATCATGCCTCCTAGGTACACTGGGCGAGAGAGCGACTGCCCTCAGAAATGGATGAGGAAGTTGAACTGTACGTGCACTTGAGACAATTACAGCCAAACAATATCCGTGATGTCTTTGGTTTGCTACTGACTGATGAGGCTGAGCGTTGGTTTAACTCACAGCCAGAGGAAATCTTGGGAAATTGGGAGGCCCTTAGAAACGCTTTTCGTGAGCGTTTTACCCGACAGGCACCGAGGTGGCGTAATGATGAAGAAATTTGCAGCATTCGCCAGGGGCCGAACGAATCTGTGGAGAGTTATGCAGGTCGCCTGAAAGACAAGTGTGATCGGTATGGTCGAGCTGATGCCGAACTTTTGAGCGCTTTCCTCCAGGGACTACGGCCAAAGCTGAAGAAGTTTGTCGCTGGACGGGACCCCGAGGACTTCAGGGCGGCTTTCACATTCCACAAGACCGGCGAGTTAGTGGTGATCTGCCCGAGGACGATGGTTCTTCGACATCGGAACTGACGAAGGTCGTCATGATGCTGGTCGAACAGAATAAAACTCTGGCAGAAGAAAAGAAGGCCGCCGTACCGCAGGTTGCAGCGACAAGCGGGATTTCACCAGCACCGGTACAAGTAGATACGGTACGTCCTAATTTTAGTGATAATTATGACCAGAGACAGAACTCTTACTCGTACCAACGGAACAATAGTCAGCAATTCAGGAACAATGGGAGACAACAAACTTTTCAAAACCGGCAAATCAATCAAAATGTGGTTTGTTATAATTGCGGAGGGGTTGGGCACATTAAATCTGCATGTCCGAGCGGTAATTATAGTAATAATAATGTTGGGCAAGGTGCTAAAGTTTGTTATAATTGCGGTCAAGCTGGCCATATTGCTCGTAACTGTCCGGCAGGGGGGTGTGGATACCAAGAAAAAATGAATAAAGCCGGCAGGTGTTTGGAGAAAGAATCAGGGGATGGCACCTGTGAACGGCCAGATAAGGGATATTTGATAATGTTAAGAGCGTGTGTAATTTGAATATTGATGATAGTTGTGTACAAGGTATTAGTGTTATCAATGTTAATATAATGAATCAGAGTGTTCCAGCAATTGTTGATACAGGTGCTGCCATTACAGTTGCTCCGGTGAGTTTGTTATCTGAAATTCCTAAATTGCGTAATCAAAGAATTCACAAGTCAAATTTCAACGCAATCAAATTAGCTGATGATCGTCAAATTCCAATTAAGGGAGTTGTAAATGCACGTGTTAATATTAATGGTAAGAAAGTTGTCATGTCAATTTATTTAGTTGAAAATTTGAAACAAAAGTTAATTATTGGTGTTGATTTTCTTACAAAGTATAGAGCTGTAATTGATATTGCTAGTAAGAGATTAAAGCTTCGTTCGGCTTTGGTTGTCAAGGCTACCGAGGGCTTCACTGTTCCACCTCGATCAGAATTAGAAATTTCCGGTAAATTTAATGGTCATATGCCCGATGGAATTCTGGGACATACAGAAAACACCAAAACTTTGGGCCATTTGGGAGTCGTGGCAGCACGTGTTTTATCGATGACAAAGACGAATGAAGTTCCGGTAAGATTAGTTAATACGACCGAAAGGGATGTATACATAAGAAAGGGGACAAAACTGGGGGCGTTCCGTTTTCTTCCCGGGGGTGCCACTGTTCATAATTTGGATATTGATGTTGGTACGAATGTGAATGAGCAAGTAAATGAAACCGCCCATCAACGATTTCTGAGTCAGTTTGATTTTAGTGATTCATTTTTGAGTGATCAACAAAGAAAGAGTTTGCAAGAAATATTATGGAAAAATCGACAAGCATTTGTTGGTGATGATAAGAAGTTGGGTTATTGTGATGTCATAAAGCATAGAATCGAATTAGTCCCGGGGGCTCAACCTGTTAAAATGCCGCCCTATAGAGTTGACCCAGAAAAGCGCAAGGTCATTGAGAAGGAAGTTGATAATTTGCTGGCCCAAGGTATAATTTCCCCAAGCACTTCTCAGTTCTCTTCCCCAGTCGTGCTTGTTAAGAAATCATCATCATCGAACGAATATCGATTCTGCTTAGATTATAGACGAGTAAATTCTCTTACTAAACCGAATGTATTTCCTATCCCAAACCTTACAGAGTCTCTTGAAATGATCGGTGATCAAAATCCCCAGTATTTTTCGACTTTAGACATGATGTCCGGTTTTTGGCAAATTGCCATTGACGAACGAGACACCCACAAAACGGCCTTTGTCTGTCATGATGGTTTGTATGAATTTAATCGACTTCCCCAAGGTATGAGAAATTCAGCTAATTCTTTTCAACGTACTATGCAGTTTATTTTCAGGAATATGTTATGGCATTATGTGTTGGTGTATATTGATGATTTGATTGTCTTCTCAAGGACGTTTGAAGAACACTTACAACATCTCGACGCGGTTTTGTCTCGCCTCCGTGAGGCTGGATTGAAACTTTGTCCTCAGAAGTGTTCTTTTGGTAAGAAACAGGTGAAATTTCTTGGTCATATTCTCGACAAAGATGGAATTTCTGTTGATTCGAAAAAGGTGAGTGCTGTTCGAGATTTCCCCGTCCCCAGGAATGTTTCCGAATTACGTGCATTTTTAGGTTGTGTTGGCTTTTATCATCGTTTTATCAAAGATTTTGCAAAGATTGCTGGTCCCCTTTATAAATTGTTGAAGAAGGAGGTTAAATTTTATTGGAATGATAAGTGTCAGGAAGCGTTTGATACTCTTAAACAAGCCCTTATTACTGCCCCAGTTCTAGGATTTCCACGTTTCGGCGAACCTTTCAAATTATACACAGATGCATCGGCCTATAGCGTTGGTTTTGTATTGACACAAGAGCAAGACGGAGTAGAGAGACCTATCGTTTATGGTGGGCGTTCCCTCAGTGCAGCGCAACAGCGATACACAACTACAGAAAGGGAGGCTATCACGGTTATACATGGTCTGGCCCAATGCGACCCTTACTTGCGTTCAACGAAATTTCAAATTATTACTGATCACGCAAATCTCCCGTATTTGTTCAGAATTAAGAAACCTTCAGGTAGAATCGCTCGTTGGATACTTAAAGTGCAGGGTTATGATTTTGAAATTGTTCATAACCAGGGAAGTCTATTGCGCATGCGGACGGATTGTCTCGTAGGAAATACTCGGAAGTTTGTGACAATAGTTCCGATTTCAGCGGTAGAGATTTCATTGATGATGAGAAATCGGAAGTAGATATTGATTTCGACGCGACAAAATCACATGAAGGTAATGATACAGGTACGTCTACGGAAATTCAAAGTAGCGAATCGGTGGTCCCAGTAAATAAAATAGGTATCCCCTCCGATGATGATGTTGTAACGGATGTACGACAATTGTATACGGAGACTGAATCTAAAACAGGCGCGGAATTACAATCTAGTGATGACGTTGACGATGGCAATCTAGAGATTAGTCGCCGTGACTCGAGTAGTACTGATCAAATAGTAGAGGAAGATGAGGCGTTGACACGGATTAAGAATTTGCAGAGAAAAGATAGTCAGTTAAAATATTGGTTTAATTTTATCGAGAAAGGCGAATTACCGAATGACGATAAATTGGCGCAATACGTGACATGTGATGGTGATAACTATGCAATCATTGACGGTGTGTTATATCATTACTGGAATGCGACAGGTAAGGCTGCAAATAAAGAAAAATGCGTTTGACAGGTTGTGGTTCCCCGATCATTGCAACTTTATATCCTTCAGAGAATGCATGATGATATTACAGCTGGTCATCAAGGCGTACGCCGTACTTTGGAGACTATAAGGTTGCGTTATTTCTGGAAAACAATGATCAAGGATGTTACTGATTACGTAAACTCATGTGTGAAATGTCACTCACGCAAGCGCGGTCCTCGAGGTAAAGCCCCTTTGCTCCCCATCCCCGTGTCCTCAGTTATGCAACGAGTTGGAGTTGATTTTCTAGGTCCCTTGAAAGAAACAAAACAAGGCAATAAGTACATTTTGTTGTTTACGGAATATTTGACGAAATTTAGTTGGGCATTTGCAACCCCTGATATGAAAGCTGAGACAGTTGCTAAGATTATGTTTGAGCAAATCCTTTGTATGTTCGGTTTCCCCAGTATTTTAATCTCAGATCAAGGACCAGCATTTACGTCACAAATTGTCAAAGAAGTTTGTCGTTATTTTGAAATTACAAAACGTTTTACCAGTCCTTATCACCCGAGCTCAAATGGGGCTGTGGAACATATGAACCAGAGTCTTCTGAGTATGTTGTCTATGTATGTGTCTGAAAGAGAAGATGATTGGGATCAATATTTAGCTTCCGTGATGTTTGCGTATCGATCAAGTCCGCATGAGACGACTGGTGTCAGTCCTTTCATGGCAATGTTCGGATATGAAGCGAAACTTCCGGTGGATGTAGAAATTTTGCCACAACAGTCAAGATCAAGAAATATAGATTTCCATTTGAAAGACATAGCGCAGAAACGAAACTTAGCGGTTTGGTTAGCCAAAGAAAACATACACAGAGCGCAAAATGTAATGAAGGAAAGACACGACAGAAAATTGGGCAAGATTGTCAAGTTTAAAGTAGGCGATACAGTCTATTTACACTCTCCAGCAGTGGCAGTCGGAAAAAGTCCAAAGTTCGCCCATCCCTATCGAGGCCCATACACAATCAGCGCGCAAGTATCCCCAGTAAACTACCGTTTACAACCAATAGGAAATGTATTTTCTGTATTTTATGTAGAATAGTTGAACTTTGAGTTTGTAGTTGGATGTATTTTAGTGATTTTATTTGTATTTCTCTATGTATTTTAGATGCGTTAATGTTAGTCTGTAATTTTGTAGGTGCACGAATAATAATTTTATGCTAACTTGTAAAATATGTGATTTCTGCGTATTTTAACCACACTGCCTTACGATTAATGTATTTTTTTATTTTGAGTAGATTGCAATTGTCAACTATCGCCATGCTTCGTCACTCGTTTTGACCAGCGAGGACGCTGGTTATAAAAAAGGTGGGAGAGTGGTACGCCCCTCCCTGTAGAGATTTTATCTCGAAGCGTCCCTCACGTGGCCAAGGCGTGTGAAGTTCATTGACTCAGATCGTACGAGAAGCAGATAAGAGATAGTGTGATAGTTTAATTAATTATTGGTTAAGATTTCATTGAGAACAATCGAGAATGGGATATTCCATGGTGTGATCTTATTTAATCTTAAGAAACAATCAAAGACTGGCGGGAAAATTACCATGTGATAACTTTTGTAATTATGTAAGTTTGAAGATGTATTTAACTTTGTAGAGAGTTTAGACGGAGACTTGAGATCAGACCGTTGACAGTGAACGACACGGTCGCCATCTTGCAATAAAGTACAAGGTTGTGTTAAATCTACATCTTGGTGTGTCAGCTTCAGTTACTGAAAGCATTACGATCCAGACTGGTACCTCTCAACTCGTAATTCCCCTAACTACGAGCGCAACAATACCACTTCCTCGAAATCGACAAATCATGAGGACCTTCTCTTCTAATTGTGATTCCGGTTAAATTTACTTTCAAACCTTTCCACGATGATGAAAACTCTACTTTTAATTAACGTATTCTTTTCAAAACAAATATCAGTAGAATATATACCTGTGGTGTCGGTGTGGTCTTCATTATGGGACACGACAATGTAATTTTTTGTTCAGATTGAATAAAACTATTAAGTATGTCACTATTCTGAATAGGCTGTGGGGTCATGAAGTAAAGCATGAATTCAGCAATCTGGGTTTGGAGTTTTGCAACTGTACAGACTACAGTTTTGCACCTACACATTAATGATTGATTTGAGTAATAAAATTGTATTAAAATCTCTCATTGGTGACCTAGCAAATTAGCACACAGGTGCATATCATTATGCATACCACTGAGGGCACTATACTTCATGTCCTGAACTGAGTCAATATAAAAAATAGGTTTGATGAAACTTTGGTCACATTTGGTAAATGTGGCAGGCCAGAGTTAGTTTATGTTTTATATTTAGGGAGCCTTTTGTAATTACAGGGGGTTGGCCTTGGGAATCCCATGAGCACCCTCCTCTATCCTGGTGTCTAAAATGTGACCTCCCCCTTGTCCAGCATTCTAAAACTTGACCTTCCCCCAATTACTGAATTATTCTCCCCAGGAATAATTGAAAAAGTATAAACTAATTTACATAACAAGTACAATGACCGAGCCTTCAGTACTGCTGCCCCCTTTTTATGAAATAACCTTCTGATTGATGTTCGTCACTCCCCAAGCCTACAAAGTTTTAAATCAAATCTTAAAACACTCCTTTTTAGTTCTGCTTTTAACTGAACTCATCTATTGTATTGATGTTTTTGTTTTGTTTTTAAATCATGTTACCTTTTATAATTTATTGTATTTTACCCAGAGTCTCTGATCACATTTTTTGTGTGGATTCAGTCGCTTTAGAAATGAATAAATTTATTATTATTATCATTATTATTAACTATTATTATCACATACATACATACATACATACATACATACATACATACATACATACAGATCCACAACACATACATACATACATACAGATAGACATACACACACATACATAAATACATTACATACATACATACATACATACATACATACATAACATACATACATACATACATAGATACATACATACATACAAATAGACATATCACATACAGAATTTTGCAACCATATAACCTCCCAGTTGCCATACATGTATAGCAAATGGGAGCTAAAAATGTAAATATTAATTTAGCTCTACACATATTTAATTATAAATCCTTCGATACTTCTGTAAGGATACAGCGTTGAAAGGATTCTCATAGAATTTTGTAAACATAATCTTAAGATCAGTTCTGGTACAAGCAATCTTGCTGTCCTGGATAAACTTGGCCGAACTTTGAAAACACCCCGCTTTCCACGTATTGTCAAGCGTTGGTTGAAATTATTCCACAGTGAAAATGATAGTTACATTAGAGAATGTTACAATTATTAATATAAAATGGCTGAAAAGCGCTACCACTGTAGGGACAAAAGGTCAAAGAGCTCTGTTCAGTTTTGGTTTTGGCATAGCACGGGACATGCAGACAGTACGTGATGAATTACTTTTCATTTTTACTTAAAAAGATGCGCTGATATTGGTAGCCAACTATGATCAAGTGACCTGGCCAATTCTTCAAAGCTGGGCTCATGTCGAGCTTTTAAAAATAATTTCACTTTTGCAAGTGTTCAGTTGTGTAAATGTTGAAATATTTAGAACAGCTGTTTGTAGGTTTAGGATTTCAAACCATAACCTGCTAATTGAAAGTGGCCGTTTTGAAGGTCTAGCCAGAGAAAACAGAATATGTCACTTATGTAATTTGCAATGTGTTGAAACTGAATTTCATTTCTGCGTTATTTGCCCTGTGTATGACGATTGTGTATGACAGATATTGATATCCTTTGTTTAAACAACACATTAAATATATTAAGGATGACAGTTCAGATGATTGACATATTTATTATATCCACATGTTACAAACTGTGATGTTTTGGATAAGGAGTACCTGTATTATGATGCAAGAATCAGAAATTTCAATTCTGTCTTCCGTGCTCTTGGAATTTCTTTTTGTTCATTCTGAAACAATTCTCTAAAGTATGAACACTACGACGTAAAGTTGTTTTACAAAACACAGGAATTGGCCTGCTGGATTACATCCAGGAGAATGCTCATCTCAAAGGCCAGTCCGATAATGGATGCATCATGAAAGATATGATCCTCATATGATGACCATAATGAGAAACAAAGGACAACTATAGGATCACAACGCTGATCAACCGAAACATCAGTCAAAACTCGAGGCTTATTTTTCAATGTGACAATTTTGCCGAAGCAGTGCCACATCCTACAACAAATATCTCAGTCATAAACATATCTTAGTCATAAACATATTTCTCGTTTTACTCATTAGAACTAATACCCATTTAAACCTATCGTTATTAAACTTGCCACATCATGAGTGCATCTCGCCTCTATGTACATTATTACGGACTCATATGTTAAAGCAACTAGGATAGCAATTACCATCAATAATAATAACAATAATATGTATGTTATAATAAGACAATGACCAACAAACTCAGCCACATGATAGTTTTGGTTGAAGTAGTAGAATATATTTAAAACCAGTCTCCAACATAAGTAGAACAACACATTTTTCAAAGATACTTTTGTATTCTTAAATCATAATTATTGAACATATTAGACACATATTTACCACAAATGTAATGCATTCATTACTCTTCTATCAGTGTATGCATGTGAGCCTCTAAACTGGCGGTCTAAACTTGCAGAAAGCACCCATTTCACTTTCACTAGTATTGATAAGGCTTCAAGGGGTCAATGTTTTTGAGCACGTCAAAATCAGTGACTACCACTGGAAATTAATTCTTGTTATTCAATTGGCAGGCTGGGTCATTAGATTTTTCAATCCGAATAGAAAAGCAAACACACACTTTTCTCTTGATTGGGATTAACATACATGATGCAATGAAAAAAGCTTTCTGTTTATCTCTCAGTCCTGACAGAGCTGCCCAATGCTGGTTTACTACATTTAATGATTTATGGTTGCTTTGATATGTGCTGAGATACCCAAGCCAATTGTTTATTTTTAACATTAATGTGTCAGTCTTTCATTCAATGAGATGTAGCACTGAATTGAAATGTACCGCATTTACTTTTCCAACTAACATCTCTCAGTCTTCCTCTAAATATCACCTTTGATGATACAAGCTGAACATAAACACTCGCCACAAACTTTTGTGATGGTTTCCAGTTACTTTGGCAGACAAAACTGCATTCCTGGAGGCACTGTTATTTGGGCTTATCAATAGACATGTATTACAAATCTATTTGAAATTACCTGATGCTAGGATACTATTTTTAAGTTTCTTAGAGACACCCATTTTCTATAAACCACTGAAATACCTAACTGTTGGTGGGGCTTCTCCAGCCTTCTTGTTGAAGTGTATTGTTGAAAGTTTCTGTCATCATTGGAGGATCAAAATCTAATTCAGTATTGCCTGAGTGCGTAAACACAAATAATCTCATATCAGAGTCTTAACACAGGCTGGACATTGTTTAATTTTGCAACATCAGACATTTCAAGGTACACATGCAACCACAAAAACACACAACACAACAAAATCTTAAAATACTTAAAACGATATTTTACATTGGGAATAAAACCACTTCTACACAATCACAGCTGATGACACAGCTTGTTGCCGCATGTGATTACAGCTGAAAACATTCCAGTGTCACTTATTTCCTTTGTACATAACCCTTGGTATATAACCTTTGACCTTCCATTTATGGCACGTAACTGACAAGCTTTGACCTATATTTCCGGCACAGATACCCTCTGATAACCGTGCTCTCGATTGTCCTAAATAAGTCAGATAAGTTTGCAAACTTATAGAATCTGTGCGTTTGTTTTTATCTTTCTTCAATCTGACATGGCCAACCACTGGCAGCTGTCCAGCACTGTTTGCTCTCATATTATCTGATGGCATTTTGAGTCACATTGGAGTCACAAGGAACGAACTAAGGTCAGAAATCTGTTTCTTGTAAACTCAAATAGAAGCTACTCAGGAAATGACCCTCTGGGCGTCTACCTTTCCACGATCCAACTCTCTGGTATCATTCCTGGTATGGATCTACCTATCCACATCACAACTTTTCATACTTCATATCTCCCCATATTCCCTCTTTCTCGGCGTCACTTTGTGTGAGGCCTATCAGCCAGGCGATGTTGCCGTGAGTGTGTGGGGGTTCGAATCCCGTTTGGGTTATAGTTAAAAATTTATATTCAGTCATTCTTCCTCCGTTTGGGCCTTGGATTCCATCCTGACCCAAATTACTCGAAAATTCTGCTAGTTTCCATGCTTTCGGCCTCGCAGGGTGGCGTCCAACCTTGGGGCAACTGCTTGACCTTGGCTGTAGGTCATCAATTGCCCCTTCCACTCCGCTTGCTTGACCGAAGGGGCCCTCTCCCAATTTTGTAGTGGTAGTCATGTTTTACTTTACTCAGATCCACAGAATAGTTTTGTATGGCTTTCTATTGAAGTTTGGATGTTATTACATGCACTTGCAGTTTCCTGTAGGTTGCTTTATACTCATTTAATATGCAGTTTCCTTTGAGTTGCTTTTTTATTCGTAATAGAACTCATGTTAGTTTATCATCAATGCAGTGTGGTGTGTTCAAAAAATAATATTTAAATAATGTTACCACAGTGTTTTTAAAGGTAGTAATAATTGAAGCAAGATCTGGAACCATTTTGTCGCATTTCGTTACTTTTATCTCTACAAATGTATAAATTTTGGTTCAAAGCCAAAACAAGTAGGCCTATTAATGGGGCAGAGGCTACAATGTTGATGATTTTTTTTCAATATTCCTATGCAATATATCAAATAAAGTTTCTTGCCGTCCCTATACAGCGTACTGAAACAAAATATTAAGTAGATATAAATATTGGTGTTTACTCAATTAGAGTCCAGACTGAAAATCGTTTGCCAATGACACGAGTGCACAGGAGACATACACGGGCTTTGTTTGCAAGCTGAATAGTGGAGAATTCAATATGCAGAAGAGAGTAGAACAGGAACACACTTGTACAAACTGCACAAAAATATTGTCAAAATTATCAGTGTTTATACAGCTACTGCCTACGGGCAGTGAAACTCTCACTGCATACAGGCAGTGATAGACATACTGTAGCTCTGGCTATGAAGTAGTCTAAGAAGAGTACGGGTCATATGATGCTCATTACAGTGAAACATACTTGTACACAAGATTATTATTATAAACTTTCTCACGCCTAGCCTATACCAAGTAACTCCTCCACTAGTGGTATATGTGCCTATGGAGTCTTTTGAAAGCTCTTACATCACATCCTCCGGCTAAGTGATGATCACATAGTTATTTTCCTGCAGGTATAAAATACACGTGATTCCGAAAAAGTCTCCATTACTTTTCAGAGTTATAAAACAGTGTCCATGTCTAAATTCACTTGCCCATGGTATATGGTCTATGTGCAAGCTTTTGCTCGAGTAACTAGTCACAGACGTGAGTTAATATCCCACAGCATCTTGACTAGATTGGTCAACTGTACACAGCTTAGTAGATCGTATACCGAAAGACCTGGCCTGGTCAACAATTTCCAAGTAAAACGTCTAAATGGACCATTTCCAGCAAGCAGAGATGTTCCAAACATAGGCATTAAGGTAGGCACTACCTCTGTATGGTGTAGTATCAGGCAATTGCATCGGTTTGCATGTAGAAATGCAAGAAAGCATTCTTGCACTATTGTCATTTTCATGAAAATTTCATTAAACGTAAGCGTGTCTGCAGATGAAAAAGCACTGATGTAGAGTTAATTTGGGTCCTCTAACTCAAAATGTCCGATGAACCCCCTGGTTTTGTATTTATTTCTGTCGGTACAATCGCTCACAGCACAACATATGGAGAAATCAGATTAATGACATTTTTCCCTGACATGTTTTTGCCTGGCCTTTCGCTGAAATCACCGCAAATCGCAAAGAATGCCCATTTAACGCGATTGGAACTAATTTGGATAAAAGGATTGTAAAGTAAAGTCGGTTTAAACTGCAAATGAAACCTCATCTACATTTTGCTTAAGTCACACACATGTTTGTATGAGTAGTTTGTAATATTGCAACATTCAGCTATAGAGCGCCTAGCACTTTTGAGAAATTTGAAGATATGAAGATCCAATTAGTTCCAATCGTGTTATTTGTAGTAGGAAGGCATGGGGTAAGGCTACATTTGGACCCCAAAATGTAAGACAGAAACCTGTTCTCTTTTCTTCTTTTATTTTTGTTCATATAACTGAAAATATGAAAAAAAAAATAGGAAATGACAATATTCGGTGACATGTTTTGGGCTTGTTCTTTACTGAAAACATGTAAAACTGCCAGAAAAATACCCTCTTGAAGATAAAAAATGCTTTCAATAAGGGTACTTTGGGTCTTATAACTCAAAAAGTCGGACGGGAACTTTCTCTTTGTGTCTCTTTTCGTTTCAAAATTGACCAGAGAACAAATATATGCAACAATTAGGAAAATGACGATACATTTAGACAAGTTTTGGGCATGATCTTCGCTGAAATCATTCAAAGTGATGATTGTCCATTTGTACTTGAAAAGGCATGCGGTTTGGCAACTAGGACCTCCTTACTCAAAAAAGGTGGACGGGAACCCCCTTTTTCTGGTTATTTTTTCTGATGTATTTGATCACAGCACAACGTCTGTATGTAAATCAGAAAAAATTACAATATTCCTAACTTTTCAGGAGACACCCTCCTTTAACCCACTGATATCGCAGTGTTTAAATTTGCTTTAGGAAAACAAAACAAATCTTCGTGATATTGAAACTTTATTCTTTACCACTCATTTCCAATCGACATAATGCTCTAGGCTTTAGAAAATCAATCTCGGCCTTTGAACTAGTTTTTACTGATTTCGTACAAACTTCTCCTTAATATTTTTTGCAGGTATATATATTTCACCTTCAGATTTGATGCCCTTTCAGTCCTACATTCCCTTCCCTTCTTCTGTATTTATTAAGTCCTAAAGAGCGATTTCATTTTTTTCTGAGCAAATATTAAAAGCATCTCAACTCATTAGACATGCAGTTCATATATTAAATATGACACCGGAAAACATAATGGCAGGAGAAGAATCTTGATTTGGAAGATTTTAAAATAACTTAAATACGTTGTTTTATTTATGGAGTCCCCATATGTAATGATGCAGTACACTGACTACTTTCGAGTTCTTTTGTAATTCTAGTGACAAGTGTGGCTGTACTGCTAAGCCTGGTCCAATTGTTGCCACAAGAGAAAAATTAAGGTGTTGAAGTGAAACAAACGATATCAAGTGTGTTTAGTGTCCTACAAAAGCAAACAAGACATCGTTTTGCCATAGGTAATAGCTACCTTGATCTCTTGTCACATTCTTGAGTTGCACTCAACTTAATTCTTCATCAGACTCAGACATAAGTTGTCGCCTTCCGGTCGTCGCCGCTTTCCCACCTAAATACCTCTACACATGGAACTAGCTCCAGACAAAACAGGATGGAAAAATGGAAAATTTCCAAGCGCATATTAACAAGTATTATCAGTCTTGCAAACATTCAACAATTCAAACCATTAACAATTCTTTTCTCCCTTTAATTTTAATCACGCAGCCAATTCTTATTCTTATTCTTTACTGGAATCCAATCAGCTTTCTACAAAGTAGTAGATCTTTTGAATGGAGCCAAACAAATCGACATTGATATAAAATACTCCAGAGAGGAAAAAGGATGGGTAAAGAAGGCATGAGAGAGAACATTTCATTTCGAATGCGTGTGTCAAACTGTATCTCACGCCAAGCATGGATGACGATTATAATACTGATAATTGGCTTTATTGATAGGAGTATCGAGATACTTTACAAACGACATTCCCGCCAGGTATTTGCTTCGGCAGCGACGTCTTGACTGTTAAATGCCACTTCTGCAAATCCTCGTTCATTAGAATAATTAGGCCTACAGTATTTACTGTTAAGGTGAGAGTGCACTCTGTATTTGTTAGACAGGCCCACATCACAAATTTACTTTTGCACCGAAAATATTTACACATGTAATACCACTAATGATATTTTCACCGCAGACGGCAACGAAAGGGTCTCGCAACTTTTGTTTTGGTTCCTAAAAACAGGTCTATAACTCACCCTTTAATGAATACTTCTTTACGGATTATCGAAGAGACAAACTAGTTCCTGGTTAGGTTGCAATTGTGATATCTAATTGTCCAAAATGTGTGCACAAATAATCTAAATTTTAGAAAATGTTGTCATTTCGTAGAGCTTGTGATAGATATTTTACTGATGGTTCTAATTAAAAGCGGCGTGAAAGATCAAAATATGCTTCAGCTTTGATTAAGTACAATATATTGAAAATAAAAGGAAAACAAATTATAGAGGATGTATATCAAGGCAGCGATCTCGTGGCAGACATTACTGCGTTTGATATAAACTGTGATATGCAACATTCATATTTGAATGTCAAGTTCCACTGATCTTAATCATCGATACTTTACATACATTTTAAAGGCAAAGGCAAGAAATATGTTTTAAGAGCCCGAAAGTGTGTCTTTTGTCTCAAGGCTGACTTATCTGTGTCAAATGAAAGGGAGAGCAGCCATTTGTCATCGTAAACTCTAAATAAACCTGGTACACATTTTATCACCTGAAGTTTGCTATTGTTGACGTTTATTGTGTCGGGGCAAAAGTGCGATTTTTATAGTACTTTCCGTGGTAAAGTACAACCTTGAATAACATTTGTTCGTCCGGCCATTCGTGGGATGAAAATCCGTGAGATTGTGAACAAAGGTTGACGGGTCATCTATGATGAAAGTAGGGAGCTCGGCCTTTATGGATTTATATTTGACAGTAGTATCTTTTACTGGAATCTTATATTGGTCATTTTACTCTTGACCCGTCGACACTCATAACGTTATATATATATATATATATATATATATATATATATATATATATATATATATATATATATATATATATATATATATATATATATATATATATATATATATATATATATATATATGTGTGTGTGTGTGTGTGTGTGTGTGTGTGTGTGTGTGTACTGGCCAGTAGGGCATGTTTTTCAGCAATCTAATTAAAATCAGAAGTAGAGCTGGCGATGTTTCCACCTTTGCATGTTTCCTGTTGTTTCTGTTCATGTTGTTAGCTTACAGTCGCCTCGTTAGGAAATACGTCTTCCGTTCACCGTGAGACTGTTGATTACGGGTTCACTCCATCAGAATCAAGAAGAGGGTTGCTGAATTTTACAATGGGCACAAAGTCATGGTTCTGAATACCCCTGTTTGGGTTCATTTTGAACTCATGGAGAGGCTAACGTTTCCACACTATTTTTTGTGCAAATCGTAAATTTTGTTTTCCTCGTCGAAGAATGAAAGGATCGCGGCCCGTTTCGATTTGCCAACACATATAGCTTGCATAGTTAGATAAAGTCTCCTAAATCGTCACAATTTTAAAAGCTAAGAAACACAGCAACCCAGTAAGCGATAGAGTGTCATTAGGAATTTTGCTGAGAAATGGACCTTACAACTGCATTTATGTCAGGATACCAACATTTATTGTTGTTTATGGTACGACTCTCTCGTAAAGTAGTGGGTCAAGTGAAATTCCAACGTCTGAAAAATGTGAAGGCCACCAAACGTTTATCGTAAATCATACAACGCTCCTATACAGGGTACTAAGTATAGACCCCTCCCCCTAACAAAAACGGATACTACATTTTTTTCTAAATTCGTTATACAGGTATATTCATTCTAAAGAGCTCTTTCGACAGTACCCGACTCATATTCGCAAGCAATCTCACCCTATCACCTGCCACAGCAAATTACATGAAGATGACACGGAACCAACACATTGATTATCAGGTCCGACTCAAAAAGATGCAAAGTAAAGATAAGAAGCGCTATTAATCAGGTCATAATTCAGAAAGATCTATGACAGTTCAACCGGAACAGTATGCAACGCTGTTTTGTATTGATGTTTATAAATCCGACATGATTTGCGTAAGCAGAATATTACAGTGAGTGTAATAAGCTTACCAAGACGTTTCAGCGAACAGAATATACGGATCGACTCTCAGACTTTTTAAATTCTGTTTTGATCTATCACTTGTTATGGTTCATTTTGAAGGTCATTGAGTGACTAACGATTCACGAGCATAATCTTGTGCAAATAGTAAATATAATTTTCTCAATCGAATCGACGTAAGAATCGCTGCCACTTCTAATTTGCTCAAACGACGGCATAGAGACAGGTAAGACTAAGTCCCCAGCATGCTCCCCACATGTAACGCGACTTGGATAATTCTAACTTACCTTGAGAGTCTTCGGGTCAGTGGTCCCTTTGAATCCCGGGTTTAACCTTTCAGCGTGGCTGTTGGTTAGACCCCTTAGCTAGGTTATAATTATCGGCACCTCGATACGATCTCACTGCATAGATTGAGTTTCATGTTGGGAGTTCTCCTGGTGATTTATTTGATGTGGTAAAGTCCCCTTCCCCGTTTCTACCGCTGGCTGCGCTTCTCAAAGGATTCAGATATACGAAGGTAAATGCTACCATAGAAGAGTAGACTCGAAGAAAGTGGAACTGCACGTAACACGACATTTTTATTTTTATAATATGTACAAAAAACGACTATATTTTGCAGGGGTTGAACAACGCACGCCCCCAAAAAGTCATTAAAATCATGATAAGCAACATTAAAATGTCTCTCATTCAAAATGTAAGAACTTTATTGCCAAAAAGTTGTTTTGTATTGAAAGAACATCATGTGAATGTTTTTTAGAAAATTTGACCCAGCCAGAGTGGAGTTCGCTTGAAGTTGGGAGGAGAGGGAAGTCAGGAACTCGTGTAATATGGATAAATTTGCATATATTTACACTTCTTTTTTCCAAACTTACGACTGTTTGACAAGCTAAAAAGGTGAACCAAATTAATATTTTAATCTTTCGTTGACAAATTATTTAGAATGAATCTTTGCAAAAAAGTGATTTTTAGCACAATACGCTGTATTATGAGCAGCACAACTTAAAATGCGAAGCCGTGCAAATGACATTGGCGTTCGGTGTTTCGTCGTCTACGGATTCTGATCACATGATATACTCATGTGGTTGTGCTTATTAATATGCAGTCAAAATAGGGCCAATACCTTACCCTATTTTCGTGAGCAGCGCAGCCAGCGGTCGAATTAGGGCAGGAGACCGGACTACACATCATGATATTGGTATGCCACTTATTGGCGAAAAAATGATTCATTGTGACTACATTTGCGATACATTTCATTTTTGACAAATAAAAGCAGGAGCTTTACGGATTTGTACGTTGAGAGGATAAAGGAACATGTTATGGCTCCTTCACAAATAACGGTGAGAGGGATGGAGGAATCGTGATTGAAATCTAGGCTTACTATTAGATCCACCTCAATACCCTTTAACAATTTTCCAAGTCCTCTATCTACATACTCACCCTTTTTCAAGTCGTGAAAATTATCATACAGCCCCATATCGGTTCTCAGACTATAGACACTTAAGAAACAGAGTCAAAAATCTTACTTTTAAATTCAAATCACAGTACTTCAACAATCTCCTATTATCTCGTGACATGAATATATCAAAGTACTGGAAATCATTTCGCGAACTTGCTCCACCAAAATTGTCAAGTACGCCAACCAAACTTAGATCAGGTACAAATACTTTTACTGATCCTAAACAAATTTAAAATACATTCAATGAATACTTTATTAACATCATCAACAAGCTGTCTTCCAAATGCAACAGTAGCCCAGTCAATCTTGACAAACTGTCAGATTTCGTCAGTATCAAAAAGAATCCTCTTTCAATTTTCGACATTCCACCCATGTCTTTTAATTTCGTTCTCTCCCATCTCAATTCTCTAGATTGTAAGAAATCTCCAGGTTCAGATTTACTTCCACCCAAATTCTTAAAGATGGCAGCCAACACTATAGCACCTTCTCTCACGTATGCATTTAACTGCTGCATTGTTAAAGATCAGTTTCCATCTTCATGGAAATTGGCTTGTGTTAGTCCAATCTATAAAAAAGGTTCAATAGATGAACCTGGTAACTGCAGGCCAATAAGTGTACTTCCTGTACCTTCCAAACTCCTCGAGCGCCATGTTCACAATCACCTTGTACAATTCATGGAAACACACAATCTCTTCTTTTCTAATCAATCTGAATATAGGGACGCAATAGCTGTTATGGTCATGATTTGAAGGGTACCGCAAAATCACCATTTTCCAACCCAAATGCATTTTCGTCAAATCTGTCTTCTTGTAAGTTATCTGCTGAGCTTATTTTTTAACCTAACCTCACTTGTTTGAAATCATTTGAAAGGGAATTTATTCCTCTTTAAGATGACATATTGTATTATGCAATATCTTCTACAGTTTTTGTGAAATATGACCAAAACTTACCCCATACCCCAAAATTTAACATTGCAAATTACAGTAAATCTCAAATTCTACAAATTTTTTAGCTTGGCATAATAAAAAATGCAATGCTTTGTATGAAATCTGTTTTATTTGATATAGGGACATGTCAGAAATATGAAATGGACTAACAGAAAAAATATTGGGACTCTACAGCTGTAATAGTCATATTTTGAAGGGTACCGCAAAATCACAGTGTTGCAGATTTGCATGCATTTTTGTTAAACCTGTCTTCCTATAAGTCATCTGCCGAGCTTGTTTTTGAAAACATATGCAGATTTTTTGTGTCTAGCTAAAAAATTTGTAGAATTTGATTTTAGTTATGACTGCAATTTTCAATGTAAACTTTGGGGTATGGGGTAAGTTTTGGTTATATTGCATGAAAACTATACTAGGTATTGCATGTTACAATGTGTCATTTTAAAGATTAGTGAATTGTTTTTCTAGTGATACCTAATAAGTGAGATTATCTTCAAAATAAGCTCGGCAGATGACTTAAAAGAAAACAGATATAACAAAAATGCATGCAAATCTGCAACACTCTGGTTTTAATGTAGCCTTCAAAATATGACTGTTACAGCTGTAGAGTCCCAATATTTTTCTGTTAAAAGTCCATTTCATATTTCTGACATGTCCCTATATCAAATAAAACAGATACAATAGCAAAAACGGACAGATTTTACATGTCTAGGTAAAAAATTTGTAGAATTTGATTTTAGTTATGACTGCAATTTTCAATGTAAACTTTGGGGTATGGGGTAAGTTTTGGTTATATATCATGAAAACTATACAAGATATTGCATGTAACAATATCTCATTTTAAAGATTGGTAAATTATCTTTCTAATGATACATAACAAGTGAGGTTATATTCAAAACCAAGCTCAGCAGATGACTTATAGGAAGACAGGTTTAACAAAAATGCATGCAAATCTGCAACACTGTGATTTTGCGGTACCCTTCAAAATATGACTGTTACAGCTGTAGAGTCCCAATATTTTTTCTGTTAAAAGTCCATTTCATATTTCTGACATGTCCCTGTATCAAATAAAACAGATTTCATACAAAGCATTGCAGTTTTTATTATGCCAAGCTAAAAAACTGGTAGAGTTTGAGATTTACTGTAATTTGCAATGTTAGATTTTGGGGTATGGGGTAAGTTTTGGTCATATTTCACAAAAACTGTAGAAGATATTGCATAATACAATATGTCAGCTTAAAGAGGAATAAATTCCCTTTCAAATGATTTCAAACAAGTGAGGTTAGGTTCAAAAATAAGCTCAGCAGATGACTTACAAGAAGACAGATTTGACAAAAATGCATTTTGGTTGGAAAATGGTGATTTTGCTGTACCCTTCAAAACATGACCACAACAGCTATTGCGTCCCTATATTTTTTCTGTTAAAATTTCATTTCGTATTCTAGGGATCCCAAGGCTTCTGAAAAATACAGGTTTGTTATCCTGTGGGGGTGGGGTGCACGTAGACCCCCTCTAGCCCAGGCCTACTGTTCTGTATTGCTAATTTTCCATTCCCTTTTGATGCCAAAGGGGACTTTGGTAGTATTTGTAATGCTTACGTTGATGATCAAACATGAAGCGTTTTAAGAGATAAGTAAGTAAACACGATTGGAACTAATTTCGGATAATTGGAATTTCATATTTTTAAATTTTTCAAAAGTGTATGTTGGGTGCCAAATAGTTGAATGTTGCAATGATACAAATTACTCGTAAAAACAAGAGTGTAATGTAAAAATGAAACCAGATGAGATTACATTTGTAGATTAACTCGACATTACTTCACCACCCAATTATCCCAAATTAGTTCCAATCGTGTTAGTAGAAGATTAAGTAGACGATGCACATTTTCAGTCTGTAAAAATACATCTGCAAAAACCAACTTGACACAATAACATTAAACAATGTTTCTGCACACGATGCACTGACTTTGACTGGCAACACTGCAATATTTAACACAGGAAAGAATTTTGTCATCGAAGTCACTCATCATGATTTGGCTGCCTTCTTTCACAACCTATACATCACGGGGAGAAACATAATACATTTCCAATAGGTGAAAAATGAGATCAATCGTGACTTTTAACAACAGATTATAACATATAAGGAAAGATTTTTATTACATTCTATACATACGGATATGGCCAAGTTGATGAGGTTTGGAAATATGAAGAGACCACAAACAGTTCTCTGTGAAAATTTAGTCTCTTTTTAAGGAAACATTGTGCGTAGAACCTGTAACATAACTGAACCAAGAAGTCCTCATATTAACCGGTAAAAAGATTTCTGAACTGTTTTCTTAGGGCTTTAGCTACCATGGACATGTAGGCAATCACAATGACATTGTCTACAAGGATGACGTTTCTAGGACTCGCCCCATGGGCTATGCATCTGAGGTTGAAAGAAAGCCATTCTAAAATGGATGGTCACAAAATGAGTAAACTTTATGCAACATCTACACGTTATTTTTATGATTCTATGGCATTTTTTAATTGGACAAAGTCAGGGGCTGTCACGGCTGGCTTCCAGTGTAAAAGGTGGGAATATCTTTAAAAAATTGTAAAAAATGGCCATTCTACAAGATAAAAAAGCAACAATGATTCCACAAGAGCTGGTATACTGTGGTAACTGCCGGCTAAGGTGTGCATCTGTTATTATTACAAAAGCATGTCGCACAAGCAGAATTAGATATCTTTTGTTTCAATTACATCTTGGATCTATCGAGGTAGAATGTGCTTCGGAAACAGAATTTTAACTCAAACTTTTACAATTCTTTTCTTATATACCACTTGTTGGAGCTCATTTTAAAGTTCTCGATGCAAGGAATATTTTTACTTTCTGAGTTTTTCGAAAATCAAAAAGTTCATTATTATCCACGGAAGTACCACATGACTGCTCAATCACGGCAATGTGACAATTTTGCTGAAGCAGTATCAAATCATTGCAAACAGCCATAATATATATACTAATCACAAATGTATTTCTCAATTTATGGCCCAGAAGTTTTAATAATGTGGAAGTAAACTAATGCCAAATCACGAAGTACTTCTGGTTTCTATGAGCATTATTACAAACTTGTATGTACACAACTGGGATAGTGACAACCATCAAGAACATATATTACAAATTAGCAGAAAATGAGACTGACAAATCACTCGGATGATATTTTGGTGGCGGTAGTGGGGTATACATTTGTACTTAAAACCAGTTTTTAAAACAGTATAATTGCAAATTTTGAATGATAATTTTGCATTCTTAAATCATAATTCTGATAAGAACATATTTTGACCAAAAATGGAATGAATGTATTACTCTTTTATCAGTGCTGCATGTTCAATATACTTAGCCTCCAAACTGGCAGTCTACACTTGAAGAAAGCACCAAAACCTCAAAACCAGTGGCTAGACTGAAAAATTCGTCGCTCGAGGGCGCTCTAAGAGGGAGCATAGAGAGCGCCCTCGAACGACAGATCTTTCAGTTTTAATCAGTTCCTTGCTCAGGAAATTAATTCTGGTTCAGTTACTAGCAGGCTACAGCTGGGTTGTCACATTTTAACCATGTGGTAAATGATTCAATCAAAAAGCTTGGAACCAGATCAAACTAGTTCGGGGGGGGGGGGATGGAATCAAACCAGTGAAAAAGTACAAAAACAATCCTACTACCTGACACAGAAGCTACAGATATAGATAAGCATTGTATGAACTCAGTTGTCGAGGAAACAGAATGAGAGCAGAGACTAGTTTTATTTTGAGTCCAGTTGAGAAATTCTCATCCTTGGTACTTTACTATGCTTTGGCAGACATGATATAGAGCTCCCGAAGGCACTGTTGTTTGGGCTTATCAATAAATATGTATTTGAAACCTAGTTGACAATATCTGATGCTTTGATATTACTGACAAATTTGATAGAGTCCCAGATTTCCTATACACTGCTGTAACACCAAACTGTTGGTAGGGCTCCTCCACTCTTCTCGCAGAAACACATTGTTGAAAGTGTCTTTTCATCATTGGAGATTCTAGCTCTAACTCTGTATTGCATGAGTGCGTGAACACAAATAATCTCATCCATGAGTCTTGACACA
The DNA here is from genome assembly GCF_041260155.1 of Ptychodera flava. Taxonomy (NCBI): domain Eukaryota; kingdom Metazoa; phylum Hemichordata; class Enteropneusta; family Ptychoderidae; genus Ptychodera; species Ptychodera flava. The sequence goes on along the minus strand of NC_091929.1, from coordinate 51,342,183 downwards.
GGCTGGAAATTGTTTAATTTTGCAACATCAGACATTTAAAGATACACAAGCAACCACAGAAACACACAACACAAAAAATTCTTAAAATACTCAAGGATATTTTACATTGGGAATAAAACAACCTTTACAAAATATTTATGACACAGTTTGTTTGTCACATGTGATATACTGCTGAAAACATTTCAGTGTCACTGATTTCCTTTGTACATAACCCTTGGCATATAACCTTTGACCTTTCATTTATGGCACTTGACTGATAACCTTTGACCTATATCTCTGGTACAGATACCCTCTGATATTTATCATATTCTCTTGATTATCCTCAATAAGTTTGCAAAATTTAAACAATCTGAGCATTTTTTTTATCTTTATTCTGACCTGACGAACCACAGGCAGCTGTCCAGCATTGTTTGCTCTCATATCATGCGGTGTTTTTAGTCACATTGGAGTCACAATGAACAAAATGAACAGGGTCGGAAAGAAAGGTCAGAATTCAACTCTTTCTTGCACACCCAAGTAATTAATCTACTCAGAAAAGAAACAAAATATCCAGGGTCTGGTTATAGCTTTGCTTAATTTCTGTCAATGTTTGAGTAACTTGAATACATGAGCACCAGTGTCTTCATAATAATATGGTGAAACTGAAATACAAAATTATTTTGCTTGTCTGAAATATCAGTGGTTTCCTTTCAATATCTATAAATTAGGTACGGTGTGATTTTCAGAACATCAATACAGCACAGGCACTGATAATATCTGCTTTCATCCTGCAGGCAAGTGACACTTTCTTTGACATTTTTCTTGTACAAAGGAAAGAACAGAGAACACCAGGTTTCCAACAAAATTATATGCATAAAGGTTTGGAATATAGAAAACCAGACAAAGGTGTATAAAGATTTTAATACTTGGAGAGAAATCATCCTGGAGAAATTCCTGTATGTGAATAATATAATATTTCAATAAACTGCTTAGTCCCTGTGTTTATGTATGTAATTTTTTTTCTAATTGACAATGATTGCTTTTCATGGATACCAATCATTTCTACCTATGTTGTGAACATGCGTACAAGAGTCTGTCAGGAATTTTGTCAATAAACTCCTCCATCGCAATTATTTGGTTTATTGTTTTCCACACTGATAAAAAGCTGAGATTATACAGCTCAGGAATTTTATCTGAAGTCAGACAACCTTTCTGAAATAATAACTGTTGTAAATAACTGCAGGAAAAAGTACTTTCAGAATAATTCTTTTGTTTCTTTTCAGTTAAACTACATTCAGTTTGCAATGGGATGTATACGAGTCTCAGTAAATGTTTCAATATATTTGTTAGAATTATTACAAGACCAGCCGTTGCAAAATGCCTTTTTTCTTTCGAAGCTTTGAAATTCTGAATGAAGTGCCAATATAGCCACCTAAAAAAGTTACTCCAATAATTATGTAAACACATAGTATTATTTGTTTCAACTAAAAAATATTTCCTAGCAAAATTTGGCGAGACTATATTCCAATGGTCAGTTTTATTAAAGTTCATTATACAGTCACTTGCTCCTATTATATAGTCCACAACAAACCTTGATTTATTCCGCATGTCAATGAGATGAGTAAAATTACACTTTGATTACATTCTCTCACTCTTTTTTACACCAGCATTCAAAAAGTTCAAATTGCCTGAAATATTTCTTCCGTATAGCTAGGTGCACACATTGTATTCTGCTTGGAACCCTGATCCGGATCAAACTGGCTATCAAACTGGTCGGTTCTGCTGTGTTGCTGAAGCTACAGATATACAGAAGATGAGCATTGTATACACTTACTTTGCAATGAAGCACATTGAGACCGCAGACTTGTTTTATTTTGAGTACTCAGCATGATTCAAGGGGCCAACTGAAAATATTGTTTAGATTAATCTACTTTTCCAACATGTCTTTCTCTCAATATCACCTTTGATGATGAAAGTTGACATCAACACTCGATCGCCACAAACTCTTGTGATTGTTTCCAGTTGAGAAATTCTCATCCTTGGTAATTTACATTGGCAGACAAAACTCAGAGTCCCAAAAGGCACTGTTGTTTGGGCTTATCAATAAACATGCATTTCAAATCTATTTGACAATACCTAATACCTCGATATTACTGGTAAGTTTGATAGAGTCCCAGATTTCCTATAAACCAAAACTGTTGAATGGTTGGGTATCTCCACTCTTACTATGACATGTTGTTGAAAGTGTCTGGTCATAATTGGAGGATCTAACCTGGTATTGCATGAGTGTGTGAACAAAAATAATCTCATCCATGAGTCTTGACACAGGCTGGAAATTGTTTAATTTTGCAACATCAGACAATCAGAGGTACACAAGCAACCACAGAAACACACAACACAAAAAATTCTTAAAATACTCAAGGATATTTTACATTGGGAATAAAACAACCTTTACAAAATATTTATGACACAGCTTGTTTGTCACATGTGATATACTGCTGAAAACATTTCAGTGTCACTGATTTCCTTTGTACATAACCCTTGGCATATAACCTTTGACCTTTCATTTATGGCACTTAACTGATAACCTTTGACCTATATCTCCGGTACAGATACCCTCTGATATTTATCATACTCTCTTGATTATCTCAATAAGTTTGCAAAGTTTAAACAATCTGAGCATTTTTTAATCTTCATTCTGACCTGACGAACCACAGGCAGCTGTCCAGCAGTGTTTGCTCTCATATCACGTGGGTTCTTAGTCAAATTGGAGTCACAATGAACAAAATGAACTGGGTGAGAAACAAAGGTCAGAATTCAACTCTCTCTTGCAAACCCAAGTAAATAAGCTACCCAGGAAACAAACAAAATATCCAGGGTCTTGTTATAGCTTTGCTTAATTTCTCTGTCAATGTTTGAGTAACTTGAATACATGAGCACCAGTGTCTTCATAATAATATGGTGAAACTCTGCAATACAAAATTATTTTGCTTCTCTGAAATATCAGTGGTTTCCTTCAATATCTATAAATTAGGTACGGTGTGATTTTCAGAACATCAATACAGCACAGGCACTGATAACATCTGCTTTCATCCTGCAGGCAAGTGACACTTTCTTTGACATTTTTCTTGTACAAAGGAAAGAACAGAAACAACTAGGTTTCCAACAAAATTATATGCATAAAGGTTTGGAATATAGAAAACCAGACAAAGGTGTATAAAGATTTTAATACTTGGAGAGAAATCATCCTGGAGAAATTCTGTATGTTAATAATATAATATTTCGATAAACTGCTTAGTCCCTGTGTTTATGTATGTAAATTTTTTTCTAATTGATTGCTTTTCATGGATACCAATCACTTCTACCTATGTTGTGAACATGCGTACAAGAGTCTGTCAGGAATTTTGTCAATAAACTCCTCCATCACAATTATTTGGGTTTATTGTTTTTCACATTGATAAAAAGCTGAGACTATAAAGCTCAGGAATTTTATCTGAAGTCAGACAACCTTTCTTATTCCAATTTTTTCTTCTGAATAATAATTGTTGTAAATAACTGCAGGAAAAAAGTACTTTCAGAATAATTCTTTTGTTTCTTTTCAGATAAAAAACTAAATTCAGTGTGCAATGGGATGTATAACGAGTCTCAGTAAATGTTTCAATATATTTGCGAGAATTATTACAAGACCAGCCTATGCAAAAAGCCTTTTTTCTTTCGAAGCTTTGAAATTCTGAATGAAGTGCCGATATAGCCACACAAAAAAGTTACTCCAATAATTATGTAAACACATAGTATTATTTGTTTCAACTAAAAATATTTCCTTGCAAAATTTGGCGAGACTATATTCCAATGGTCAGTTTTATTAAAGTTCATTATACAGTCACTTGCTCCTATTATACAGTCCACAACAAACCTTGATTTATTCAGGATGTCAATGAGATGAGTAAAATTACACTTTGATTACATTCTTTCACTCTTTTTTACACCAGCATTCAAAAAGTTCAAATTGCCTGAAATATTTCTTCCGTATAGCTAGGTGCACACAGTGTATTCTGCTTGGAACAAAGTCACCCTGACCGGATTTTACCAGTTATCATACTGATCCGTTCTGCTGTGTTGCAGAAGCTACAGATATATCATAGATGAGCATTGTATACACTTACTTCACAATGACACACATTGAGACCGGAGACTAGTTTTATTTGGGTACTCAGCATGATTCAAGGGGCCAACTGAAGATATTGTTTAGATCAATGTACATCTGCAACATGTCTTTCTCTCAATAACACCTTGATGATGAAAGTTGAACATCAACAATCGCCACACACTCTTGTGAGTGTCCAGTTGAGAAATTTCCATGCTTGGTACTTTACATTGGCAGAAAAAAATCAGAGTTCCAAAAGGCACTGTTGTTTGGGCTTATCAACAAAAGTGCATTTCAAATATATTTAACAATAATTGATACTTGAATATTACTGTTAAGTTTGATAGAGTCCCAGATTTCCTATAAACCACTGTAACACCAAGCAGCTGAATGGTTGGGTATCTCCACTCTTACTATGACATGTTGTTGAAAGTGTCTGGTCATAATTGGAGGATCTCACCTGGTATTGCATGAGTGCGTGAACACAAATAATCTCATCCATGAGTCTTGACACAGGCTGGAAATTGTTTAATTTTGCAACATCAGACATTTAAAGGTACACAAGCAACCACAGAAACACACAACACAAAAAATTCTTAAAATACTTAAGGATATTTTACATTGGGAATAAAACAACCTTTACAAATATTTATGACACAGCTTGTTTGTCACATGTGATATACTGCTGAAAACATTTCAGTGTCACTGATTTCCTTTGTACATAACCCTTGGCATATAACCTTTGACCTTTCATATATGGCACTTAACTGATAACCTTTGACCTATATCTCTGGTACAGATATCCTCTGATATTTATCATATTCTCTTGATTATCCTCAATAAGTTTGCAAAATTTAAACAATCTGAGAATTTTTTTATCTTTATTCTGACCTGACGACCACAGGCAGCTGTCCAGCATTGTTTGCTCTCATATCATGCGGTGTTTTTAGTTACATTGGAGTCACAATGAACAAAATGAAATGGGTGGGAAAGAAAGGTCAGAATTCAAACTCTTTCTTGCAAACCCAAGTAAATAAGCTACTCAGGAAAGAAACAAAATATCCAGGGTTTGGTTATAGCTTTGCTTAATTTCTGTCAATATTTGAGTAACTTGAATACATGAGCACCAGTGTCTTCATAATAATATGGTGAAACTCTGCAATACAAAATTATTTTGCTTGTCTGAAATATCAGTGGTTTCCCTTCAATATCTATAAATTATGTACGGTGTGATTTTCAGAACATCAATACAGCACAGGCACTGATAATATCTGCTTTCATCCTGCAGGCAAGTGACACTTTCTTTGACATTTTTCTTGTACAAAGGAAAGAACAGAAACAACCAGGTTTCCAACAAAATTATATGCATAAAGGTTTGGAATATAGAAAACCAGACAAAGGTGTATAAAGATTTTAATACTTGGAGAGAAAACATCCTGGAGAAATTCCTGTCTGTGAATAATATAATATTTTGATAAACTGCTTAGTCCCTGTGTTTATGTATGTAAATTTTTTCTAATTGATTGCTTTTCGTGGATACCAATCACTTCTACCTATGTTGTGAACATGCGTACAAGAGTCTGTCAGGAATTTTGTCAATAAACTCCTCCATCACAATTATTTTGGTTTATTTTTTTCACACTGATAAAAAGCTGAGATTATACAGCTCAGGAATTTTATCTGAAGTCAGACAACCTTTCTTATTCCAATTTTTTCTTCTGAAATAATAATTGTTGTAAATAACTGCAGGAAAAAAGTACTTTCAGAATAATTCTTTTGTTTCTTTTCAGATAAAAAACTAAATTCAGTGTGCAATGGGATGTATACGAGTCTCAGTAAATGTTTCAAATATATTTGCTAGAATTATTACAAGACCAGCCTATGCAAAATGACGCCTTTTTTCTTTCGAAGCTTTGAAATTCTGAATGAAGTGCCGATATAGCCACCCAAAAAAAGTTACTCCAATAATTATGTAAACACATAGTATTATTTGTTTCAACTAAAAAATATTTCCTTGCAAAATTTGGCGAGACTATATTCCAATGGTCAGTTTTATTAAAGTTCATTATACAGTCACTTGCTCCTATTATACAGTCCACAACAAACCTTGATTTATTCAGGATGTCAATGAGATGAGTAAAATTACACTTTGATTACATTCTTTCACTCTTTTTTACACCAGCATTCAAAAAGTTCAAATTGCCTGAAATATTCTTCCGTATAGCTAGGTGCACACAGTGTATTCTGCTTGGAACAAAGTCACCCTGAACCGGATCCAACCAGTTATGACCGGTTCATACTGGTCCGTTCTGCTGTGTTGCTGTTTTCCACTGTTCTAAGGCCTCTATTGCTTCAGCTCTGCAATTAACAATAATAGCAACAACAATAGTATCAACCACAACAAAACTATAGTTCTTTGTATTATCGTCAAGTAATAAGAGAACCTCTATAATGTGGAAGTTGTAATTTCATGAGAAGCACAGAGATGATTCTGTACATTATACAGCAACATAAATATAACAGCGAACAGTGTCAACAGATTGTAATTTTGACTTTGACCATTAACCTACACAGGAGCCATGAATGCACCATGCTATAAAAGACTTTTGCCCTTTCTCTTGATTCACATGTACATGCTTAACCCTTTGTCGACCATGGTTTGGCCTAAACCCATTGTTATAAACTGTGATTCTAGACTGGTTTACAGCAAATCAGGGGTGAACAGGTTAAATTAAATTTTGAGGTTGTAAAGATTTGAGTTGACAGTAAACTAGGCACCTTGCTTTTTCCAGTCTTGCCTTCTCTTCCGGTGTCATAGCACTTGGTTCATTGGTGCTCTGTTTGTTGGCTGTGTTTCCCTCCATGGGTCCGTTGCCAGGCCGATTGGGGAGTTGCTGGGCTAGAGGAGCTACTGTAAGGAGAACCGAATTTCATTAGAACACTAGAGGAGAGGAAACTATTAAGATGAAGCCACACACACAAACACCAGCCAAGATGAAGATCAAGAATGAAACGAGGAGAAAGCGGGAGAAACACACAGATGACACAAAGAGGAGACAGACATGGAGATGAACGAGGAGCCATCAAAAAGACAACGACCACCATAAGTGACAAAACAGTCAAAGACAAAAAACAAAAAAAAACAATGGAGAGGGGAAAAAAGAAGAAAATAATATATTACAAAGCATGCAACAAAGCAAAATGTCTATTCTATTGTTGGTTAGAAGACAGATGGACGGATTAACATGGATACATGAAATATGAGACAAGACAAATAATTATACATTTTTAATCTTTTTAACTACCCAAGTTTATTTTACAATATTATACTATCATTTATTGCTATATTTCAACTTACATTAACTTTGTTTCCTTGTCTCTTATGCATTAACTTTGTTTTCTTGTCTCTTAAAATCAGAAAGCCTTACATTTCTTTGAATCTTGATATGAGCTAAAAGGAATTCAACTTGCTTGTAACCAAATTTTGTACAAAGTATGGCATTTTACCATGAAAAAATTCAGATTTCTGTCTCTGTATAAAACTTAAAACATTTGGCAGTTGTGACTTCAAATCCCATCAAGATTTTACCGAATTAACACTTAGTATTGAAAATCACATCATAAAAACACTAAATGGCTGGCATTCTGATTCTGTACTAAATTTTGATTACCATTGATATAATTTATTTTCTGTAAAGAAACTAATTCATTCCTTAAAACGATTTTACATAAGGAACAGTAAAGAGCTCTACAGTCACATTAAATGTGACTTCTTTAATTTTTCACAAAAAATATTGTATTTTGTCTCATAAAGTTTAACAATGGAGTTGACACATTCAACTTTTTCCCAAATTTGGCATAAGCACCTTAAATACAATGCATTTTACTTGGACATATGGAATGAAACTTGTGAAACTTAAGATGTGAGATGTGGTTCTGAATCATAGAGTAGATATGGCTCTATAACAGTGAGTCAATTAGATCATAGGAACAGAATGGACATGAGGTGGACTGACAAGTTAAAACTAGAACACAAACACAATGAAAGCTACATGTCACAATGCGAGGAGATTCAGCCATGCATTTGATTTCTGTTATGCCATGAACTCACTCAAAGTTATCGTCAAGGTCACCTTCATCCTCTTCATTCTCCTCTTTGCTGTTGTCATGGGAACCAACATCCTCGATGGTGATCTGCGTTTTTGATTCACCTGTAGTTTCCATATCTGTGGCTTTGCTGGATTCCCCTGACGGCTTGCTCTCATCACTCGTTGTTGAAGCAGAGTCCGCTACAACCAAGGTTTCTTCACTGACGCTAGTACATGAGACAGCTGGACTTGACACTGTGTCCTCCTTGGTCTCAATACTGGGTTTATTTTCCTGTGATATGCTGGAATCACCTTCTTGTGGAGTGGTTGCTGTGGATGAGACCTGCCTTGATGGTTCTACTTCCGTTGTGGAACCATCTTCTTCCATTTTGAGCTGAAAAGTGTGAAAATGTATTAAGACATACCATGTAATTCAATTTCAAAATTAAATCATTCAACTGTAAACATAAAAATATATAAGCTTACAGGTGCTTGAATAGTTTCACTAACTCATGAAAATCAACACATAAATACAACATCTACAGTTGTTGAAATCATGTTAACCTAAAATGGGGTTTTGATATACAAGGACAATCATGCTTCCATGGTCAGCATCTTACATTCAAAACAAATGAAACTGCAAAACCAAACACTGGTGGCGCTCACCACCAGATCTGGCAAAGTGCTACAAGGCTGAGCTTTTGTCATTTTGAATACTGAGTGCAAGATACAGAATTTAAAAGAACGGTATTTCTGTCATTTTGAAAACAAAGGTTAGGAAAAAGACAAAATGTGATCACGATATCAAGAAAGGTCATGGCCTGAACGACTTTAATGTAATTTAAACTTTACAATGGATTCTTTGGTTAATATCACTCTACCCGCTTAGATAATTCACATGCTCTGCCTGAAGAATTTTCTCTATTACTTAAAGAAATTTTGTCTTACATGTGCTGCTATAGGGCTGAAACACAGACATGTCAAGAAATTTTGAAATTAACAAGATGTGAGTTTGAGGGTTCAAAGGTCAGTATGCAAGTGAAATTATGGAAGCACTCCTCCAAATGATTAAACACCATGATCTTGTAGAGCTGATAGGTTATAGATAGGTTATTGGTGTGAACAGTCCAAACTTACCTTTCTACTGTCATTGTTGTGGTTGCTGGTTGAAGTTCAAGACTACTCTTGTTTACTGCAGTGTTTTCAACACTTCGTAGGATAATGGAGGTGCCGTGCTTACCACTGTGGAAAAAGAAGTAAGGAAGTATGGATATCAAGACTACATTGTGATTCCAGATATCGGAGATACACACATTGATATCGACCAATTTTTAGGGCTGCAATATCATTCATGCTGATGATTGCAATGTTCTGATGGTAAACTGTGCATCACTGAGATGAATATGATACATACATCACGATCTATCATCAAACAAATTTCCATCCAAATTTGGGTAAAATCACACAATTATGAATGATTCCTATCTAATTACAAATTTTCAATCTCATGACCTTTTTCTTAAGACAATTACGCTTGAATGACTGATGGTCTAAAATTAAACAGACCACGCTGAACACAAAATCTTTTTCTGTTATGGTCCAATGTCCAGATGAACAGTTTCAGTCCGAAATAAACAGAACATGTGGTGTTCTACAAAGTAAGCCAAAGAAATCATGTGATGTCTGTGCCAACAGACAAACATGTGCAAATGCATATTGAAATACACATTTCTGTGCACATTTCCCAACATAGATTTGTTTATCCTGTGATATGTTAGAATTCTGAGTTTCACCTATTGATCATGAACATACTCTTTCGATGCATTGGTATGATGAGGCAGACTTTAAAAAAAAATTCTTGAAGATTCATGACTCGAATTCAAGAGTTCAGATATGCACATGTACTACCGTAGCCATAGGGCCTTCAGCCAAGATAGACCATTGCATATTTGATCAAATATCCCTACATTATAATTGAAGTCATTATTTTTCAAAATGATCCCACAGCAGCAATTTTGTTATTTATTACAATGTTTGAATACAAATTTAAAAGGAGAGTTGACGTTAAACCCTAAATCACAGGATTTCACCACTTACTGTATTTCTGTTGTACACTACTATCTGCCATTGGCATATCTGAAGATTCACTCTCCATTGCAACTGGAGAATTACTACGAGGTTGTCCAGACCTGTGATGTGGGTGAAAGAAATATTCAAATTAATGGGAATATCTTGAAAAGCTCAGTTCAACAGACAAATAAACATCAATTCATTACAATGTAACTGAGTAAAAGGGATACAGGAAATGCTGCTTGCTAATTGTAAAAGACTTTTGTCACAAAGAGTTACCACTGTTCCAAGATTACATTGCTCTCTCAACAGCAAAACACCAAAAATATGTTGCCTTTGGTCAAACGAGAAATTCAATCTTAACAAAACAGGACTAAAATTATCAAGCATCGATCTGAATTTTCTGGAAAATGGACACACCTTGTTGGAAGGCCGTGAGAGAAAATTTGGTGTTTGAGAGATTCAAATATTTGGACAGATGGCAAGACATGATAGTTTTTACAACTGGGTGTGACTGTTATGATCTAAGCAGACAAAAATACTTTTTGCCCGAAGAAAGTTTGGCAGCCAACGCAACTAAAACCAGCACACCATAGTTACAAGATAGAGCCATATTGGTGGATGCTCATTTCAGGAATTTTTTCCTGACAAGGGTATAACCCTGATACCTTAACTACAAAGGACATGTTTCCAGATTTGTACAACGGCAGATGCCCTTTCAAAACTTCACTGCCTGAATCAGAATAGAATCGTGGTAACTCTTTCCTTCACACATCATTGTAACAAAATATTTTTACACACAGTGCAATAAATAATAAAATCCATTTCCATTCTGCAAATTAATTTATTGTGAATATCGACATTATGAGAGAGAAATGGTGGTGAAATAAAAATCTTAACTACAGACAACGTCAGCTGTCACTATTCTCCAGACTTAGAACTTCATTTAACGATTTCACCTGACTGACTCAGGAAAAACTTTGCCCATAAATATGAGTATTTCGAGATGCTACTTCCCCATTTCCCTCATTAAATGTAGACAAGCAATCTTCAGATAATTTCAGAGAATACTATTACTTTTGGTACTTGTCCTACGAGCTGCTAATATTTTTGGTAGTTGTGCTACAAGCTGCTAACTTCATATCTGTCCTTACTTTTTGAAAAAACGAAAGTACTACAAGACTGACAACTGAGGGCGCTACACAGATGAAATGAATCTGACAGATTACCAGTCCACAGACACTTCATTATGAAGTTTATTGGAAGAATGCAATTGAATGGGGAAAATAGTGAAGGAACAGTCATACGATAGTCTAATGAGTACCACTTCAAGACTTTCTTTGAAATACACACAGAAACTGGCTGATGTTTTCAGAAATAGTACTATAACAAAATTCCGATATTCTATCATTTATCAGAGATCAATTCATGAAAATGTACTTTCCTTTATGTAAACGTTCTCATTACTGTAGCCATATGTACAAAATTTGGTAAAATATATGAAAACTGCCCATTCTATAATAATTTATCTGAAATCAAGTCACTGCTCTAATATTTATGATTCATTTTTCTTCATAAATGAGATTTTATCTTCTTGCAATCTTCAGTGACTTACCTAGTTTTGTTATCAAAGGCATTGAAATCAGCAAAACTTGCCCACCCGACTGCTTGTTGCTCATTTGAACCACTTGCACTTTCCCATCCTGCAGGCGTTGTATCCATGGCAACAGTTGCTTCCATAGTATTGAAGTTGGCCCATGCTGCTACAGAGAACAATCAGTTGTACAGTAATTCAACATCTTATGCTTTTACTTATGAAAGGCATTCAAAATTGACAGCAAAAATACATAAAAGGCCAGTTGGTGTAAATTTTGATGATTTTCTACAAATTTTGTTTTGTCTATCACATGGTGAGTTGTTGTTCTACTTCCCTAAGCATGTCACCACGGTGTTTATGCATGTAAAATGCACTGTTATTGTTTACCTTTGAATTCTGGATAGGAATAGAATACACTTATCAACAATAACAACACTGTTTAAACATGTACAGGCTGAGTTGACAAGCTGAACACTGAGTATCTCACTGAGTATGTTTTGGGGAGATGAATAAGAAACTGTGGTTGATATTTAAAAGGAAATGGTGGGAAATTACTAAAAGCTACATATGACAATAATGATTTTGTGATTATTTCATTGATATACGATCTCACATGTTTTTTCTCAAAAACATTCTGTTGTTTTTTTCTTGACTTGCCACAGAGGGCGCCATCATCAATTTTTTCCCACGGCCTACCAACCTTGATACCATACACAGGAGAAAACATCCCACCATTGACAAGACTTTTACACAAAGAATAATGAAACCTTGATCAGCCGGAATACTTTACTGAGTATGTTTAATAATTTTCCATAACAATTTTACACTATACACTAATTACCCTCAACAAACATCCCATTTACACTGCATGTCTCTGTTACATTGTAACAATTAGTCTTGTCAGTGTCATAATGACTTAAACGTAATCAAGAACAAATCTTTCAACTTAGAGGCAGTTTGTATTACTATTAACCTCTATGCAGATGAAATTCTCCACAAACAGACTGTCTCTGTCCAGGTCTTTGGTATGAAATATGTTTCACAATATACCGGTATGTCAAATCAGACGACCAGTCCCAAAAACACAACAAAGTTGTCAAACATGTTGTTAAAATATTGCAATCTTTAGCTGTAAGACCCATAGAAAGATGATATTCATGAGTGTCATGTGACAGTCACCTGACTTACCATCTGACGAATCAACATCCATCTTCATGTCTTCAGTTGTGGTTGCACTAGCTGTAGTTGTGGCTGAGATTGTGGCGGCTGTAGAGGTGACAGTCCTCGGCGTTCTTGGCGACTCTAGCCCTGATGACGGCGGAGAGTTGTTATCAAAGGCACCATGATCATCTTCATCACTGTCTGTGCTATTATCGCTATGATCACTGGGTGGGTCTGCGTCTTCCCCTGGTGGTGCGTCTGGTGATATTTCACTGTTGAGGGATAAAGGAAATTCTTATCATAAATGTTTCCTATGTATATGAATACTTGCAAGTACTGACACACTAAAAATTTGCCCTTTTTTTAACTATTTTTCAGAGTCAACATCAGTGTTTGTTACAACCTTTCATTTTCAAGATTTGCTATCACCCTATTGATTTTTTACATAAAAGTTGGACCTGTACACTGAGGGTGTGAGGGTGGTGAAAGGGTTACATTAGATTGTTAGTTAAATTATTTTGAATTCACAGTTATGACAACACCATCGACTGTCTGATTTGTGAAATTTTTAAACTCCACATGGCACCTGCTAAACACTACCAATCATTGCTCACTTCAAAGATGACCAGGGAATCAAAATGATTCATCTAATTCTGTCCAACATACAAATGGTGCAATAAACATCAATAATGACTGAATTAAGATCACTATTTAAGCTATAATGTGCCTCTAGGATGTTTAGGATGCATAAATATTTTACAATACTATTCTGTTCTGATATGAAATTATTCACAACAGAAGGAAGATATGAATGGTAGTGGCGAGTTACCTTTTTCTTGAATCTTGGACCGGTGAAAAGGTGAGTTCTTTTTCCTCCCAGATATCATCTTCATCACTTCCACTGTCGTTAAATTGTTGAATTCTCTCATTACAGCAAGCTTCAAACAAGGCAGAGTTTGGCTGCAGTCCAGAAAGATGGATACAAGAGAAGAGGTTGTAAATTATATTGCACATCTTTCCCAGATTTAGTGGTTTTCCTTTTCATCAAGCAAAGCATACAACCATACTTGGTGTGACTTACAATCTCTCCTGATGGTCATTTAGAAAGACAACTTTTGCAATAACAAGTTACGTCTTTTATAAACTGAACCAAGGCTACATGGCGTCCATGCAGAGTTTGTCATATTTCCATTGATGTTGAATTTACTCATTCTTGCCTTTAGTACAGTTCAGAGTTCTAAGTCTAACTACCACTCATTCCAATACAAGGTAATAATATTACACAAATTCATAAACAAGAATCTGAAACTAACTTCATCCTCTGACTTCTTAAGTGAACTCTGAGGCACTTTTGGGACTTAATAGAATCGCTAACAAAAACAACAAGTCATCGTTGATGACACAGTCCCCACTTGTTAATGGGTATTTTGATTACAGGTCCTCAGAGAGGATAGAGTCCTCTTCATTAGGTCTGTGATAAAAATACTTTTGAATGAATTCGCTTGATACATGTCTGAGTTATGGTTCAGGACATGAAAAAATCGTAACAAAATGATCGCACAGTGGCCATATAAGATCGCATCACAAAACAAATTGATGTGCATAGCTATGACATTGGTCGATGTCCTTGTACCAACTTTGAATAAAATCGGTTGAAACATGCGGATATGCCTGAGAAATGGCTCTGTACATGAAAAAATCGTAATAAAATGGCCGCCTGGCGGCCATATTGGATCGTATCACAAAACAGATTGACGTGCATATGTATGACATAGGTCAATGTCCTTGTACCAACTTTGAATAAAATCGGTTGAAACGTGCCTGAGTTATGGCTCTGTACATGAAAAAATCGTAATAAAATGGCCGCACAGTGGCCATTTTGGATCGTATCACAAAACAAATTGACGTGCATATCTATGACATTGGTCAATGTCCTTGTACCAACTTTGAATAAAATCGGTTGGAACTTGCCTGAGTAATGGCTCTGTACATGAAAAAATCGTAATAAAATGGCCGCCTGGCGGCCATATTGGATCATATCACAAAACAAATTGACGTGCATATCTATGACGATGGTCATGTCCTTGTACCAACTTGGAATAAAATTGGTTGGAACATGCCTGAGTTATGGCTCTGTACATGAAAAAATCATAATATATGGCCGCCTGGCGGCCATATTGGATCGTATCACAAAACAAATTGACGTGCATCTGTATGACATATGAAGTAATCCTTGTACCAAGTTTGAATGAAATCGCTCCAGGCATCTCTGAGATATCTGCGTGAACGGACGGACGCACGGACGGACGCACGCACGCACAGACATGACCAAACCTATAAGTCCCCCCGGACGGTGTCCGTGGGGACTAACAAGTACTACTAGCTGAGTTTAAAATTTAGGATTTCCTGACGATGTTCAATTGATGATATTATTTATTCAATTGTCACTGAGAACACAACATGGAGATATAGGGTTCATGAAAATACTTACATTGTCCTCATTTGCTGATATTGAGAAGTTAATATCTGTGATACGGTCAAATGGTGCACTGGAAAATGAAGAGATCCACACAAAGTTGTAATCATTCAGTTTTATCAAGAAAATTCCAGCAGCTTATTTTCTTTTCAAAATTGTGCTTTTTTAACTGTGATATGTTATAAGTTTGAGATCAATCCATGATTATTTCACTTTCACATCACAGCAAATTGTCTTTGGTTATTTGAACATGGCATCACACAAGTGTTTAATTGACAACTTTGCAATGTGTTTAGGTAATGAACTCTTGTAGCATCTACACTGATGACCAAATGACGTCACTCACAACAGTATGACAAACTTATCAAACGCAGTACAGCAGTCTGGGTGCAGATGAAATGCTAGTACTGATACACAGCTATGGCATAGAGATACAGATCATGGTGATTTCATTACATGCAGTGGCAAGCAAACACACAAATCAACCAGATCATAGAACAACTTACTTTACATTGTCGTCCTGGTCCCCAAAGTCTTCATCGTTGAATCCAAACTGGTCAATAAAATTGGACGTCATTTGTTGCATCTGATAATCAGAGAAGGCCTGACAATAGGTATCAGACCAAAAACATACATTGACTCACTAAGAATAGACTACGGCACACACACACACACATGCACTACAGCCACTAACACATTACAATCCATAATGCACAGAGGCTGATGCAACATGGGATACATGTGGCAGCTGTGCGGTTTGATACAGCACATAGCAATTGGTTTTCTGTGTTGTGGTGTTGGTAGTGTGATGATGGTGGGTGTTATACTGTGGTTTAACAATGGTATGGTGAGAAAATGTTTATTTTGAAAGAAAAGCTATCTTGGTTGTATGAATGACAGACACATGGTTTCATTGATGTGTGATTGTGAAACAGGTTGAAGAATGCTGAATAATGTATGGCAAATGGAGCAAATTTTAACAGGAGTTTGACAGTATTTTTAGAAGGCCAATCATTGAGGTCACAGTTTACATGTTTGGTAAATAAAACACAGACATATTCTTTTGTACAAAACCTGCACCAAATGTACGTGGTCATAGCAAAGACTGCCCTGTATGCTGTGAAATACATCTTTTGTAATGTTTTTGTGTCTGTTTTGAAAACTATTTTTGGCAATGCAAACAGGCTGCATTAATTTTCGGAACAGTATTTCAACAGTCAGTTGCAAAAATACATTAAAGTGACTTGTTGTAACATTTGCACATATTATCTTAGCACATCACAGGGTGTGTATGCATGTGTGAGACAGAGGACGACACTGAAATTTGAACACTGAAGTAACACAAATGTGAGGTTATTGAACAGCGGCTTTAAGAGGAGGAAAACACAGTATTTAGCAGAACTCAAATCATGACACAGTAGTGTACAACAGTGTACTGTGGGTTAGAATTAGTAAAGACTGTGAATTGTATGGATCCACCATTCAACAGACACAAGGCAAAGATTGGACATGACAATGCAGTGAGTTACTGTGAATGACTGTAAAGTGAGTTCAACAACAAACATTTTTCAGCCTACAGTATTCGACAGAACATTTCAAAAAGAAGAGTTGACTGCACATGATTGAGAAAGCTGATCATGATAATATATTATATAAAACTATTAAACAATCAAATGGATTTATCTAATGCTGTGTGTTTAGCTTTATCATTTATTTCTTGAAATAACTGTATGAACCAAAGAATCTGAAAAGTGCAACTTAATTTAAGTGAGTTTAAAGAGGATGAAACTTAAAATATAGCAGAGAAGCTAATACATGCCAAGACTTGTACACAATTTCTGTCATAAATATGTTATAACTTTCTTTCACATATATAAATAACATCCCTATCATACAGTTTGGTTAAAATGTTTTTAAATGCATTATCTTAAAGCAGTTAACTTTTCTTTTCATCAAAACTGAGGTAACAACACACACAGGAGACATCTACGCTGTTCCATCCCTATTTCTCTAAAATAGATTCACCCATACCATAGTAGGCAATGGGCTTATACCACATTGCAGCGGTGGCAGGGTTCAATGACAAATGTTAGAATCACTGAAAATGACACCATCAATTCACACACATTTAAACAAGACTCTATACAGATAATTAAGACAGACATACACTGACAAATATTTTTAGTAAACAATAAATACAAATAAGGTGTGTGTGTGGTTGGTCTTAATTCAATTTTCGTAATGTTTACGCTGACAACAACAATTTGAAATTCAAGTCAACATAAGGTTTGTGAGATTTCTTTAAGAGCAAAACGGTAAACCATCTTGTGAACTGTCATCACAAATGGATATAGATAAATGTTAGTGCTGATGAAACAATGCTGAGATACGTTAATTACTTTGCTTTTATGGTTTGTAATTACCAATCACTGACAAATCCTAACAACTCTCTTTTATAAATTTTTACTTTTGAACTAATAAATTCAATCTATTTGACAGGAGGATTAGGAAATAATGGATTAGACACTGACCTGCTGCATTGCTGCATCTTGTGGAAAGGGAATGTCTCTAAAATCAGCATCATCATCCTCACTGGAGGAATGAAGTGGATGACCACCAACCTACAAACAAACGTGAACACTTCATGAGCATTCGGGTGTCTAAATGAAAACTTTGACTGAATGTAAGCCACAGTTCTCATTTTCATACTTTTGGTTGAACTGTCATGAAACTTTACTGAAAGCTCATTTGATTGAAGCTCCCAGTTACTCAAGATAATTTTGTGTATCTTGAAGGTGGGTCAAAATAACTTATATTGAACAGTGAACAAATTTTATTATGCATTCACAAGCAATCTGTTCTCCTTAATCATCAATATCCAAATTCTATTTATAGACTCTGGAAATGTCTAAACGTCTCTGCTTTGACCCACATTCACATACATTATACTGACCAGTTATGAGCTTCCCAAGACTGCTACATGACTGTGAGTGAAGATATTGTACATGAAAAATCTTATCAGCTAAACTAATAACGGAAATCCACCTGTGGTTAACTTACCAAGTCTACTGTATTTCTCTTGTTTGTTTCTGCTAAAGGTCCTGAGACAAAGTTTTCCCACTTTTCCCTATAATCTTCCGGAACAAATTCTGGTGAGAAAGAAAAGGAAAACATGAAAGAGATCAATACACACAACTCCTAGAAAGTTGCACTTCTAGCAGGATATTATTACTGGCAATTTTACATTTGAATAAATTTGATGACTTTAATGTTCCTATGACTGGTCATTTTTCTGGGACAGTTTGCATACTCCTTTCAGCACGTCCCTGTAAAATACTTTTTACTAATATCTACATCATGAACAACTTGCATATCCACATTTATACTTATTCTGGAGCATATTTTAATTCTGACATTCAACATCTGTGTTTCCACAAATACAACTTGACAACTCAAAGCTTGACAAAAGTGTAGTTCCTTGTACCATTGCTACTGCTGTGTTCACCAACAGGGGTCTATGTGTGTGGCATATTCTATCAATGGTTATCATTGCTCAGTTTATCAAGTGATCTTGAGTGAGTGTTCATTGATGATTTCAACTTTGTTCCACATTCAAACCAAGATCTATACAGAAATGGGGCATGGAACCAGACTTGCCACACATCATAAAGGTCTCCTGAGAGAGCACTACAAATGAAGGGATAATATTGGTTCATAGTTCAATAGATGGTGTGGTCAGAGAACAGAATCTCGATTAAATGACTTGCACGTATCAGATCATTTTCATGTGTACAGCAAAACTAGCCACTGATATGAGGCAAGCTTGACAATGGCCATTTGTTTGACTTTTATGGCAACTGCTTGTTTCCTCCAACTCATGTTGGTTTGTTAAAACATCCATCATCTTGTTTCCTCCAGTGCGCATTCTCACCTTGGAACTGTTGTTTTGTCAATTCACTATTGCAACCCTTATCCATGGCATATGTGATATCATTGGCTGTCTTGGTGAGGTGTCCCATATATCCCTTTCTTCTGCCAGGGTTTTGTGTTTGAACCTGTTCATTCTCTTCCCAACTATCTAATATCCTTTGAATTATTTTACATTCTGAAAATAGCTGAAATGAAAAATAGTATGCTCATTAAGGGTTGGAAAAATTCTATCGAGAGTATAAAATTATTCACCAGTTTTCTATCTGTATATCCATTTTTGTTAATTTAGCAATTTTTATTACTTGGTAGTATTTTGACATACTTTAATACTGTTGGATGTCAACTTTTCCACAAAAACTGAAAGATAGACAAATGCTAAGTTCAAAATACTGTAACACAGTAAGTCTAATTCTATTATTTCAAAATGATCAATAGTCAGCTGGTATTGAATGGATGACATTGTAAATCAAAAGAAATTTGACACAGATGACTTGGACGGCTAATTCACTGAATATCTGGAAAACTCTCCATTCAATTTGACCTGGAAGTTATTGAATCCGGTAAATTGTCACACCAGGGAGCCACCTCCAGGACAGTGTCCATTATTTTATAGGGAGGACAGAGGGGTATGAGGGAAAAAACCGACGGATCAATTCTACAGTTAATGAAAGAACTACTGATTACTTTTTTGGAAGGCCAAGCATAAGCATAACCCTAACCAATACAAAACAATACAACACAAACAAACACAACATCAACTACACTGCTTTTCAAATATTTTTCATATTTTCTCTTTTGTACACTTGTTCAAGAAGACAAGTTCTACCCTTTCATCATAGCTTTCCACTGTCACCCTTTTTGCAGTCCCTCACACCCACTGGCCCTCCCCCTCCCAAAATAATGGTAGAGTCGTGGGGTAGCTCAATTCATGACACTTGACCAGGTCCAAGTGTAAATTACAACACCTAGAAGCAAAGGGACTAGTTTCATAGAAGTATTCACACACTACAACAAACCAAACAAGTCTTCTAGTCAGGAAGAAAATGCAACAAAAGTGAACCTGTTCTGATTCACTTTGCAGTGTTCATTAGTGTTCAGTACAGTGCATAACCCTTCAAGGCTTATCAAGACTCACTTAAAATACACAGACATTTTCACTGAGGGTCACATGTTGTCACTTTCAAACAAACTTTACGAGAGAAATAAACCTAAAAACGTACACACAGACAAAAATGTCTCATTTTATTTGATGGATCACAGTGTAAGTCAGTGCCCTGGTTTTGAGAAGTATTTCCAGCTGTCTAGGTATGTCATCAGAGGGTATATGTATCAGTTTTAGAGACCTCCTTACGTAGATGAGGGAAGACATTGGACTATTAGTCTTAACTTTGCCACAGTACACTGAAAGTTGTATGTGTCAGCTCAGCAGATCTGACATGTACATAAACTGTTAGTTCTTTTTAATCATTGCAGAATGGAGTAATGCACATTTCTTGGACAGAAAACTATGGAATGGACAAGTATTAAACATTAAGTGGAATGTGGTCCGTACGAGATCGGTAAAGAAAAACACATCTTATTTGCAGCTATTTAGACTTACTTATTGTTTTCTATAAAACAGATTACTTCATTTCTTGTGTTTGAACAAATACTGGATCATCCATGGTTTTGTACTTTCACTTCAGTGTCAAAACAATTAAATAGAGAGTAAAACCTGATATACCTTTAAAACACAGTGGGTTATACCATACCCCCAACTGTTACTGAAAAGGGAGTGCCCTACATTGGTCCAAAAGGGCCTATTTTCACCAACAGTCATTCTGTTCACTAAATTATGTTAAAACAGACTGAAAACTACAAATGGATGGGTTCTAGTTAATGCATGGAACAGTCAAAACAGGTTCACTATACCGATGCATTTCAGTATGGAAGGCCGAACGTTTTAGCAGGGTACGGTTAGTTGAGTTTACTGATCAACTGTATATTGTCTGTTATAAATTGGAAATGTTTTGAATGCAAGACAGTTCATAGCACTGAATTTATTGCTTTTCACATTGTTGTTTACTTACATGAACTAACATTGGATGTTGTTGTTTACCATGTTCAGCTTCTGTTGGTGTGTTTGTGAGTACTACATTGATACACTGTTCAACTTGAGTGTGAAGAAAATTATTCCATGAATACTGGAAGAACAAGTCCTGTGGACAAATTAAAACGCATGAAGTTAAAAAGGGAAGAGTTTTCTGCACTCAGGGATTCAGAACCACACAGTCCTTCTAGTAACATTGGCATTACTGCTCATAAAAATCACTAATAATGATAATACTGATCAGATCCCTGCAGCCCCCCCTTATCAATTGTTGTTTCTTGTGATATACTCTCATTTGAAATCAGCTGCATATCATCTTTATTGATAGCTGCACATGTACTGGATAAAATGTGAGTCAATACATGTTAGAACAGACAGCAACTACTTACCAATAATGTTTTAAGTGTTCCTAATCGACAAAGTTCACTATTGACAGCGTGTGTATTGGTCAGAAGTAGAGCACCAACCAACCTGGATAATTGTAACCTAGTATTACCAAACGGTGGATCTAGAAGACCTACTGTACTAGGCATTGCACGTTGCTGTGAAAAACAAACAAGACTTGATTCAGTAATTAGATTATCACATCATAAATATGAATTTATTCTTTTATGTAATCACTTGGTGAAAGTAGCTGGGCAGACAGTTAAGGAGCTCAAACCTCCACTGCTCTGTGCTGTCAATGTTTTGATATATCTACCAGACTTCTTTAAATATTTACAAACTTGCAAATACACTGTCATAACATATTATGTTGAATGAACAGATTACTAAGTAATTCAACAAGCTTGCAGTGTGTAACATTAGTCTGTTCATGAAACATGAAATGAGCAATATTATTATTATTGTTATTATTATTATTGTTGTTGTTGTTGTTGTCAATTTCATTAGGGGCCGTCAATAATTTTAGCTGACGCACACGAAACGTAATTCCTTCGTTTTACTTGAAACCCCCTCCCTCCCACTCAAAACGAAAGTTCTTATGCGAAATCAATTTCGTATTATGATGCCGTTTCTGACAAACCCACACGCAAATCTCTGATCCGTACGCCCATGAAAAAATACCGGAAGTGCACATTAATTAATAAACCTCCACTTTACGCGTTTCACTTTTTAAGACACTGAACATTTTAATGTATTTCCCACATAGGAAAATGTTTCACATACATATTTCACTTGAAAAAGCATACAAGTTTTTATTTCACATTTATGTCTTTTCATTATCTTTGCTGTCTCCGTATTTTTTGGTCATTCTGTTCTCGCTGCAAAGTCGCTCTTCGAAAACGATATACGAAAATCCTTATGCGATTTTGACGCACACAAAACGAAATGAGCTTTTACCCCCTCCCCCTAAACGAAAGAATTACGTTTGTCGTGCGTCAGCTTTTATTATCGACGGCCCCCTTAGTACTACGTCAAATTAAATAACGATGAAAAACCACTACCTATGAAAGTATACTCTAAGTTTCCGCAAGATATTGTGAGAAAAAGTCTTATGAATGATATGGATAAAGTGAGCAGATTACTAATGAGATAAATTTAATGTTAAAACACATTCTGTGTAATGGCGCTGTCAACCAATGTTATGGTAAACACCTTTATTCCCAATCCATGAGATGAATGCATTGCTCCATTGAACTTCTGATAATGACAAATGTATATTTTAATGCAATGATACTTTATATAATGCAATAAGAGTGAAGATGTTAAACCAATACTTACGTGTCAAGGAATGACAATTACTGATGCTTACCTTGGGGGGATCAATAAAAAGTTGATGTAAGTCTTTAATCTTGGGAGTGACTCCTTGTAAAGCACTGCTTACACCTTTGGCTAGTCTTTCTGCATCAAGCGCTGTCAACTGTTCCTGACCATCCAGTCTGGAATACCAAAAATAACCTTGTCTATCACAACAAGGAGACATCAACAGGCCTTGTCGGCTCAATTCATCAACAGTTTGGGTTTTTTATATCCTATACCTCCTCAAACTACCATCAATACCTTACACCGTGTCAGTTAGCACCAGGAAAGTTATCAGACAACACTACAATACACCAGAATAATTGAGAACCATTGATCCTTGTCCTGAACACACAGATACTAATCTCAGGTCAACTTCTCCATTGGTCTAAACAACACAATGAACTGATGATGTGGAATGGTTCTTGGGAAAATGCGTCGCTTTTTCATTTTCCTTGAATCAATGGGAGACTGATAAAAAGATATTTGGATGTATTCTTCAGATGACCAAAAGAACTGAGAGGTGTTGTAAGATAGCAGACAGACAGGTGGTTATTGATCTTGTCTACAGAGTTAATGGTTAGATTTAGACAGAAATCTCTTTCTGAGATAGATAAACCTTTTCTCCCACTTTGAGGCAGAATGCACTTCAGCAACAGATATTCCAACTGTGTAACATTTACATTAGTCTGCTGGTCTTTTGTCTAACTTGTAAAAAACTTGAAATTTTCATAGCCTGTTTTTCTTGCCATTTTGAATTTTAAAACATTGGTAAATGAGATCAAACGGATTTCAAGACAGTGACACAAAACCATTCAGTAAACATTTCAGTGGCATGCCTTTGAATAACAGCTTGGCAAATCTAAAATTAAATATTTTTTGGTCAGAACTGTTCAAAACATACTGCCAACATGTTGAAACTTTTCAAAACTCAAAAGGTATGCATCCTAGTTTCTACAGAGTTGTCATTAACAATCTTGGGACATGTTAGAAAGACGCACACATTGGCACAACAATGGTTTCTGTACAGCTACAGAGCACATAACTTCAATATTTGCCTTCACATTTCAGCAAGACATACCAATGAACATCATCACATCAACCAAAATATGTGCTAACCACTACAATGTGACAGCCACAGTTGTCAACAGACAGACACCAGATATGAACTGAAAATGCCCACGTGTTTCATTATATATTGCAGTTATATGCAAACTGAACCCTTGCCACATTTCTGCAACTTCATTGAAAGTGTTATGATCAACATAACGAATAATATTCACCACAGATTAATTCTAAATCCAAATATATATCCCCAATCAGGAAAGTTCATTAAAATATGCAAATAAGGAATTGATTGAAATGTTCTCATTAAATATGCAAATTAGGAATAGGCTGAAGTAAAAATGTTAAATGACTTTTAATAATCTCGTATCATAGTATCTTTAATGTACAAAACAATTTGTCAGCTTTGGTCTGGTCAAGACAGGTAAATATCCTTAATTAGGAAAGTTCATTAAATTTGCAAATAAGGTATTGGCTAAAGTAAACCCGATATGAACTGAAAATGCTCACGTGTTTCATTATATATTGCATTTATGTGCAAGTTTGAACCTTTGCTACATGCTTTGCTACATTTAAAGAGTTATGATCAACACAATGAATTTCACCACAGATCAAATCTAAAGGTCATTAAGTATTCAAATATGTAATTAGCTGAAATAAAAATAATTAATTTCTTTGAGTACTGTCATGTATCACAATATAGCATGTGTAATTACCTTTGGTCAAGTCCTTCAAGCTCTATATGCCAAACCGTGAAAGCTTGTTAGCTATTTATGCAAATTATGAATTAGCTGACATGAAAATGCAAAATGACTTTCAATACTGTTATAACCTGGTATAATGATCAATGTACACAGCATGTTTCGCCAAATTTTATCAAGTAAATGCCAGTATATATCCCTAATTTGGAAGGTTCATTAAATATGCATATTGGGAATTGGCTGAAAAAAATGTCAAATGACTTTCAATAATCTTGTATCATAGTATCTTTAATGTACATAGCAAGTTTTGCCAACTTTGGTCAAGTCAAAACAGATAAATATCGCTAATAAATGCGGGATATCGGACCGCAGGCGGGCGAAGATTGCATTATAAGCGCGCCAACCCAAACTCACTGCATGGACATCACATTTACGAAATCGAAGTCCAAAGTCAACTACGTCATTGTTAGAATAAGAGAGGTTTTCCATCACACGGGAGCATACCACAACAAATTTTGCACAGATGGCGTTGCACTGGCATTGAAAAAGGGTGCATGGGAGCATGGGAACGCGGGCAGTTTCCCTCGCTATGGGTAGGAAATGCATTGAGCAAGACACACTTCCGGGTTCGCAAAAAAACGAGGATCCCATTTACGGGGCGCTCAAATATAACTATTTGCTGTGATACATAGCAGAGGCGTATATGTTTGTGATGCTGAGAATAACATCAGTAAATAAATGACAGGTTTTAAAAGTTGACGTTTTTTGCGATGAAACAGACTTCTGAAGGTAGCTCGCTTGGGGAACACGTCATCCCGGCCGCTGTCCGCTTTGACCCCAGTAATTCACACTGGTTTTGGTCGGCCCCAGGTACCCAAGTCACTTCGACCCGTCACACTTTTGCCTACATGTCCACGGAGACGATTCAACATATTCCACAACAAAGCCAAGACAAAAATTGAAAATATCAATAAAATGGCTTCACAAAGGCTGAAATACACGATACTCGATGAAGTATGAAGTTTATGAAATGAAATCAAATTGACAACACAAGTGTTTGTCTCGGGTAATACCACTTGAGGTTGAACTATTCTACAGACTGTTTTTTCCATACAGTGCAGTATTTGTCAGTGACAAATTAATCTTTGCAATACATTTTTTTGCGATGAGCTGGAAATTTGATTAATATCGAGTTAATGTACATAAATATTCCGTTATTTACTGGGACACGTTTATTTTCTCGATCCGCTATCTGCGGACTACGTGCTGAAGTACATTGATGTTCATGTCAACGATCGTTTCTCCCTCTGCAGAGTTTCTGTATCCCGTTCAACAATGCTGTACCTCGATCACACGATAGTGACGCTATGTAGCTGTGCAGTATTGAATCATAAAATGGCCACCTCGTCTAACAGTAACACGTATTGTCGGGATTATCGTACGGAAAAAAGACTGCAAAAGTAAGACTTATGAATCTTCATCAGAATTGAACACATCATGATTGTACACGAGTATCAACCGTGAATGCACGTTGAGCTCGGCAGTTACACAAGCATGGTACGCTACATGCGTAGCCCTACGAGTATGGCGACAGTGTCCGGCTTTGGCTACGCCGGGGGCTACGCCGCCTGCCGGAGGTGGGAGGCGGCATAGCCAAGCCGGACACTCTCGCCATACTCGTAGGGCTAGCTACATGCACTGCCGCGATGCCGATCGTATGCATTCCAAGGCCTATCCCGGAATTTGTTTCACAAACAACCTCAAAGGAGAGCAAACATACTTCTATGGACAATGACGAATACGTTTCTTGGCGAAGCAAAATCAAAACAGTGCAGAAGTACATGAAGTAGGTCATGGCCTTGGACTCTGTGCACGAACCTGATTGGACACTTCAATACCTTTGACCCAAAGTAATATTATTCATCAGCACTTCCATGCCATGAGGCTAGGTAGAGAACGTATTAGCCCTGCGTACGATGCTGTGTGTTCCGCTACAGCTAATAATAGCCCCGCTCACCACAGCCCTGCAAAGACCCGTACGTAGAGTTGGTGACTTCAAATCCATTTTGGACTTGACGTAAAAAGCCAAATTACTGCCGAAATTCAGCGTTCTTGGGCCCAAGTCGTATCCCTGCCTACCTCAGCTACTCGATCGCTTCCAAAAATGCCAGTCTTTTATTCTTTTTTCGTAAATAACCGTCGATGTCGGCAACTCTCTCGCTAGCCCTGCGTACGTACGCAGTGTACGCTGTGTGTTAGGAACGCACACAGGGAATGCACAGCGTACACTGCGTACGTACGCAGGGCTAGCGAGAGAGTTGCCGACATCGACGGTTATTTACGAAAAAAGAATAAAAGACTGGCATTTTTGGAAGCGATCGAGTAGCTGAGGTAGGCAGGGATATGACTTGGGCCCAAGAACGCTGAATTTCGGCAGTAATTTGGCTTTTTACGTCAAGTCCAAAAATGGATTTGAAGTCACCAACTCTACGTACGGGCCTTTGCAGGGCTGTGGTGAGCGGGGCTATTAGCTGTAGCGGAACACACAGCATCGTACGCAGGGCTAAGAACGTATGTACTCATTTCTGGCGATCGAGCAGCGAGGGAAACAATCAATTACCAAGGATAAAGCTAATTTGCTAAACGATATTTTATCTTGAATAGTGAGTTGAATGAGTAATAAAATATCATATTTTTAATGTTCAATACGAGGTTAAACACGGAGGGACCGTGGTTGAAACCAGAGCTATCCAGCTGCAGCTGTAGCCAACCTGGACAAGCACATTTCACAGCGCCCTCAAACAGTCGATTGTTTTCACTTGTCATACGCGGCGTAACAGAAAAATTAAAACTTTCATAACTTCATTAATATCCAAGCCACGCCCACCAAAACCTTTTCAGTTCTAGCCATTTGAATTCTGAAGATGTCTACCAAATTTGACTGAAATACGTTCAGCCGTTTTTGAGAAAATGGACCAACAGACAGACAGACACACAGACAGACAGACATCGCTGCGACATATGCCCACGTGTTCACACGTGGGCAAAAAATGAAGTACTGAAAATACCATCATATACAACTATGCCTGAAGTGGTCAGTCAATAATCATGTTACTATGTTGATAATTTAAAAAGACTATGTCAGGAATATTACATATTTCTGAAAAAAATCAGGATAGAGTTTCATACACAGTTCAGTGGCTATTACTGTTTGCCACAGAGTAATTCCCTGTTCTTTCAACTCTAGGGTTTAGATAACTTTCAGAACTCATGATAGATGGACTTTTGAAGACAAAGTTTCTGTGGTATGGAAGCTTCAAACAAATAATCCAAGGCCGTAACATGAATTGAAATTATTTATATCTACATCCCTTTTTTCTACAGTTCCATTGTAAGCCTGTGTTAATATACATGGGGATATTACAATGGTAGTGACTGCTAAAAACCAGGTATCACTACCTTTCTCCTATGGACATTAACCACCAGGTTATCTCCCACCAACCAGTCATGTTAGTCTGGTTATTGCCAAGGGCTTCACTATGTTAACAGAAATGGTCTAGTATGTACTGTTCTATCTATGGCTGTCATTGGCCAGCTTTATCAAGAAGTCTTTATTTGGTGAGTAGTTTCTTGAGTGACACAAAATACTTGTTTCTATGCATTTATGCATCAGTAGATGCAAGTCGTAGTTTCTCTGTTTGCCATCCTATATCCATGGTGGACATTTCTTGCTTGTCCCTACTCTCCACAACAAAACATGCAATTAGGGTTGAGACTTAAGTAGTGTCATTGTTTCAAGGCCATATTTTATCATGTCCCATGATTCATTGGGCGGTGGGACATCATAGTTACTAATGGTTGGCACATATTGGACCCTGTTTTGTGGACGTAGCGCCCCCAGTGGCAGAAATGGGACAGGGAAAGAGCAGAGGCTTCAAAAGTTTAGGCTAAATTTTCTTCAGCTGGGTAAATGTCCTAGGGTGACTGTCTGACAACCACACACCGTTTCCCCAGTACACCACACGCTGAGCAAAAGCCATTGATGACGTTAATCTGGAAATCCAAACTCTTTCACCCCCATATCTCTGTACATGGATCAAACCAAAACCACTGGATACAATGGAATGGACCTAATATCACCCAGCTAGGGATGGACGGATGTACTTACCCACACTTTTTGAATTCAGTAAGAGATAAGAGAATGGCAACTCCATTGGCCAATGCAGACTCTGATTTTTCTTCATGTAGCATGTAATTCATTAACATACTCACAGTCTCTTTCCTAAAATAGGAGAAAATTTGCTTTGAGATAAAATATTTCATATCATCCATACTGAAAGAAACCAAACTGACTTCAAAAACTTAGTTTTTGAAGCTGGGGAAATATTGTTTATCTTTACAGCAGGGTGGCGCACTTGCATGTTACTTGATGAGTTTAAGACGCAAATCCTCATTTTTTTGTACAATAGGAACATCAATAATATGGACACTGACACTGTTTTTACAAAGGGCCCTTGTGTTAACATTCCTAAACCTACTTTGGCAACTTAAATTACAGCTACTAAGTCAATGCTATTTAACTATGACTTTTCGTGACATGCGTTCTTTCTGGGTGGCCCCTAAGTGTTTTCTTACTGTTCAATGGTAGCTAGCAAGGGATCTTAGAGTTTTCTTACTGTTCAATGGTAGCTAGCAAGGGATCTTAAGAGTTTTCTTACTGTTCAATGGTAGCTAGCAAGGGATCTTAGAGTTTTCTTACTGTTCAATGGTAGCTAGCAAGGGATCTTACTTTTCTTACTGTTCAATGGTAGCTAGCAAGGGATCTTAGAGATATCTTACTGTTCAATGGTAGCTAGCAAGGGATCTTCATCGGCTGTTTCTTGATACTGTGACATCTGTTCTCTGCCAAGTCGTATCAATTCGCAGACTGTTAATGAAGCATTGCTATGTTTGTTTTCATCCTGTGTTGGATCTATCAGTTCTATTAACCTTTGTATAAGCCTCTGTTCATTCAACCACTGTAAAAAAATATCAAATGTGACAAGAACTTTAGTTTACAAATAAGGCATAGACACAGCAATGAAGATTTGATGGTGTTAGCTTGCTTAACCCTTTGAGAGCTGCAATTTTTCCCACCTTTATTTTGGTGCAACATTTTACAAATTTTCATGAATTTTTCTGTAATTGTTTGGTAATTTTGGAGTGAAAACGATGTAACTTTTTATTGACTACAATTTTTTATCAAAATTTTGGGAAAAATCTGAAAAGAAATTGTCTTGATCTGAAAAAGATTATCTGCACTATATTTGATGAAGGCAACGAAAGTTGACTGTGGCACTCAAAACGGTTAAAAGGCAAAGTCTCAAGGGTAAAGGTTGAATAACATAATTAAGTCTGCACATATATGTATCCAGTATTGTGGCATGAAACATTTATGGAACACAATGAAACTGAACAAGTACATGTAATATGAAAGTTCTGATTTTTGAATTGGCTAAAATTACAGTGTAAAGTTGTTGAGCAAAACTGGTCATTTTCATTGAGTTGTCTCCATACAGTATGTAAGAACTATGACAAATGATTTGTGTCCACATCCTGTCTCTTACAGAACTCAATTTCTATCAAACATATGCTATGATGGAGCTTTTCATATAATTCAAGAGGAAATTTCTTTCCTATAAAGAAATCATATCTGAGTAAATCTCCGCAATTCTCAAACAAGTTCTCCTCAAATGGCATCCCGTCAGATCATCACAGAAATCATGAATAATCCTTGATAAGGCCTGAGATTTGGACCAATGACTCATTAACAGAGACCAATTATTTATCTGCATAAGAAAACTACTAATTAATATCAACTTTGCATAAGTGAATACATTTACATAGGAATAATACTTACATATGCTATATCTTGTCTAAGCTGGGCTGTTTCAGCACAGGAGGCTAATCTTAAAATCAGATCCATTATGGCAGAAGTTCCAATGTGACTAACTAACAACCCCACTGGATCATCTTTTGATTTGATAAATTCTACGGTACTTTCTGTCTTCCTGCTTAGCAACATCGCCATGCATTTGCTGAAGAAACTTGCTAGAAGTGGATTCAGTGGGGCTTCCGATTCCAGAAAACCCCATAATCTGTTCAGTAAAACCTGCATGGGTAAACAAAGCATGAGAGTTAAAACCTCATCCATGTTGTCATACAAGCCAGTTTCTAAGGCTATCAGACATGTGGATTTGACATATTCAAATGTTCTGACAAGTACAATGACGATTTTCCCTTTGGGGAAGAGAAACTGGATTAATATGACCTTTGACCTACATTTGATAAGCTCAGAATCCTTTCATTGAAGCAGTTGATATCAAAACCATTGCAATTTTGCAAAAGCAAGGTTGGATAAATTCATTATGAAACTGGACCAGTGTCAAAATGCATCGTGATCCTGTAACTGTATCTGGTCATCCGCTTACATTCTCAATCAAAGTGTCAATATTTTTACACCATTTTTATTGATCTGTTGGATCACTAACAGCAAAACAAAAGTAGATCCAGAGCAAAACTGGTTGTCTGAGACCTAAGATCACTGTCTGCTCATCTCTGAGCTGCTTCTGAAATTTCAATTACCGTTGAACATCAACACTCCTGAGATGATCCTCTCAGCCTTTCTGAACAAATTACTAACTATAAGCACAAAGATACTGCAATTTTGTAAAAACTTTATCCTGGTGCAAAGCCTTCTTTGCAAACAACAAACTGTTTCAATACGCTACTTACCTCACTTTCACCTAACTTATCATTGATATTAGCTACATCTGCTGTCAATAATTCACAGGCTTGGTTAGGATGTTTATACCGGAGTTTTTCATTGATTTCTTCTGAAGGTTCCTGTATTACTAAGTTGACCATCTCTTCCATGATCTCCGGCTTTGTAAGGCTGATGTTATGGAAGTGGAGGTAATGATATGTCAGACCAATGCATGAATCATTTGCCACAAACGATTGAAGCAACACGCTTTGCGTTCAGATACATATTTGGTAACCATCAAGAGTTGAAAGACACCCATCAAACAGTGAAATTAGTTGTCAACTAAAATATAATCTGGCATTAATTTGCCAAGCCTCACTAGCAAATTTGGCTTGCAAACAGATTGATCATGTTGGAGCCCAATTGAATGCCAGTGATAAATACAAATTTGACTAAATTTACATAATTAGTCATTTTATTCTTAACACCGTTCATAACGTTGCTACAAAGCATCTAAAAGTTAGATGCGATCTGTACCTTACTTGCCAACGGTAATTTCTGATTGGTCGATATCAGTTGATGTCTACCCATTCTTCATTACAATTGGCTGATGCAAATAAGTAAAGAGGACAATCATTATACTTACAAATCAATGAGTTTCCTATTCTGAGCTTTACATTCTTGTAAGACATCGTCTTCATCTAGTAACTCACCAAGTGTCACATCCTGAATTTAATACAAACACACTTTTTTAGAATGGTATTAAACCCTTTCACCACTATGGTTTGGCCCAAACCCATTGTTATCAATGATGGGTATGGACCTGTTTACAGGGAATGGGGTGAACAGGTTGATAAACAGCTCTATGGGATAAAATTGAGACATGCAATTGATATACAATAAAATGTAGTTTGTGATATGTTGCAACATTAGCAAACTGGAACTCAATTTGATCTTTGCAAAACTGTTTGCAGAAAGTAGAATACAGGTTGCTATTTGAAGATTTCCAGCAAACATATCATGGACTCTAGGTTGTGATTGCCAACTTCCAACAGGGTGCCCAGCATGACATGTCCAGGTAACAATAACTGCAGAACCAATGAATGCTGTCTTGTATGCAAGGGCTTCTTTACAGTCTTTCCTATTACATATGTTACCATTGGATTTTCTAAGCAAGTCCACAATGCAAGGAACAAAAGCTATACACTTCTGCAGTTCAATCACATTCATATCATCATCAATGTCATCATTCATCAGTTCATCATTGCTGATGTCGTCTGTACCAGTGTCCTGAACATCAAACACAGCTTCCTCGATGGACACATGTGGATTGCCCCTGAGATAGATGTAGATGGAAAGTCTATTGTATATTGGAGTGAAAAATTTGGATTTGTTCAGTAAACATTCATGTACCAGCATACGTAAAAAGAATATCAAACAATTGAACACTGCTCACCTTCCTGTACTGCAGTTTAACTCATCAGCGTTTTTATCGCTGGCATCACAGAGTGTCTTCACTATCTCTTTCTTCACTATCACACAAAAGCAAAAAAATTACCCTTAGATATTTTTTGCGAGTCCAAAATATGTTAAACCACTACACATTGTATTTCAAAAAAGGGAAAAAGTAAATGTACCGTACATGGTCTACTGGTATGTCTATCTGTGAGACAAGTATGATCACAAAATTGTGATCATTGACTGTGCACATCAACAACATGGATAGTGCTGTACATCTCAATAGTAGTCTGTTATTGGTTTATTTAATTGGAATTCATTTAATCAAACAAACACACAAACACAAAGTTAGACTGAATCTCCAGTTTTCATTACAGTTAATGGAGCGTCTGAACACCAATTAATGATTAAAACTTTCTGTCTGACGTGTATACCGGTACACGTATATGTGATGTTGGCTTTTCCAAATGCATACAAGTTGATAAGGGAAAAAGAAAAAGAAAATTGTTCTAATATTGCTATAAATCTACAAAGCACAATTTTTACGTCATACATGAATAACATGCCATCTCAAAATAGCACTTGCTCATTAAAAGCTGGACTACTCAACTATTCACTCTGATTTCCTTCTATATACCTTACAAAATTCAGTATCATAAGAAGTACATATTTACCAAAGAATCTGTTCACAAATACTTCGCTTTCCTTGGAGTTGGTGTTGCAATTGGGCCTTGGCATACATCTGAAAATATAACATATATTTGTGAAAATATCAAATGGGATAAGAAGTACTGGAAAACTACATCAATCCTGCATTCACAAACACCTTGCGAAGAAGGGGGTACATGTAGGGATATGAAAATCAGGACAATTTTGAAATACTAACAAACTTGGAACTTCTAAAGTTTACTCTTTTCAACTTGCAATTAATTTTTGAACCCCTCCCCCAATGAAACAGGTAACAAAATGTGATATTGGAATGGCCAGATTTAAGATGTCTTCACTTCATGGAGGTTTAACAATGCTTTCTGCACACAGCAAATACCAGTCACATTATCTTGTTGAAAAGCAAAACAGTGATCCCATATCCAGCCACCCCTCCATGTGTTTGTCAATGGTGCCTAAGATTTTAGGAAAAGTGCCAACGACAAACTACATGCATTTGTCAGCATCTGATTTTCAAAACTGCAATGGATAAGCATGCATAATCAAAGTTTAAACAACTTTTGTCATCAAAGTTTCTCTACATCTAAATAATGTTTTATTTTTTAATTTTAGAAAAATAGACACTGGAACAATTACATAAATAATATTACTATTTTCACAAAACTAATCAGAGTAGAAATCCCCATGGAGAATACTACACATGCATTTCCCAAACTTGCAGGAAAAACAGGCTGACTTATCAAAACAAACAGTCAAACAAACAATGAGGTGCGAAGCAAAGCTCAAAAATAGCTGGTGGTACATATCTTTGGGGAAGTCACCAAAGTACACGTAGCCAACTAACTTGTCTACACCATTATGTAATAAAAATGAATGTGTAAACCATAATATTTTGTTAGAAAATCATTAAAACATGAAACAACCTAAAAATAATGAAGTATTATCAAATGTACCAACATGTTTTTGTGGGACTAGAAAATGAGTGAATGAATGTCACAAGGTACGGTAGTTGCCATATTATGCATATGATTTTACTTCATCTTGTCACAAACTCATTATATTAAAGGCAAATGGCTATTCAACACTATGGGCATTTGAATAAATAAATAAATAAATAAATAAATAAATAAATAAATAATGCAAAAAGTAAAGATTTCAACATCTTATGTAAAATATTAACATTTGTAGAACAGCATACTGAAAGTAAACAAATTATCAAAACAATGATTTACTACTATAGTTACATGCACCTTTGAGATACAGGGAATTTAGGATCAGTGTTTACACTCCCATGTTCATCACACACATTTTCTTCTAAAGTACATACAAAATGTGTTGATAAGCCAGACATAAAAGTTGCCGACTCATTTAATTACTGGTTAGAAAAACATTGAAGTCTTTCGGGTCTTCGGAAAGACATATCTCTATTTCACACATCTGCAGAAAATATGGACTAGTAAAACCATGATTTAGAAGTTTTCGAGAAATCGTTGTTTATTGATTTGTAGCTGTAGTGCATATGAAAAGAGAGTTTTAAAAAGAAAAATAGCATCAATGACACAGTAGCTCCCATCCTGGACTATTTAGTGTTTGTTCTCTGGTCAGATATTTGAACATGTGTGAAAGGGATAAAGTGCATGAAGTGAAAATACTTCAATGTAATGTACTGGAGACAGTGAAATATGTTTAATGTATTTATTCAGAATATAAAATGGAAAAAATACAGAATTAGATATATCGAATACTTTGATACAACCATTAACTCAACAAGTCATTTACAATGACATAGTCCCCACTTGTAATAGGAGTATTAGTCTTGATGGGGCAGGAAAATGTGGTCATTAAGAAGTATCACTGGAGTGTATATGTTGAGATCTATGGGCACATAGGTCTATGTCGTTGTTTCCCAATTTGAAACACATGAGGCATGTCTAAGTTATGGTTCTAAATCGGGAAAAAGATCAGACCTCTAGCAGTATTGGCCAGCCAAGAAATACATATGCGCATTATAAATGAGGTACAAGATGTGACATCTTAAGGTCTAATATCCTATCAAAAATTGGAGGGTATAGAACTTGCGGTTACTGAGATATGCATATATATGTATAATCAAGGTCGAAGGTCATCGAGGTCACATGACATTTTGAAAAAAAAAATTTATATTGCTAATTAATCCCTATTTGCCAAAAAATCAGATCTCTAGCTCTATTCCCTTGCCCAGAATTAGATGTGTACATGATTAATTACTTGTAGAACAAATGAGAACAACAGAGAGCTTGGCAGTCTGAGGCGGGAACACCTCATTTATTGTAGGTGACCCGCAAAATGGCCACAAAATCAACAAGATACATAACTCACAGAAATACAAAGTATATAAGGCTAACAAATCAACCCAATAAAAGGGTGGGTGGGTGTGGTTGCCAAAACTCAGACGAGCTGCAAACACAGGCTAACTCGACTGAAAAATTGATGTCAAAGGTCACAACTCTGAAAAACTTAATTACTCCCTTTGAGGGCGCTCGACTCGCTCCCCCAAAGGGGCACAATTAATTACTTGTAGAACAAATGAGAACAACAGAGAGCTTGGCAGTCTGAGGCGGGAACACCTCATTTATTGTAGGTGACCCGCAAAATGGCCAAGGATGAAAGACGGCCAAGCTCATAACACATCACTTTGTGAAGTAAACTGATGCATTTCATAGTATAGTAATATCATGCATAAGGCAACTGCAAAATAGTAAAGTAAACAAACAGTCAACACTTGAAAGAGCGCAAATAACCATTTATGCGTTCTGAAACCTCAACTCTTTTTGAAAATGGTATCTCAAGGTACAAAAGGTAGGCCCCAGATTTCCAGTCGCCATGGCTTTGAACTAGCTCCCCGGAAAAATGGGCGGTAAAGGCAGTGATGGCACCCCCTCTGCGGAAACTGTGGCCAGAAAAAGACTGAGATGGGAAACCGGCTGAATCTAGCAGAGAACGGAGTTTGGCTGTGAAACTACGATGCGTAAACGTCGTCAACCCTGAGCTGCCCGGGTAAACAAAGGCTGGACTTGACGGGGAAGCTGGGATGGCGTGAAACATGTGGCGCAAAGCAGAAACTAAACACAGGGGTGAACCCGGTATTAGTAAAATTGGTACAGAATGAATTGTGGCCCTACACTGATTAGTTTTAGACCATGTAGTAGCAATAACAACTCCAACCGAAGTGAATTTAAAGTTGCGGCGGGCTAGGTGCTTAGATGGGTCGAATTTATGTGGGCTAGGGGCACCAAGTTAGATTTGCGCAAAAATAAATGGAAGGCGTGAGGAAGGCCGCCCAGAGTGTGATATCTGAAGGCTTTGAAAAATCCAAAAGCTTGTAAAGGATGAGCAAAATGGAAGGTGTAATGGCCAATTTGCGCTTGGGAACTTGAGGATAGCTGTGTGCTATTCCCTGCAGGGTTAAGCGTAAAAACAAATGGTGAATTACTTGCCCGTCGAAACCGTTCAACTCGTGTAAGAGGCGAACTGCATTGAGGTAGTTTTTTAAAGTACCAACATTTTTAATAGTTTCTGATAAACACTGAACAAACAAAGCCAAACTTGTAGGGGAAGCGGGAACTGGCTTCAAACCATAGAAAATACAAAACAGGAAGTAAGTCTTCCATTGTGAAATTGGAGATAGTCCCATGGGCATAGGCAGCAGAAATGGTGGAAGTCCACTTCTGGTGAAGAACTCTTAACCTTGGTTGAAGGTTTCTGCTCCTGGTTTTTCTTTTCGGGCTGCTGCTTTGACCGCTCTTCTCTGAACTTAGGGTCATTGTACGGGCATTTTAGCTTAGGGTGAGTCTCCTGCGACTTTCTGAACTTGTGGCAAGCACTGCAGATATGTTTATACTTGCATGAATTACCATCGTTGCATCGCCCTTCCTGATTGAATGCCCAACAAAACTGGATTAGGTCGCCTGATTTCGTTAATGTGTGGGACTTATGTTTGACCTCAGATGCCCTGGGGTACAGGTACAGTTCTTTTAGGTCGTGGCCATCGCTATCCCAACTCCGATGGCCACACTCGATATCTTGTAAAAAGGCGTCGTGGAACTTCAAGACTGCGTCCCATGGATAGACTGATGCAAACCGCATGAGCATGTTCAAATGTCGTAAGCGTACCCGCTTCTCGGTGTCTGAGATCGTGTCCGAAAGCAAAATCGATGTATAGCCCTCAACGAATTCGTTCATAGTCATAGAATCGTAACTGATTTCCTTGCCAGCCCCGAATGGTCGTGGTTGTGCCGTCATATGGGGCCATGAAACCGACACAGTAGCCTTGTCTTTTCTCGTGAGAAAACGTTGAGACTTACCCAACTTAAAATTAGAACCAATGTCCTGCGTTGTGTTGAGAAAATCGGGAACATAGCTGTGCTGTGCCTCTCGCAATTCACGCTGAAGTTGGGTGTCTGCTGCCATCATGCTTCTCAGCTGATCGATGTTTGGCGCGGCGGGTTCATTGGCGCCAGAATGTTGCAAGTTTGTAGCATTTGCAACATGACTGTTCCCGTCTTGATTTGGCGTGGTAGTTTGAGTTTCAGTCCCAGCGTCTGTGGATAAATTCCGACTTGAATGAATGTCGGTCTTGATGCTATTCACTTCTTCTCTTAATGCTCGGAACTCTGACAAAAATTCGGAAGCAATATCCGATGAAACAAGCTGATCCAGTCCGTCAGGAGGTGGATTCGAAGCTTTTCTACCTCTCGGCCTGCCACGTGATGTTGGCTTCTTGGCTGCGGCTACCCGACTCAGCATGTCGAGGAAAATGTCGATGTTGTGGTTGTAAGAACTAAGATGAGTATTGATCTTGATCGGTAGCTAGAGGAATGGCCACCAAACTGTGTCTCGGTGGTAATGTCCGAAAAAGACAAAAAGGGTAGGTTCAAAGATTGCCAAAACTCAGACGAGCTGCAAACACAGGCTAACTCGACTGAAAGTTTGATGTCAAAGGTCACAACTCTGAAAAACTTAATTACTCCCTTTGAGGGCGCTCGACTCGCTCCCCCAAAGGGGCACAATTAATGAGGTAAAGCGTGTGTTGTCATAAGGTCTCCCATCCTACTAAATAAAAAGGACATAGCACTTGTGGTTACTTATTTATTGACATAAACCAGGGCTTGACAATTCCTATCGCCCGACGCCCGGGACAAGTGAAATTTACGTTCGGGCAAGTCAAAAATAAAATCTGGTCGCCCGCCGGACAAGTTGTTTTTACAACTTCTGGCGCAATCAACGCGAACCTAAGTTGCGGTGTCGCCCGATTTGCGTTGTCGCTCACACAAAATAAATGTCAATCACTGACTTTTTTAGATACATTGTGACGTTCTTCTGCGATTCATTGCCGACTCACACAATGTTGCAATTTTTCGATGATCGACATGAAATTGTTTCATCATCCAATTAAAAAGTTGCTTAAAACTTGGCGTAAACAGCATTTCTTTGTTGTATGCTGACTGCTCCGCCCCAACAAATTAGGTAAAAAATTGCAAAACCCAATGCATAGTGCTTATTGGCAATCGACCGTGCAGTACTTCAAAATCATTTATGCGGCCTCGCGAGGTAGACGAACATTGTTGGCAGATAGTTTGTGGAGTGATCGCTGTAAATATGAGTATTTTACGGTAATATTTCCACTAATGCAAACAAGGCATTGTGCATTTTCGCGAGCCAGAGCGTAATTTCCGCTCCGCAGACCTACGCAAAAACCAAGCAAAGTTGTTGCCGTAAAGAGGCACGTGGTTTACGACGATGGGCATTGTGTAACTCTGAGAAACGACATTGTGATGATTTACGACGGCGCCACGAGGGCCAGCGTGAGTGGGATCGTCTGAGAATCGACGACTCGATGTGATGATTAGAACGATGTTTCTGACAAAAGATCTAAACATAAGCGTTATGATGAGGAAAAACGCCGTAGACGTTATCTCCCGAAATGGAATTTGGAAAGCACAGTGGCCTTGGTTGAAATATGACGGTTCCAAAATGTTCAGTACGTCGTGTCTCAAATACCCCACCATTGCCAAACCATGGAGGTAGGAAGAGACTACCTCCATGGCCTAACCAAGCGAAATGCTTTTCTTGAAGGATGCGACATGTTTCGCGTTGAATCAATAAGGTCTCACGAGTTTAGTCAACCGCATTTGGACTGTTTGGCGCATCACAGATGAGATCATGACGGGGACAATAATTGTGGAAATTTTGTGGGTCCCGCTGAGCCCGATACCGTTTCACTTGCCAACAATCCGATCGCATGCACTCGCAATGCGTGAACCGAATGACGACGACCAGCGATAGAAACTGACCAATCTTTTTACGACGGCATTTATGCTTGCCAAACACAGGAAGCCGATGTATGATATGTACCTTCAAATTTAATGTAAGCCCTGCGTACAGATCTGTGTGTTCCCGGCGTTATACCGCCTCTTGTGGTGGAGGCCGTATAACGCCGGGAACACACAGACCGTACGCAGGCCTACTTCAATGTAAACTTTTGAGAAAAGTCAACATCGGCGAAAATTACCAAAATAAGAAAGCCCTGAAAGCTGCTACGGAATTCGTCGCAAGTATTTTGGTCTTGATTATTACAAATGGAGGACAAGTAAAATTTTTGAGAGGACAAGTGAAATTAAAAATCCACTTGTCCGACGGACAAGTGAACTGGAAAAAAAATTGTCAAGCCCTGTAATATCCTATCAAAATTGGAGGGTATAAAACTTGTGGTTACTGAGATATGCATATATATGTATAATCAAGGTCAAAGGTCATCGAGGTCACATGACATTTTGAAAAAAAAATTATATTGCTCATTAATCCCTATATGCCAAAAAATCAGATCTCTAGCTCTATTGGCTTGCTCAAAATGAGATATGTGCATAATTATTGAGGTACAGTATGTGGTGTCATAAGGTGTCCAATCATACCAAATATGAAGGGTGTAGCACTTGTGGTTACTGAGTTATGGAAAAATATGTATATTTGAGGTCAAAGGTCACCGAGGTCACGTGACATTTTGTCAAAAAAATTGTATTGCTAAGTTATCCCTATATACCAAAAATCAGACCTCTAGCTCTATTGGCTCGCTCAAAATTAGATATGCACATAATTAATGAGGTACAATATGTGGCGTCATAAGGTGTCCCATCATACCATACATGAAGGGTGTAGCACTTGTGGTTACTGAGTAATGGACAAATATGTATATTTGAGGACAAAGGTCACCGAGGTCACGTGACATTTTGTCAAAAAAATTGTATTGCTAAGTTATCCCTATATACCAAAAATCAGACCTCTAGCTCTATTGGCTCGCTCAAAATTAGATATGCACATAATAAATAAAGTACAATATGTGGCGTCATAAGGTGTCCCATCATACCATACATGAAGGGTGTAGCACTTGTGGTTACTGAGTTATGGAAAAATATGTATATTTGAGGTCAGAGGTCACCGAGGTCACGTGACATTTTGTCAAAAAAATTGTATTGCTAAGTTATCCCTATATACCAAAAATCAGACCTCTAGCTCTATTGGCTCGCTCAAAATTAGATATGCACATAATAAATGAAGTACAATATGTGGCGTCATAAGGTGTCCCATCATACCATACATGAAGGCTGTAGCACTTGTGGTTACTGAGTTATGGACAAATATGTATATTTGAGATCAAAGGTCATCAAGGTCACATGACATTTTGTCAAAATATCCGAGATATCTGCGTGAACGGATGGACTCATGGATGGACAAACAGACGGACATGACCCAATCTATAAGCCCACTGGACTTCAACCGTGGGGACTAAAATTGTGTCACTGCATCCTTTTTGCAATATGAATATGATGAGAAACTAAATTTTATTTTTCGTGGCCTTGTACATGGGAGCCTAT
Organism: Ptychodera flava; assembly: GCF_041260155.1. Classification (NCBI taxonomy): domain Eukaryota; kingdom Metazoa; phylum Hemichordata; class Enteropneusta; family Ptychoderidae; genus Ptychodera; species Ptychodera flava. The sequence goes on along the minus strand of NC_091929.1, from coordinate 51,300,364 downwards.
GGAGATCTGCCTTATACATGGGAGTCTCTGGACGTGTAAACTAAAAATATGCAAATTTCACCACGATTTGCCCAAATTTTTGAAAGGTCACTCCTATGCACTTCAATACCAAGTTTCAAATCAATCAGACTTGTGGTTTCAGAGAGAAGATTTTTTGACCAAAAATGGGAGAAAATTACAAAAAATTCATGAAAAATAGCAAGTCCAAGATACTGACCCAAGATGTGCACAATCATTTCATGTCAGCCAAAGTACTTACATGCTAATTTTTCATGTAATCTGCTCAGTGGTTATTGAGTTTTTTTAATTTTGACTGTTTTTACATTTTTTCACTTAATTTGCATATTTTTGGCAATGACAACTTCATTTGAACAAAATCTCATCTACAGCCCATCATCCATGTACACACCAAATATCAAGATGAAATGTACAGCGGTTTTGGAGTTTTTGATGTTGACGGACAGACATACAGACATACAGACATACAGACATACAGACAAACATACATACAGACATTTCCCTAGCCTATAAGAATAGCTTCCATTGCCATATACCAGTATACATATGGCTATGGGAGCTAAAAAACGTAGTGTTACTGTTTAACGAAGTGACTTGTTCAATTTTGTGTGTGTGTCAACTTGTGTGTGTCTGCAGTCAATTCCCTTTCTGTTTACGTGAAAGAGATCATAAACTGGCACCCTGTGTTCTGGATAAACTGCTGAGCTGTCTCTGCCAAGACCATAACCCCTGATATGTTTTTCTTGTAAATTAAATATACGTCTTTTCTAAGACCCGAAAAAACTTCAATGCTTTCTAACCTGTAATTAAATGAATCGGCAACTTTAACGTCGGACTTATCAACACATTCTGTGTGTACTTAGAAGAAAATGTTTGTGATGAACATTAAGTGTAAACACTGATCAATCCTTAAGTCCCTGTTTTACCTTCAATGGAGAGATGCTAAGAAAAATATCTTACGCTGTATATTATTAATGACATGACCATAAACTCTTTATCAGAGGCCCTTTCCTTCCTCTTACTGTGTAAAATTCTTTCCAAAAAAAATTATGGTATCTTCTCTAAAAATATGAAACTGTTTCACTTCTACTTGGCATACTTGGATGAAGCGTGCCCAATAGCTGGCTAATTAGGCAAAAAAAAATTGTGCTGTTCTGATTACATGGTTTTCAAAAATAGGGTAGGTAGGTAGGGAATTTTTTTTCATTTTTTTTTTTCTCTATGTGGATTTTGTATGCTTTCAAACAAACTACCAGTGAACAATTTCCTCATGAAATGCACTCAAATTGAATACCAATTTATTAAAATAATTGAAACATTTAAGGACATCTTATGTGAGTTTTAATGTTGCAGTGATGTCACTTCTGATATACATACTACAAGCCGTAAATCACTTGCTTACACAATCCAAGCTGCTGGCTCCAAACACCATCCTCTATAAGATTCTTTCAAAAGTCAACAAATTTGGGTGTCACTGTTGTGAATGTACAGGGATTCCAAGAGTGGCAGACGGCTCATTAATATTCATAAGCTTTAATATCCCTAAAAATTGTAGCATATTCCCTCATGCTTAAATATCCTGTATGTTTGTTTGCACATATTCTGTAAGTTTGCTTTTTAATGTACATTCAAACTTCAAAATTAACAACAGCCAGCCATTCCCATTGTACCTTCAAGGGATTTTTTCATTTTTCACTGAACTGTCTGCACTACACAAGCCAAGAAAAAAATCTGTTGTAGTTATAAAAGAATGTTTTGTAGCTTCTGAAAAAATAATGTGCTTGTTTGTCATATTTTTCCTGGCATATATCATCCCTCACTACTGTAAGTTTGGATCAACATTGCCCATTGCAAACCAGTGAGCTGTGTTTTTGTAGTGACCTAGCTGGTCTTGTAGTTTTGTGCGCAGACTCAGTAGAGCTAAAACAAACAACTTAGAGGGTCAGATCCCTTGTTTTGAATTGAATGCGGACTTGAGTTTTTCTCGATGTCAGATTTGTTCCAGTTGCTTTTTTCAGTCATTTTAGAATGGGGAAAATAATAAACAGAAAGGTTAGTTGTCACCGACAGTTAATTTTAGGATTTATTTGCTCTGAAAAATGAGTCAGTGTCTGTTCACTGAATTCAAAAACTTGGCCCATGTGCCCATTGACACCACAGCTTGCTTCAATGCTTGTGCAGTCTGCACTGAGCACGTTTCTGTACTAATAGTCCAATATTAAATCCAATTTTTCGTGTCAATTTTGCTATCAGAATTATTTTCATTGTTATGGACATTCATATGATGCACAAAACCTTCAGTTTGTCTCCTTTTCTCGATCGTGCAGAGATGATGTGACACAGAAACCTTATCGGGCTAGGGCAATGAACTTTTGTGAACGTAACTCTCAACTGGCTGATAGGCTTTCATATGCAAAATCAGCGTACGGAAATTTACGCGTAGTATTGTTTCAACAACATTTTATTGAAGTAGATCAAAAAGTATCAAAATCGAACTAAAATTAGTTTCATGCGTTTCACGTTTTTTCATATCATTATTTTTACTTCCGGGTTTACGAAGCTCTAAAAAGTCTAGGGTCGGGGGGATAAACTTGGGGTAGGTCAGGTAATCGGAACAGCACATATTTTTTATTTTGGCCTTACTACAACTATCACTAAGACACTTCAAGTAATGTGCCATTGCTGCAACCGTGGGTATACACCGATCTTGCTTAAAATATTACAAAGTTGAAAGCGTATTAAACTGAAGGATTTTTTGCTCATGAGACATTACAGGCTGTCATTTCAGCAATAAAACTAAGAAACCCGGGACAATTCAGCCCTAGAACTCAGAAACCTGTGAAAATACAACCATACTTTTTCTTGTAAGCCTCGTTGTTCGTCGGAAACCAAATGATGCTTTTCACCGTTACATGTAAATACTTACAGATAGATGGAAAAACAAACAGTGCCTGTTCAATATGCAAGATTTTGTTCAAAAAGTTGTTTCATCATTCGAAGGCTTATTGAGATGGTGACATTTACATGTATGAGTGCGGCAAATATATATCATTTTGTCGGTGCTCTGGTGACAGTATTGCAATAAAAACCTGCCAAAATCAAATGCAATAACACAAACTAGCGATGGAATGCAACAGAGCTCTGCCAAAATGTAGCCATTAGTTCCAGGAAAATATAACCAAAACACTCGTCTTGGTTTCTGAGTTCTTGGGCCTTCACAACTTACTCAAGCACAGGAGAAAAATGATCTTCTCCTGTCTTTGTAGCTTTATAGAGTCCAGTAATGTCACCAGGTTCCTTGAAAATGTATAATTCGTGCAAAAGACAAAACAACGAATGTTTGATTGCCATCTGGGTAAGTTTGTACAGGCAGGTAGGTTAGTAGTCTGTTGGGAGTTGACAATTTGATATCTTGAGGGCCTGGAAGTTTTTGAAAGAAAAGATCCCCAGCAAATGTCAATAAAAAAAAATTGGAGTAGGCTGACCCCAAAAAAGTGGGAGAGTTGGAAAAAATACTATACAATGGATCAGTTAAAAAAATAATGCTACATGATCAATCTTCCAGACGCCCCCTCCCCCGGATATCAAATGGTCCACCCCTTACCAGTCACCATCCTCTGTGTTCGGTGTATACTACTGGCTGTAGGTTCATAGCTGTTTGGTGTTTTTGGACAAGCTGGTTTTGAATTTTACGTTTTAGCTGTGGTGGTTGGGTTAAACGTAAAAGTCAACACCAGCCCGTAAAAGGCAGAAATCTCCCCTGAAAACACCACAGCTATAGACCCACAGCTACAACCTGCTTCATAACTGCAAAATTGCAGCTCTACGGTGAGGCGGTCGGAGACTTTTGGTTTTTGCGAACTCACTCACAAGTAGCGTTACAATGCCAGAGACCCTACAGCGTTCAAAATAAGCGCGCCGCACATGACGCTGCATTTTGATGTGAAATCCCACATATTTACTGTATTTAGTTGTACCAATTTATCGGTGCTGAAGACTAAACACTATACTATACTAACCTTGTCGTTTATGGGGTTTGGTATTTGTTCAAGCATGTTGATCACGTTCCATAAACATTGAGCGAGTTTCTGGGAGCCGCCATTACCGGAAGTTGGTAATGACGGCTCCCAGTTATATTTGGAACACAATAGACGAACCCAATAAACGACAAGGTTAATGTAGTACCGGTATAGTGTTTAATCTTCAGCTGTGCAGTGATAAATCGGTACGACCAAATGCAGTAAATATGTGGGATTTCACATCAAAATGCCGCGCCATGTACGGCGCCGAGTCATCGACCGTAGCATATACCATGGGTCCTGGCTCCATAGCTGTGGTGTTTTGGGACGAGATTTCTGCCTTTACAGGCTGGTTTTGACTTTTACGTTTAACCCCGCCACCACAGCTAAAAACGTAAAAGTCAAAACCATAGTTAAATAAAAACGTTGAAGTCAAAAACAGCTTGTAAAAGGCAGAAATCCTCACCACGCCGTAGAGCTAGAGTTTCATAGCTACGACGTGCTGCGTTCCCCAAGCTTGCCGACAGGCTTTTAAAATGGAAACTGATACAGGCTATTTACAAGAACGACCCACTGACCTACATGTAGCTGCAAACTTGCAGCTCTACGGTTAGGCTACTTGTGAGATAGTTCGCAAAAACCAAAAATCACCGACCGCCTCATCTTAGAGCTACAAATTTGAAATTACGCTCTCACCTTGTAGTTTTTCACTTGTGTTTCACGTCACGATCATACGAACGAACAGAGAAGTTGAGGAAAACATTTGTGAGTTTTCCGGTGCGAAGCAAAGTTTGGAGAAGTTTGCATTCGATGCAGCGATGTAGCATGTGTAGCGAGCAGCCTTCGCCTCCTTACATGTCTCGTGTGTTCTATACAGATAGATTTTAGTTTTGTCCCTTCTTTTTACCCAATTCGGAGCCTTCGACCTCCGGTACAGACTTATGGACGCCGCCATCTTGCTTGTCAGCTGTTGTGCACTGCCTTATGGGATATATCGTAACCAGGGGCTCGGTTTGGCAAATTCGGTTTGGCCACCTCACCTGCGCACACGACGAAGTTAGGGACCGTCTCAGATTGTCGCATAATTCGTTTACGGGGAAGGGGGTTTGACCTCCATTCAATCAGTGAACTTTCGCACTTTTATTTAGTGATTACAAGCTCTCTTTATATTGTGTGTAAAAATAAACAAAACTGCACACTCGTACTAACAATTTTTGCTGTAAACTATTTCCAACTCGTTCGTGTCAAGCTGCTAGCTGTAAGCTTAGGTGGTAATAGACATCAAATCAGGTCCAATAATCGTTATCATTCAAGGTAAACTATGAAATTTACCAGGTCCAAGGAAACATATAGATGATGACAAATTTAAAGGCAATCTAGTAAGTAATCTAGTTTGATGGATTGCTTGACATAGTAATGTGGTAAGGGGATACATGTTCTTCAGAAGCTATATCAAAATGCTACATTGTGCTCTCAGGCAGAGGTCAACATTTCGCATTTTTGAACTTTCGTTTAGGGGAGGGGTTTTGATGTAAACGAAGGAATTTCGTTTCTTGAACTTATGCGACAATCTGAGACGGTCCCTTACTTTGGGGGGGGGGGGTGTTTATTTCCTGAGAATTTAAAATCGTAATTATATTTTCTCTGGTCGCAGTGAGTTTTGTTTGTATTTTTGTTTGTTTGTTTGTCTGTCTGTCTGTTTGTTTTGTTTGGATTTTACAGACAATTCACATTCTTTCTTTTCGTTCTGTAAATTGAAAGTGAGTAACTATGTGGATCATTGGATATGTATTATTTGGAAATGCCAATTAGGCTATGTTTCATTTTCAAACATAGTTTTGAAACTTCGAAAAACAAGACCAGCGTATACGTAAGCTGTGTAAGCACGTAGCAGGTATATGTATACATTCATTGTATTCTTTGATTGTGTAAAACTGCCCTTCTAGAGTTAGGCTGCGATCAAAAAATCGGCGGCGACGGGGGGGGGGGGGGCTTGAGGAATTCAGGGGGATTCGAAAATTCTGGGGCTAGTCGAGGAGGAATTGAAAGTTTTTCTATGCCGATATAGGGACCTGAAAATATTTTTTTCCAATATTTTGATATCATCCAATGCTTTAATGTTAGTAATAAACAAAATCTAGAACCGTTTTGTCGCATTTTATGACTTCTCGAAAAAATTTAAAAATGTATGAATGCCCTTAAATTTTCGTAAAATACAAGTTTGCTTTGTAACGGGGTAGAAGCTGCAACTGTTGATATATTTTTTTTTTCAATATTTCTATGTAATGTATCAAATACAGTGTCTTGCTGTCTCTCTACAGCATATTGAAACACACATTATTCAATTTATTGACATGAAAGCTTGTATATCTAAATATTGGTGATAATTAAACGAGAGTCAACACTGAAAGCTATTTGTCAACGATACAAATGCACAGTACACGTACTTGAAGAACTTGAAGAAGAGTTTGGCTCATAGGATGCTCAATTGACAGTGGAAAATACTTGTACACAAGAGCAACACATGGAAGACTAGTTGACTTAACAGTTACCAAGGATTTTTGAAATTCTCACATATTAGAATAATCAAAAATTAGGGAAAACATATTGGGTACCGTGCTTGATTTCTACAAATGCACAATGAAACGTCAAAGAGTTTCTCGAAAATAATTTTAAATCAATTTATAAAACTATTAATTTCAAGTTCATGCAGTGAATGACCTTTTTAAGATTCCAGTGTATAAAAATAACACAAAGGCAAAACTTTGAACTGTAAAAACTCTAATTTAATTGATAAAAGTGTGTGACTAAATGGAATCATTTATTTTTTACCAAATTTGCCATTATTACATCCATAATTTCTGAGATTAAAACAATTATTTGATTGAATATTTTAACCTTCCGGTGTTGTCAATTTTGCAGATTATTTATAAGTAGCATCAAAGTCATATATGTGTCATGATCTTCCTAGTTGGCGCAAAAATCTCAGCAGAAGCTATTCAATGGTCAATCTACAAACCAACCAATGCCGACAGGCCACTCGACTAACTGTAACGAACTCTACAAGCGACAGAAAAAGAAACTGAACTAAAGTTACTTCAAGAAGTTAAAGATTATCTTACGGACAAAAACGTAAAGACATTTTCTTAGTGAGCTAAGAACAATTAACCATGAGAAGAAAGTGACTGACCAAAGAAACAAGGACTCAAAATAAAAGAACAAAAAATACAAAAATATTTTACTTTATTGTGTTGTTGTTGTTTTTTTTAATGCCTTACATTACAAAAACATTTATGCTTGTATTTTGCTATAACTGTGACTTTTCTTAAGTGTTTGTTGTAATTTTATTGTGCGAGATCTCGCAGTGTGCGGGGTAACAGCCGGCTCTTTCATACTGCCTGATGTTAACCCCTCACAAGAAAATACTACGTTTCACGATTCAGTATGATATGGCAATAGGAATTTTGTCTACATTATGTTGTATATTTTTAATGTGTATTTTTAATGTTGCATCTCATCGTTACTTGTGCCCTTCGTTGTGCGATTCAGCCTTTGTAAGAAATTCAATTGTTTTACACCGTGGAATCGGGTTCCTTGTTTGCTTGTTTGTTTGTTTTTGTTACGTATGATTATTTCCCTATATAATAAAGAACCAATAAATAGTTGTATTTGAGTTTACATTAGCAAGATATCTGACGCCCGGCTTTTTGCTGCCTGGCAGTTCTCGCCACCTTTTATTCTCTGTGTGTTTTTTTTCTGTGTTTTCTCTTGCGTCTTTTTGTCTCTGTCCCCTGTTTTATTTGGGATAGTGAATACTTTTTCTCTCAAATCAGAGTGTATTGTAATTATTTCATTTTCTTTTATGGACTCCCTCATGAATGTCTTCCTACAAATGTTGCCTGTACATAGCTCTTCCGTCGACAATATTAGGCGAAATGACTTGGGTGGAAAAATAATGTCTTGTCATGGAACCGGTCATGAGAGAAAATGACCGAGAGAGTTTGACCGGTTGACCTCGCTGTTATTTTATGCAGGAAATTACAATAACAATGCTTGGTCGAATGACGCAGTGCCTTGAGGGTGGGATCACCAGTGGTATATGGGGAGGAGTACCTTCCCGATGGTGATAAGTGGTGCAGATTACCGTCGCCTAGGTGACTGGCGTATACGCGTGCCAAAAGACACCTATGGTTGATTTCTTGTTGACCAGTCGGATGGCAGAGTTGCAAATACCTGGACTGAACCATTTGGTTTTTTGTGGGTGTCGGTGGTACTTTGACAATATAAGTAAAAATGCACATATATTGAGTTTATTGTCTTGTTTATGAGCGGCCAGTATTTCCAACAGCATAAATTATGTGCATTTGCCCTTGAAGGAATAAATAATTTTCGAATAAAACATCGCGAATGTAACTACATTCCTTAAGCTCGACGTACACTTAAGTGCCCCAAAGAACCATGAAATCGCCCGACTTTCGATTGAAGAGATGAGTTTTGCCAAACCGCGTATACAGAAAAAGTGGCAGATGACTTTATTTTAGAATCATAGACAGTATAGCGAGATGTAAAAAATGTGAAACAGGCTCCCCACCTAACTATCCTAAATGTTTTTGTGTCGAGTTTGTGTTTGATTCGTTTCGAAAATGTGTTCCTACATTCTTATCCGATTGTTTGTGTTAATGAAATGTTTGTTTCGCTTTGGATATTTGTAGAGAAGTTTGGATTAGTGTGTACGATAATGTTTTGTTTGTGTGGGGAAAGCTTATGGCAAGACGCAGCCGGACCTATGTTGTTACAAAAGTTGATAGAGTCGCCCTTTGACGCTTGCGTTTCGAAACCCGAGTGTGGTTTCTCATCAGTCGCAGTGTAGATTCTTTCCTTAGTTTGTGTTTGTGAAAATTTATTTTAATGCATTTTAGTGGTCTTGCTTTCCGATTAGCGAGGCAAGTATATTAATTTTGGTCACGTTGTGAGTCCGTTTGGTGGTTCGGTTTGTTTGTTCTATATTTCTTTACTTCGGTAAATTTTGTTTTGACTGGTGTGTCTTTTAGATTTTTGCGGAGGTTTGTGAATTTTTAGGCAATAAGTACCACTGCGGGGTACGGATTTTATGTTTATTGGATCAAGATACTTACAAGTATCCTGGTTGATGTGCTTGTTCTCGTACATTTTAATTAATAGTTCATTTACTTTGTTTACTGTTTGTTCTGGCTTGTTGTGTATAATACTGAGTGTTACGTAATTGCCTTTCGCATTCGAGTACGTAATCGTTTGTGTTGACAATAACGAAAAACCGACCCTTGTCGAAGGGTTATTTTCCCAAAATTTGTCCAATGTTTGCAAGCTGGTTTATCGCGATTCTTTTGGCACGCGACATGTTTTGTTTCCTTGTTTGAAAGGGTATCTCTAGAAGTGCGAGTTTAGCAGCTTCAGATAGCTTTCAAGTTTTTGTTTTTTTGTTGTTCGTGGAGTCCAATTTGACTTTTCTTTGAATTGGTGTTGTTGCGATCGTTTGTGTCTCACGATGTAGCGTAGTCACATTATACGACTTTATTTGTTGAAATCCTGAGGTGGTTTTATTCTGTTTGGTTTTGTTGGTGTCCGAATGAATTTTAAGGCTTTTGCATAGTACTATTTATTGAGTTTCATAGTTTGAGCGATGATAGGTTGTTGTTGAATTTCATGTTGTTGTCGGCTTTTCTTTGGAAATAGCTGATTTATTTCCACGGCCATGTTTTCTGTTACGTTACTGTGATTGTTTATTTTGTATTTAATGTTGTGTTTCAGTTGTTTGTTATGTGTACGATTTTTGTTATTTCTTTTAAGTGTTTGTGTGTTCTATGTCATCTTATCGTATTTTTTGGTAGTTCCCTTTTTGGAGTATTTGGTGGCCCTGAAAAGGGCCGCTTGGTATGGGTTTTTGTTAGCGCTTGGCGCGTTTGTTTTGGCGATAAGCCTAGCTTTTTATGCTTCTTTTCGCCGATTCGATGTGCTTGGTGAGTAGGTGTTTGCCGCCTTCTTGTCACTGTGTGTGCTTACATGGACAGTCTGCATAGCCCTTGAATGTGGTCTCGATTTTGATCAAACTTACAATTTAGGAGTATATATCAAAACTGATAAATGATTTATGTGATTACTGTAGCTATAGATAGGCTACATTCAGGACGGGCAGCGACGGGCAGTAATTAGTAGGCAAAACAGGTGGTTTTCACCGTGGGCAGAACTCGGTGCAATGATACTGAACATTAATAGTAAGCCTGTCACCTTGAAGGTAATGCTGTAGGTGAAACAAGGACACACGATGGTACAAACAACACCACAAGTGAAACGTACACACAGAAATACACGCGTTCCTACGTTGTGCCCACCCGGGCCACGCGATTAAAATATGACTGATACTGCTGGATAGTGTTAATTGGGTCGGTAAACAGTCAATTAATAGTTTAATTGACTACCTGGGTGATTGGCAGGTCGTGTCCAACGACGCATATGCAAAGCAGGCCAAAAGACAAAAGCCCCCAAAGTTATTGACAGCTGGCCAGGGGTCACCATGAATACGTAATGAAGCTTCACTACGCAGAAACTGCGTAGTCAAGCCCTTCTTAACCGGTCAAACTCTCTCGGCATTTTCCGGCATGGTAACAGACGTGGTATTTCGATACGTCACTTGCTAAAAATTATTTTGATGGCGAGTTTAAAATTCTCCTCATTGATGTAGGTGGCAGGTTAATAGTTGTCAAAATAACGCCTCGTGAGTCAGTCTTTTTTAACCCTTCATCCCAAACACAGATGTCGTCTCAGATGCCACAGCTGCAGTAAGGGGAAACATTGAATCGACCTAAAATGCCACTGTACGCAAAAAGATCGCAGCACACACCGTAAACTCGAATACCGCTGCAAACAGAACCACTACAACAACCTTTGCAGTTCACAGACAAGAATCGATAACCGGACCGCGAACATCATTAATGCCAAGTTGGCATCATCTCCTCCATCGTATTATGCGGTTAGCACCGATGTAACATCGTCCTTGCTTCAAAACGAGGCATCAGCGTGACGTCATATGCCTTTCACATGATTATCCGAATGAAATGCATTTTGTTAAGCAAGTAAAATGCAAGTGTAAGTGATTAACTTTCTCTTCACGTACTCGTTATAACCGGTGTTTTGATGTTGCGAACTATCGAAGATCCATGATCGGTATACCGATAGATGAATTTATTCACAAAACATATAAATTTAAAGATACGAAAGAGAAGACCGTAACGTTTCCTATGCCCTTTCTTCCTAAGAGCCTGTATCAGGTGTCTGCTTCTTCACTGACGATGCTGATGTTACCAATGTTCAGATATATTCTGTTTTGTTTTATTTTTTGAATTTACAGTCAAGTGACAGCAATATTATTCATGTTTGTTTTAAGTGTATCATTTGAAAAAAGTATGATTAATATTTTTTTGCCTGTCAAAAGTAATACTTAGAAGCATACCATCGGGTGTTTTTATTTATAAGACTTTAATATTTAAAAAGAATGGTTGATAGGAGAATGTGTAAAATTGCATTTTCAAATTAAAATACCTTGATCTGAACAAGGTCAGCATTTCCAAATTTAGAGCAGAATGTATTCGTAACTGAAGTAGATGTTTTAAAACTCGCAAGGCATTATTAAGGTTGCTCATATTCATCAGGTGCACATTTATTTTACAGGTACGTACAGTAACACTACATAAATAATCTTTAATCTAGATAAGTCAGAAATATTAACCGAATCCTGAATACATCATGAAAAAATTATTAGAATTAACTCAAATAATCCATCAGGTGGAATAAGTTTTCAGACAATATTATCCCAATCCCTATCGATTATTAAATATCTCTCTTTTCGTCATACCTCCTTTGCTCAATACGAGCTTAACACTCAACTCCATACAACGTGACAGTTACTGAATGATCTTTTCCTCTCTAGCTTATCTTGCGTAACCATGGCATTTAAAATTATTAGAGTGGTTCGCATGTGAAACAAAAATGCGGGCGAAACCGTCGGGTTAAGAAAAGTAGAGAAAACGGATATACAAGTCTACTCTATGACTGTTCATGCAGTGATTCACGAGACTTTGAAAGTATCTCGCCGATTTGACAAGACGTAAAGAGGCCCAACTCCACTTGCTAAAGCGAAAATGCCTGGACACACGTCTATTGCCAATATGGGATTATAGAGATGTCATAACGACAAATTTCTTATTATAAGTGTCTCAAAGACTGGCAATTCTTTCTAGCTATTATTATAGAAGAGTTGTCAGTCTTCCCTACGTGCCTTGGTCTACCTGCAGCGTATCTAGGCTGTTACAGGAGAGAAAGTAACGAAAAATATTGTAATAATTCTGTTTTATTTCTTGTTTAGCATACTCAGTTGGTGGTGGATGCTGTTTTAGGGATAGTGGCCTTCGGAGAAGCTGTTATTGCCACTGCCTCATCAGCTTTCTGTTGCAGAGCCGTCTGTTATGACCTGTCGCTTATCGTATTTTAGCAGCTTTACGTGTTTGACCGTATCCGTTTGTTTGCCGTTCATGCTACTTTTTGTGCACGTCATAAGATTTTAACTGTAAACATATGAATTAGGTAGAATGCGCCTCGAAAGTGAAGGATTTAAACTTTTGCTCAAACTTTCCTTAAGGAATCTTTCAATCATTCTCTTTCAAAATCAAAAATAAAAATAGGGAGTCACCATGCAAATTTTGTACAAGAGAAACAAATTTCACAAGATTTACTGATACTAGAAATTCAAAATGGTCGTCATCATTGTATTATCTTTATGGGTAAAATGAAATTTTCGATTTTCGAAAAAACTAAGACGGTTACATTTATTCTTACACCAAGAGCTTAAAAATGAATCCCCACAAGTGGTAGATCAGAAAAAGATTTATAAAAGTTTAAGAGTCCCATGGCAATGTCCCCGAGGCGCATTCTACCTTAATACATGCATGGGTTTTGTTTGCTCTTTCGGCCTAAACGGTACGTCGTTTATAGTAAAAAATATTATATGTCACACTAATTACTGATATGTGTAAATTTTGTATAATAATGACAAATTAACCAGAACATCCAGATATTTTAAAGGGTTGCTGTTGATGAGAATATCATGTACAGTTGCTACAAGTCCCACTGCATTGATATCAGCAGTACGTTAATGTCGATTAAACTTATTATAATTGCCGATGTTTTCAAGGTCAATTTTCCAGGAATCTCACAATGTTCCCATCCAGGGGTTGGGTGTTGCTATGCAACATAAAGTACCAAGTGAGGACGCGACCATCAGTAGTAATCTACATGCATCGTCGCCCGACTTTGTGGATGAACATCAGGAAACATGTAAGACACTCTATTCGGCATCGACCATCGTATATCTTGCTATTTAAAATCTATAAAACGATGGTATTTGTAACATTCGTTTCACAAGTCCAGTAGGCTTGAAGTCAAAGAAATATTGTTATTGATATGATAAATATTCAGTGTGAATATAATCAACCAAATTGTTGTGGCATTTCATCGTAGTAATCTTCTATTCTGCCCTGTAATACCTGAACATTAAGTTATGTGACAAGCCGTAGACTGCTACAACAAATATAATAAAGACACGCCAGATAGTTTATAAGTATAGCGGGGCAGAAAGGAAGCTCAACCCTAATGAAATACCACAACGATTTATAAACAAAATTCACTTTACATGATTTTATATGAATATTACTATTTCTTTGAATATTCTGATCAAGAGGAACTATGCCAGTTTGTCTCTGTAGGATTCATATGTCACAGATAATTCTTTCAGAGATGGAATTAATGATTTCAAAAGAAGGTAAACGCTATAAAAGAAATAGCCTAAAACAACCATGCAAAGTTATGACTTTTCCACTTGTACAGGTCCTCATAGATTGACACAGCGTTGCGTTTGCTCAAGTCAGTCAAGTCTGCAATATCCACAGCCGCCGAAGAATCAACATCACCAGCCACCACAATGTTCAATCTGTTTGCAACAACAACAACAACAACATATAGTGCCGCGTCAGCAACAATTGCTGCACTTGCAGCAAGGAATGACATCACAACAGCCCAAGACATTTCAACAACAACATCGCGTCAGGGTTTGCAGCAACGACCACCGCAAATATACCAAACTCAACCACTGCTTCACCAAACACAACAAGGGTTGCATCGAATGCAGACAAAACAAAGGGACAAAACGAAAAAGACCAATTATAGTAAGCGCACCCAAAGCAGTTGCAACAGCGGCAAGCACAACAATTGGCATACCCGAAGCAACCTGCAAAAATGAAGTCCAGGTCTAATACAAGTACAAGCCAACAAACTCGAAAGCATGACAACATCGTCGCACAGTAAGTGAGGCTACCCACAATTCCCCTTGATTTGTTCACTCAGACATTTTTTGCTAAAGGCTTTTTCAATTTTATTAGTTTCTTAACAAATTTTAACTTACAATTCAAGTTCAGGATTATTTGTGAGACTATGTTCCAAAATTATTGATTATGTTTAAAATTCAAGAGTAAATTGAATGAGAAGTTGATGTTTGGAGGTGCTAAAAATTGCACACTTGTCAAGATTAAAGTTATCAGCAACTAAGATGGTCTCATCATACCATCTGTCAGACATGCAAATTTCCTTTGTTACGACCATTAAAAAAAAATCAATACCCTTTCTTTTGCCAACACAGATGAAACTTTTTCCCTTAGTTTCCTTGAAAATATTGTGTATGGCTGTCAAAAATCTGTTTCGACAAAATTACAAAATTGCTATCTCCTCCGCGGAAAAGGGGTTGATTTTCTCCTTATTTACAGTGAGAAAACAGAAAATTATGACGATCAGAACTATGTTGCCAGAATTTTGAAATATGGACCGAGTTGTTCTGTGTACAGAAGAAATTTGCTTCAGTTAAGTGAGTGATCTCCGTGTGTACAGATCATGGAGGATTGTGGGTAGCCTCACTTACTGTGCGTCGTGGAGGGCGCAATGGTACTGCAGTCATCGATATGGCTAACCCTTCTCCCCCACTATGTTCTCATGTCAATGATGACATGTCATCACCTTTGTATAAAGTGAAGCATAAGAATAACTTTTCCTTTTTTAAAAAAGGTCGGATATTGTAAGACTTCTCAAACCAAAAATATACCCAGAAGACATCTTACCTAAACATAAACGTCACGTTACTTATAGTTGTAGGAAAGATGTCCTCTATTTTTTCACATATATCGTCTAGTAGATTTTTATTAAGTCAGACTATCAATCTATCTTGGAACTTAATCTAAATGTCTAATTGTCTGTTTATATTATGTATATATATTGTTATGTAGGTCATTTCCCCCACACTCATCATGACCTGAGTTCGATTAGTCTAGAACATTCTCAAGGTCACTGCCCTTGATGACCTAACAACCTCGAATTCAATTAGTCATGTTTGGAATGTTCTGGAAAGTTGATTAGTTGTGTAAGGGAGATAATTTTAGAACAGTAATTAGCATGTCAATAAAAGTTCTAGATTGTTCTTATATGCCTTTATAAAAGGGACGTGCACAGCTTCCAGTCAGACTTTTGGGATCGTGTCTCTTGTGTGTTACTAAACTCCAGCAGTAGTCATTCTCAAGACTTTTCAAGACCTTCACTGCCAACGCTGGATTTATACTGTGGACTTTATGCAGCTGCAAGCCTGCAAGGACTGTTCATTCATCCAACTGACTGTTACAACTCTGAGACTGGAGCTTTGCCGTCCCAGCTGAGATAAGTAGTCTGTACACTTTTAAAGCTTGTACTCTATCCCTGACTTAGCAATTAGTTTTATTTTGTAATAAATTTTGTTTAAACGTTAACTGCTGAGTTCACCCTTTTGTTCGTTTTCTCTGCACGTAACAAAATTGGGGGCTCGTCCGGGAGCCGAATATTTTGAGCCGTTTGACAACATTTTGCCTGCCTTTTCAAAACTACTGTATACTGTGAACTCAGCAAAATTCAATCATGGCGGAATTCAAGCCAGACGAATTTATGGATGACCTTGATCAGGACGCATTTGATTCCCTCAAAAAAGACAACCTCATTGCACTGGCCAATTTCCTTAAAGTAGATGTCAAAAGATCTATGCGCAAGCGGGAAATACAGTACCACATTGCAAAACATTTAGTTAATTTAGGCCAATTTGAGGAATCCACCTTGAAAGATTATGAGCCCGAGTCTACCTTTGAACTAAGAAAATTAGAATTAGAAATGCAGACAAATTTGGAGATCAAGAAACTAGAATTACAAATGGAAAAAGAGAGACAGGCATTAGAAAAGAAAAAATACAAATGCAATTACAAATGGAAGAAAGACAGAGAGAGAAAGATAGGCAGGAAAGATTAGAAATGGAAGAAAGACAGAAAGAGAGGGAATTGGAAATGAAAGAAAAAGAATTACAAATGGAAGAAAGACAAAGGGAGAAAGAAAGAGAGGAAAAAGAAAAGGAAAGAGAATTAGCAGAACACCGACTGCAGTTAGAAATGAGACGTTTAGAGCTTAGAAAGTCAGGAAAATTCTTCCCTTCAGACAGTTTTGACATCACTAAGCATTTCAGGTTAGTTCCCCTTTCCAAGAAAAGGATGTTGATAAATATTTCCTCATTTGAGAAAATTGCTCAGAGTCTGAATTGGCCTAAGGAGTCCTGGTCTATGCTTTTGCAGAGTGCTTTGGTGGGTAAAGCCAGAGAAATTTACATTCAGTTGTCAGTAGAGCAGGCTTCAGATTATGATTCTGTGAAGGAATTAATTCTCAAGGGCTATGAGTGGTGCCTGAAGCTTACCGTCAGAAATTTAGGGATTGTGAGAAGGTGAAGGATCAAACTTATGTTGAATTTGCTCGAACAAAAGAACAACTGTTTGATCCGTTGGTGCTCTTCTGAAAAGGTCAGTCAGAATTATGACAAATTACGACAGCTTGTTTTGATTGAGGAATTTAAAAGGTGCATCCGGAGTGACATCAAGACGTTTATCAATGAACAAAAGGCAGATACATTGAGGTTGCTGCACGTTTGGCCGATGATTATTCATTGACCCACAAATCTTCATTTCTCAGCAAACCATCCCAGTCCTTTTCATACAGAAACAATGCAGGTAAATTTAACTCCTCCTTTTCATCCAAGAATTTCTCAAAGGAGAGTAGGAAATCAAATGACAGCAGTTCACACAGTTCAAGTAACACTCCCACATCATCAGATCCAAGTCTCAATCTCCTTCTGACAAACAGTTTGGTACACTTTCTTGTAATTATTGTAAGAAAGACGGCCATTTAATGTCAGATTGTTTCAAATTGAAAAGAAAACGTGAAGGTCAAAGTGGTCAAAGTGGATCTAAGCCCACCGGCTTTATTTCTTCATCAACTCGATTAGAGTCTAATAATGTGTGCAACACATTTTCTGAGGTTAAACCCCTCTTATCCCCAATTAATGAGGTCAAGGTCAATTCTTCTCAAGATAGCATTATGGGTATTTTCGAGCCATTTATTCATGATGGTTTTATATCACTTTCTAGTGATTTTTCTTCCGCTACCCCTGTCAAAATTTTAAGAGATACCGGGGCTTCCCAGTCTCTTTTGTTGGCAGATACCCTGCCGTTTTCTGAAAAGTCATTTTCAGGTTCTAAAGTTCTTATTAAGGGGGTAGATTGTAATGACTACATTCCTGTTCCTCTCCATAATGTCTATTTGTCTTCGGACTTTGTTTCTGGACCTGTGGCTTAGGTATTAGGCCTTTTTTGCCTTTTGAAGGGATTCACCTTCTTCTTGGAAACGACCTTGCTGGGGACAAGGTCATTACTAATCCACTTGTGACTGATAATCCTAGTTTAGATCAGGATCCAGAGCCAATTGAACAAGAGATACCCGATTTATTTCCTTCATGTGCCATTACTCGAGCCATGTCAAAGAAAACTTCCGAGAATCAAAATACTCTCAAAAATAATGTCACAGATGTTGACTTAAATGACACCTTTCTCAGTCAGGTGTTTGACACGGATCATTCCGTTATCCCTCGTGGATTTGAAACTTCCAGTAAAACTTCTGCTGACCAAAGTCAGACATTTTCTAGATCAAATCTCATTGCAGAACAACACAAAGACCCAGATATTTTGTCTTTGTTTGACAGGGTAGATGATGAAGGTAAAACTTCAGATAGCTCTGTTTCCTATTATACAAAATCTGGTATTCTCATGCGTAAATGGAGACCTCCAGATGTTTGGTTGATGACGATTGGGCTATAAAACATCAAATTGTGGTTCCAAAGCCCTACCATGCTGAAATATTGCGCCTGGCCCATGAAACGCCCTGGCTGGTCATTTGGGAGTAAGGAAAACTTATCATAAAATTCTCAGTCACTTTTATTGGCCTAATCTCAGGCAGGATGTAGCACATTCTGTAAAACTTGTCGCACATGTCAAATGGTAGGAAAGCCGAATCAGACTATTCCAAAGGCCCCTTTACAGCCAATTCCTGCATTTCAAGAACCATTTAGTAGGATACTAATAGACTGTGTTGGGCCCCTACCAAAAACAAGATCAGGAAATGAGTACATGTTGACAATTATGTGTACATCAACTCGGTTCCCAGAAGCCATACCACTGAGAAACATAAAGACAAAGACTATAGTGAGAGCTTTAGTCAAATTTTTCACTTTATTTGGCCTCCCTAAATGTGTCCAGTCCGATCAAGGCTCCAACTTTATGTCTGGTATTTTTCAACAAGTAATGGATCAGCTAGGCATTAACAGTATAGGTCATCCGCCTATCATCCAGAAAGTCAGGGTGCTCTTGAGCGATTTCATCAAACTTTGAAAAACATGATTAGGACCTACTGTTTTGACACAGAGAAGCAGTGGGATGAAGGAATTCATTTTCTGCTCTTTGCTGTTAGAGAGTCAATTCAGGAGTCTCTTGGTTTTAGCCCATTTGAGCTTGTATTTGGACATACAGTCCGTGGCCCACTTAAGCTCGTTAAAGAGAAATTCCTATCAGACGATGATGATTGTCTGAATATTTTGCAATATGTGTCAGATTTTCGTACAAAACTCTCTAAAGCATGTGAATTAGCCAGAGAAAATCTTGAGTCATCTCAGCAGTCAATGAAAACCAAATACGATAAAAACACCTCAAAACGGAAGTTTGAACCAGGTCAAAAAGTTCTTGTTCTACTTCCGATTCCTGGCAAACACTCCATGCTCGTTACTTTGGGCCATACCTAATTGATAAGAAATTGAGTGATTTAAATTACATCATAATAACACCTGACAGGCGAAAACAAAAACAGCTATGTCACATAAATATGCTTAAGCCATATTTGATAGGGATAATCCTACTATAACTCAGCCTGTCAGTGCAGTCAGTTCAAACCATTATGAAGATAGTGATACTGAAACTGACTTGAGTGAAAATACTCTAAACTCAAAGCTGGGCTCGGTCAAGCTTCAGAACTCAGAAATCCTGGAGAAGCTGGAGTCTACAAAGTTGGCACACCTCCAGCCAGAACAACAACAACAGGTGAAAGAACTGCTCCACGAAATAAACACCTGTTTCAAGATGTTCCAACGAGGACGAACGTCATCTATCACGATGTTGATGTTGGGGACAGTAAGCCTGTAAAACAACATCCATACAGACTGAATCCAACAAAAGCGAAATATCTCCAGGAAGAAGTCAAATACCTGCTGGACAATGACTTTATTGAACCCAGTAAAAGTAACTGGAGTTCGCCGTGCATACTTGTTCCCAAACCAGATCACAGTTATCGTATGTGCACGGACTTTAGGAAGGTCAACACTTTAACAAAGACAGACACTTTCCCAATCCCGAGGATTGATGACTGCATCGACCGAGTGGGAAAAGCCAAGTATGTGACGAAATTTGACCTACTGAAGGGATTTTGGCAAGTCCCTCTGACGGATCGTGCTCGTGAAATATCCGCTTTGTTACACCAGACGGATTGTTCCAGTACAAGGTGATGCCATTCGGAATGAAGAACTCTCCGGCAACGTTCCAACGGATGATCAACGACGTCATATCCGGGCTAGACGGATGTGCAGCTTACGTTGACGACGTCGTCCTGTATAGTGACACCTGGGAGGAACACATCAAGCTCATGCGGAAGTTCTTTGAGAGACTGAGCAAAGCAATGTTGACTGTCAACCTTGCCAAATCTGAGTTTGGTTGGGCAAGGGTAACTTACCTCGGACATACTGTAGGACAGGGTGAGGTAAAACCTGTTGATGCCAAAATCAGTGCCATTTCAAGTTTTCCCATACCAAACTGCAAACGACAACTGATGCGCTTTCTCGGTATGGCTGGTTACTACAGAAAATTCTGTCCAAATTTCTCCACAATTACTGAGCCTTTGACTAACTTACTTAAAAAGAAAGTAAAGTTCGTTTGGTCAGAGCAATGCCAACAGGCATTTGATACACTTAAAGCCATACTGCAAAGTGCTCCAGTGTTGTCTGCACCAGATTTCACTTTGCCATTCAAATTAGCTGTGGATGCTAGTGATACGGCTGCTGGTGCTGTTTTATTGCAAGAGGATAGTCATGGTTATAGATCATCCTGTTTGCTATTTTTCACGCAAATTAACAAATCCCAGAGAAACTACTCTACAATTGAAAAAGAGTGTTTATCTTTGATATTAGCTTTACAGCATTTTGAAGTTTATGTTACTTCTTCAAATCAGCCAATAGTGGTTTATATTGATCACAACCCTCTTGTTTTTCTGCAGAAATTTAAAGGCAAAAATCAGAGATTGCTAAGATGGAGTTTAATGTTACAGGAGTTTAATCTTGACATTAGACATATCAAAGGCAGAGACAATTTAATTGCAGACTGTCTCTCTCGTATTTAGAAATTATTGTTGTTCACTTTCAAGAAATTTTATTGTTGTTCACTTTCAAGAAATTTTACTTTAGAGTAAAACAAAATTTGAGTACTTAAATCCTTTTCAAGATTACATTTGTAAAAGAAAGATTTTTCTTTGAAAAATTTTCTTTTTTTGAAGAGGGGGTGTGTTATGTAGGTCATTTCCCCCACACTCATCATGACCTGAGTTCGATTAGTCTAGAACATTCTCAAGGTCACTGCCCTTGATGACCTAACAACCTTGAATTCAATTAGTCATGTTTGGAATGTTCTGGAAAGTTGATTAGTTGTGTAAGGGAGATAATTTTAGAACAGTAATTAGCATGTCAATAAAAGTTCTAGATTGTTCTTATATGCCTTTATAAAAGGGACGTGCACAGCTTCCAGTCAGACTTTGGGATCGTGTCTCTTGTGTGTTACTAAACTCCAGCAGTAGTCATTCTCAAGACTTTTCAAGACCTTCACTGCCAACGCTGGATTTATACTGCGGACTTTGTGCAACTTCAAGCCTGCTAGCCAAAGGACTGTTCATTCATCCAACTGACTGTTACAACTCTGGGACTGGAGCTCTGCCGTCCCAGCTGAGATAAGTAGTCTGTACACTTTTAAAGCTTGTATTCTATCCCTGACTTAGCAATTAGTTTTATTTTCGTAATAAATTTTGTCTAAAACGTAAACGGCTGGGTTCACCCTTTTGTTCGTTTTCTCTGCACCTAGCAATATATATATATATATATATATATATATATATATATATATATATATATATATATATATATATATAATATATATATATATATATATATATATATATATTTATATATATATATATATATACGAAGTATGCATTTGACTTGTCCGATACAAAGTGCTCAATACAAAAATTTTGAGTTTTATGCTCTGACGCGTTTTTTATGGCCATGCATAACATTATCGAAGTTAATGAGAATTTTTTGAGTCTAGTCTTTTCTAGCTGCCGTACCCTATCTAATAAATTTATAATAATTTGTATTTCTTCTGGATAAAATGTACACATAACCTTTATATTCAAGAAAACAAAAGTTCAAAGCTTAATATTTTGTGGTTAAATTGACATTTTAGTAGATATGACATATATTTTGACTTTTATACAGTAGCATCTTATGTCCTCTACCAAGCTCAATTTGTGTTGCTAAGGTTCCTTGAATGAATTAAATTTTTGATGTCGAAACTTTGCATCATAGAGTTCTGTTGATCTTACACAAGAATTGGTACTCTGGTGTAATATTGTTAAACATTTGATCATTTATGTGAATCAAATCACCTGCGGTTTATTTTAATTGAAAAATAAAAACAAATAAGAGTAGATAATTAACAGGATGTCAAAATCGTATTTGGATTTGCAAGTGATATGTGATCGTATCTATGGGATGAAACGATGGAAGTTTAAAAGCGCTCATGCTTTTTTGATACGAATGCCAGACCTATGATTTTATCTTACAAATTAACCACATGTATACCAAACAGAGACATCTATGTTGACAATTTGTTACTTTAATTTGAACCAAAAACCGCAATGGTTTTAAAAGGTCAGGTAAGATTTTTTAATCTTTGGGGGTAAAGCAATTTTCGGTGACAGCATTTTTGATAATTGTAAGGTTAACGGGATCATTACTAATATGTTGATCGAATATTTTCCATTTTGTACTTTTTGAGATACGAAAACAGATGTGACTGAATTTATGTGACAGTTGTAAAGTATCCACCAATCAAAAAGAATAAATTTTGTTTTGCCTGTCCGGATTGAGACACTACATGTCTCGCCAGGCACTTTTTAGAAGAAGTCAGTGCAAATATGCCTTTGTAGGAATAGGTCGTAAATAACATTGAACTAGGCACATATATGATAGGATATGATATAGCTTGGTACAGTGTGGTATGATGTGAGTGAATAGGTTCGCGTTCGTTAGGATAACATGTAAAAGAATGGATCCAAATGAGATACCATGTCTGTGCTGAGCATAAACTAGACTATACTAAACTACATTAGACCAGGCTTGGCTTGACTTGAATACACTAGACTAAACTCGACTATAATGGAGCAGACAGGGTTAAACTAAACCACTAAACTCGACTACAGGAGAATGAATGGAATACGAGGAAAAACTTTTGCTATCCGATGAAGAAGTTTCACCGCCCACTTGCGAAATTTGAGCCATTGAGGAACTACAAACAACAATTAGACACTAAGAGTCAAACTTCATAAAAATCATGTGTTTATTACATTATGGTTGGAAAAAAAGCCGGGCCCTCAAAACATGTTTTGAAGTATTACGCAGTAATAGTAGACCAGGATAAATGCTCTTACTTATATTTAACATTTTCCTGTGAACGCGATACAAAGTCAGTTGTTATTATGTAATAACTAATTCTTGAGATATACACTATCAAATACTTTTCGAAAATCATGTTGTGTATGATACCACTAAAACAGATATATTATCAGTAGTATCATTTTCTTACGATACGAAAACAAATTTGTGCTTCTTGGGTGTTACTTGTTGTCTCTGTCCAACAAGAAAGCCTCCTTTTTAAAAATACCCAACTGAAAACACTTAGCAATGTAATACTTCTACATTATCTGGTTTCTCTGTCTCTCCTTTCTTGTAAGTGGCAAAATAATTCCCTTTTCTCAGACTGGAGAAAAATGCCAGCATCAGTATACTATTGAAAAGCTTAATTGGAACGTGTAACAGTAAATCTTGTGCTGATTTGGAAAATTTCTCTAATGGTGCTTCATTCATCTTCAAATTTTAAATAAGATCTAAGATTTCTGGCTCTGTAATTGGGGCATTTAATTTGTCATCATTTATACAACTTGCTCTCCTTAATCTATCAAATATGTTTGCTGATAATTTGCATCACTTTCACCGGGCTCATCTCCCTCGTCATCACTTACATTAAACAAAGTAAGAAAGCACTCAAGAATATATGTTGATTTGCCAAATTTCCTTTGTATTTGAACACTCGAAGAATGTTCAACATTGAATGGACATCATACACTAAATTTTCACTTTCAGAATGATAACTGGGTGTACACATCATTCTTTTTTTGTTTGGTGACAGGGCTGAGTGACAGGGCTGAGTTTGTGTCAACTTCTTCTAGGTGGTGTTGCCGTAGCTTTACTTGCAATATTTATTAAGTGCGTATCGTCTGAAATCGGTTGTGGAATATGGTGTGGTTTCTTTGTAAGTGAACATTTTACCTTAATATCAAGTAAAGCCAAACTTCGCCTGGAATAAAGTTTGTCGTGTGTTGAGCAAATAAAATACTTCCATGTCAGAATTAGAGAATAGATAACATTTCACTTGCAAATATCTGTCAATATGTATATATATACTTTATTCAGTACTTTAGGCCACCAGCCTTTATGTACAACAAAAATTTAACAGAAAGAAACAGTATCAGTCGCCTTATGTGACAATGAAAGCACATTTTCTTCTCTGTCAACATTCTATTTTGTTACAAGACTTTCACGCTTTTGAAATGAGTAAAAGAGATATTTTCCAAGATTCTCCAGTACATTTTGGTTTTTTGATTGCATAAGTAGCAAAAATTTCCATTCACTTACAGGTGTATAATAAAATCTATTAATAAATCTTCTCCTAATAGCTTCATATTTTGGACATACCATTGCAAAATGATATTCGTCCTCTATGCAATTACAACCAAAAGGACATAATCTTTTTTCTCGAGGGATTCCACTCTCTCTACCCTTTTCAATAAGAAGACAATGTGATGATACTCTAAAACGAGAAAGGGCATTTCTATATTCTATTTGAAATAAGAGAAAGATACAATTCACTGGTAAAATTATTTTTGAACTTACTGTATGTCATTAATTTCGAGCTATTACTCATCTGAACACCATTCTTGTATGAAATGTCATAACATCTCTGTTTAAATTGGTGAAGAAAAATATTGCTGTTTACACTGTGAGGATTTAACCAAACTTCTGCAAAGCCATTTCTACATAGCAAATTTTTAATATACAATGCTAAGCAGTTGAAACCTTTTCAGCACGGTCATATTGATATTCATAGCAATCTCTAACAATGGGTGGGCAATCAACGCTGATACAACGAAACCAGAACCTCAATATTTGCATGTCGATACATATTCTTACAGGGTGTCTCCCTAGCTCCCCCCTCACGGCAGTGTTTGTGGTGTTCATACCAACTCCCAAAATAAATTTACAAAATTTATGATGAATTTTTTCAACATCAGTACAATTATGAGTTCCCCAAATAGCACTTCCATACAGGAGAATCGGAAGAATCTTACAGTCAAAGATCCTAAATGCAATGTCTGGTTTTAATCCATCTAATTTATAAAGAATATTTTGCAGACTGTACAATGCTTTCCTTGCCTGATCGGCTATGTATTTTTGTGCTTGGAACCAAGTACCAGAACTAGAGAAAATTATACCAAAATAATTATACTTTGAAACAACTTCAATTCTCAGGTTTCCCCAAAACCATTTCCCACTTTTCTTCAGTCCCCCTGCTTTACGAAAAACAATGATTTTCGTTTTGCTTAAATTAACTTTAAGTCTCCATTTTTTACAATAATCAGCAAGTCGGTTAAGCAAACGTTGTAAACCAATTGGAGTAGAACTGAATAACAGGAGATCATCGGCATATAATAAATAAAACAGTTTTAACAAATTACAATATACCACAGTTTCAGTACCCTGCGCAAGTGCTTCCCCAAGATCATTTATGTAGAAACAAAATAGTATAGGTGAAATAACTGAACCCTGCTGTACACCAACATTAATATGAAAAAAGTCTGTTAAACCATGTGGTGTTTTAACAGCTGCTTTAACATGGGAATACATAGAATACAGTGAAGACAGAAAATTGCCTCTCATACCCGTCTTAATCAATTTATAAAATAATGAGTAATGGTGTATCTATCAAACGCTTTCTCAAAATGGAGAAGTTGCTGCTTTGTCTGTGGCAGACTAATGCCCAGGTGCAGGTGTCTGTTGTAGACCACTGTCGCTGCAGCCATGTTGAACACGAACTTGCTGACTGTTCATGCCACGTATCGTTTTCAGCCCGGATCCGTTTCCAGCCGTTTTTACATACAAATGACCAGATATCAGAGTTATATGTTCACTTACTGTGTCGTATGCAGTATTGTCCCAGGTTTCGCCGCTGCTGTCCAGAAAAATTTTAACATTTGACAGAGCTCGTGTGCTACGAGGCTCACTCTACGAACGCCCTCTGGCGACCAATATCTGTCAATAGGACGAACTGTGCTCCTTTGCTGCTACAATGTGCATGCATATGCCAACCTTAATTATTCCTGATTGCTATTCTAAGCCAACTAAAGCAAATAATTAAAATATGTGGACTAATATTTCTCACATTCACATGAATATACGCTTTAAGATGGAATGGAGAAACTATGACGAGCTCAAATATTCGACTTGTTGACTAATTTTCCAGTATTCTAACCACTATAGAGCGTATATGGTAACTGCTTCTTCTTCAAATGTTCAATTGCTTCACTCATTATACCATGCATTGGCTTATGAGCATATAACATATACAAATTTACTCTGAAAAAAATCCAATACTGTCCTTAAAATTTGAGTGTGATGAGAAGCACGAATTGATTTTGCTATTGTTTCGAATTCACTTTAATCGCTCAATCACTGACTTTTTCTTCTAGCCTGCGGTTTAATGGGTCTGATATCTTCCTCAAAGAAGACAAATGGATTGGCGAGTTTTACTGAATTACAGAAATAGCTCTATGAAATACTTATTGTGAGCAAAAACAATACACTTAGGAAGTTGTCCAGCATTTACAATTCATCACTAGATGTTCCTGCTCGTCCTTTTAAAATAGATTGTATTGTGTCTAGTTTTCGGAATTACAAATGAAAAGTCGCCGCTAGTAGTGTTAGTTGATGAATAAATTAGATGAAAATAAAAAAAGCATTCTACTTACCATGCCAAGATTCCCCGGCACAAACGCTGTAGGTTCGTAATCATTTGGAAATTTTCGAAAAGATACCTTACTTGAGGTGCGAACTAACTGTCAATCGGTGATTGCTTTACGAATATCACGATGGTGTCATTTTCACAAACAATGTGATCTTTTGTTCTTCTTGATCAGTAGTTTATTTACTCTCTGCGGAGTCATAAGCCATTAATTCGGTAACGCGGAAATTCTCCGCGTTCAGGGGATTAGCCCAGATACAGTGTTTGTGACGGCCGATCCCCTCATGTACGATCAATGTTTAACTACACTTGTGTTGATTCTCCGGACTATGGTCAAACATTTGTTAGGTAAATTTACAAGGATCATAGATGCAATACTGTAACACATTCATTTAATTCGGCACTTCTGTCGATTTGCTATTTAGCTAGATGATAGTATGAAAGGAAAAAGTTAGAGATTTGATAAGCGCACAGCAACAAAGCAATGATTGGCTAAGGAAGATGAATGAACGTAAAAGTGACAGAAAAAAGCAAGCAATTGGTCATTAATGATTTTTTAAGATTGTATGTTATAACTAACGTAAACAAGTTGTGCTACTGGAACAGCGAGAATATCTGAATAACAATCATGACGACAGCATTGCTAATTACGGCGCTCACCTGAAATGTCACGTATGTAAATGTAGGGATTTGTTTACAAACTTTGGTGTTGCAGTCAAAGTAAAGGGGACCGCCATTCTTCGATCCATATTGACATATTATAACGTTCATGGTTCTATCCGTGGTGTCAGCATCTCTTTTCTCATCTCTCTTTTGTCATCAAGTGTAGAATGATATCCGAGGAAGAGTGCGACAATGATGGCTGCTCCTCTTACTATGTACTTATTTAAACTAAACAATTGTGACCAGCTTACCTAAAGATCCTATTATGGCAGTCTTTCTACAAACCTATGAACTTCAATTGTGTCCTATAAATGAGCTATTATACAAGTGAGAAAACCGGCTTTGTTGGCCTACATGAAAATTATCTTGTCTACATTCGACGTCAAGAATGGACATGGTGACTAGACTGCCATAATTCATTTTATGAATAGATTGTAATTACGGTGCAAAGGTTTTGAGGGTGAAATTTATTTTCAATGTCACTTTCTATACAGTTTTGATGTCGTACGTCTGGGCTATGTCAAAGTTGTGAAAATAGCAATTTTGGAAATTCGATGGAAATCAGTTTTAGTAAACACGAATACTTTTATATAAATATCATTCCGCAGGAAATCTTGCAAGGCTCTTTGCGAAAATATACCGTTAATACTTCAATTACAATATATATGCTTAGTGTATGCATAGAACCCAGGAGTACAAGTAAATCAAATTGTGAGCGTTTTTTAGGGACAGGGTAAAAACATATTCAAACGTTTGCTGAAAAAATATGACAACTGTGCTTATTTTGTGCTAAACATGATGTCGTCATTCAAATTCATAATGTGAATATCCCTTGAGACAAAGAAACTCGGTAGTCCATTCGAAGCTCCTTTTGATATCGAACGCGATTGAAAACACTGTATTTTGCACACATTATTAAATATTCGAATCAAGGCAGTGCAAGACATTGCAGATGATAATATTTTGTTCTGCAACACCGCAAATGGTGATACAAAATATCGCCTGAGTTGACTAAAGCCATGACTTCGTGTTTAATTTACTTTATAAAACAACTCTCAAAACTAATTTTGACTTCGTCTTATCTTTTATAGGACGCTTGTTTAGCAGTGGAATCTCTTTTGGGGTTAACGGCTGTCACTGTGGCTGTTATTGCTATCATTGCATCGGCATTCTGTTGCAGAGCTGTTTGTTGTGACCTGCCCCAAATAGTAAGTGGTGGTCGTATGTTTGAACATTATTTCTGTTCTATTATCACTGTATAGTCCTTTCATATACAGATCAAGTTGAACTTCAGCATGCTTTGATTTTTTCTCTATTTTATTTTATTGTTTGCGCATATCTCAATAAACGATGCACTAAAAGGGTTATTAAAATTGCATTCTTCAAACCGGAGCGAGTATCCGTTCTTATTGATGTTTGTTATTCATACGCCACTGATTCTGTGTTTACCTCTGAGAAATTCTATCATCGTAATCAATTTATGAGCTGACAAACAACCTGCCACTGTAAATAAGCAGTCCTCTACTCTCACATTATTGCATGTTGACATCGACTACTTACTTGATGTTTTTGTTTTCTTCGTCATATGAGTGTTATTTTTTCCAAGTATGGAAACAAGTATCACTCATTTGTAGTTGAACTGCGTAAGCGTGCATCAGCATTTCGCCAAAACACTGCCAAGCGATTATTGCCACTCGCAAACGCCCCTCAAGTGTATAATTTGTGTCTGTGCTGTCTGCAGAAG
Organism: Ptychodera flava; assembly: GCF_041260155.1. Classification (NCBI taxonomy): domain Eukaryota; kingdom Metazoa; phylum Hemichordata; class Enteropneusta; family Ptychoderidae; genus Ptychodera; species Ptychodera flava. Next base: position 51,271,004 of record NC_091929.1, on the reverse strand, counting down.
TATGACAGTTTCTCTGATTTTGAAAAAGACTCCTGACAATTTAAAAAGGGAAGATCGCCACGGCTGATTTTACGTATGTAGAAGCTTTTGAGTCGCTTACTACGAAAAAGCCATTTTCGCAATATACAACGAGCGATTTTTTTACAAAAACGGATAAAAATACTGGGCAATGTTGCAGTTTAGGGCTTCATCGACTTAATGTATTTTGTATAATTGGAAAAACCGCCGAGCTTGGCGCTTTCATCACGTGATATGGCACAGACCATCTCCGGATGGGTATGACATTGTCATTCACCATCACATCAAGGATGTGTGTATTTGCATAACTATTTATTGTTTAGGTTATACAAATACGCACCGTCAGGCTTGAACATGAGTAAGTGGACATCTCCGGCGGGAGATGGCTCTCTGCCATATCACGTGATGAAAGCTTGTCGCTTTTCACCAATGATTAAAAATACATTAAATTGATGAAGCCATAAACTGCAACTTATTTTTGTCCGTTTTTGAAAAGATCGGCGAAAATGGCTTAACCCGAATAAACGATCCAAAGTTAGCCGTGGTGAACTATCGTATGATACCAATTGCTGAGCTCACGTCACTCAAACCAATCAATAACTGCAGGTACTCTGTCTGTCTTTGTGAATTTGTTTGTTACATCGAAATAATATTCCAATATTAAAGATCGTTTACTGTTTGTGAAATTTTACATTTCCCCCGATGATGCGTGGTGTGCCCATTGAGGGTCGAAGCATTAAACAGGAAGACCTACACGAAGATACGGGATTTCTTAGTAATCGGTATACCATATCGTTTGACTTATCAGCATCGAACAAGTAAGATTATAACACACCTCATCCGCAGTCTGTGTTCTAATTCGCCAATTGATAGTCACGTGGGATGCGTTCTTTTTGTGCTGATCCACGTAAACGACGTCATCGGGCATCATTTGTCGGAACTGTTGCCTGCCAGGCATCAGTTCCGAAAAATGATGCCCGCTGACGTCAAAAAAACATTGGCGCATGCGCGAACTGGAATGTAAACAAAGATGTCGTCTGCGGACGAGCGAAACGATAGTCGAGAAATTTCTCGGTTTATCCGACTTTCTGAAGAAGAACTGAATGCTCTGGTTTCCAACAAGGACTCGAAACGAACGGAAACGATAATCAAAGGTGCATTGAACGTTTTGCAGAAGTATTGCGACCCTGTCGGGAAAAACGTTTTTTTGCCGAACCACTTCAACATATTACATCATTCATGCGACAAGTTTTGTGTATAGTACGTTCTCATGCATGGCTACGGATGAGGTGTGTTATAAAACACATATTGACTGGCCATGCGGGCAACAGCATACGTCTGTACCCCGAGGGACTGTGAGTCACCCCAAAAACAGACTGTTTCCCGAGGCCGTAGGCCGAGGGAAACAATCTGTTTTTTGGGTGACTCACAGGCCCGAGGGGTACAGACGTATGCTGTTGCCCTCATGGCCAGTCTATATGTGTATGCTGTACATTGACTTACATCATTAATTTGAAATATAACGTGATTGTTATACACGATTGAAAAAAACAAGTATTTCTTACCTTGTAGCACTCTGAAGGACGTAAATATTCCCTGGAAAATGGTCTCGTACGACTGAGTATTTCGGGACCTAAAATCATTTATGCGTGGGCCCCTGTTTGTTTTAATTGAGTTTTTCCTCATTCTAATCTTCTTCTTATTGCGCACATGTATTTATTAGCCTTCATCTTGAAATTAGTTTTGGAATATTGGCATAGGGCTCAGAGCCTTTAGAACTCGTGCGCTTAACCTTGACATAAGGGCTACTCATGTGACTTAGCCGACTTATTTGATTTTCCTTTGACAAACTTTCACACACCTCATCAACAACATGGGCTGAGGTTTTGTTTGCGTTGGATATTAATAAATACGATAGTACACTTACACTCAATCAATTTTTTGGGTCGCCACGGATTACCTTGACCTATTTACATGTATCCGAAACTACAATGGCTACATGTTGCATTTTTGTATGACATTGACCGGTATTGGACAAACTTTTCCCAAATTTTTCAGATGACCTTGAATTACCTGTGACCGAATATGATATATTCGCTAGAGGTATGGTTTGTGTATAGCATTGATCAGTATGTGCAACATATTTTTGGAAAGTTTAGGATCATCCTTTCATCATGACTTTTGGCAATCTTTAACCTACTTTTGCAGATATCAGCTACAGCAACAAGTACAGCTTTGGCATTAAGTGGAAATAAACAACGAAGTCAGCACACCGGACAACAGCACATCGAAACGGACCAACTGCAGAGATTCATGCCACTGTAACAACAATCGCAGCTCGCAGAAGACTGTCGGGTCACAGAAACACCTGTCCAACAGAACCAAATCTTGACATCACCAACGTAGAGGGCGCAACAGCAAATGCTGATAGCAACGAAGCTTCTACACTTGAACACATGAACACATCTTATTTGAATGGAATATGTATCAGAAATCTGGCAGAAATGTATTTCTTTCTTGTCAGAAAACACAACTTTGATAAAAATATCAATATCAAATGATTAGCAATTGCAGGAATCGAAAATTATAATAACGCAACATCTGGCATTATTTATTGTATTACTTCCCTTGTGAAACATACAATGTGGAATATTCGAAATTCAGTTACTCTTGATGGGACAAATGTTTTCCTTCAATCCTATGTTATGGAATTAAAATGTTATTTTTCTTCGTGGATGAGCACATTATATTTCACTTATAAGATGATGAACAAAACTGAGGATTTCATCTCAAAGTTTTCAAGCCTTGTAAGACTTGAAGGACAAGATGCATCTTGAATGCATTCATATGATGATCTTTATAATTACACAGCTACTTATTTTTTGTTTGTTTTTTGTTTCAGACAAGACGCATTGAAATTTTAATGCATTCACTGTTACGTAGATTTGTTTTATTTGCAACCATGTTGAAATAAATTTATTTTTTCAAAAAAAAGAAGCTTCCATAGGTCCTCCACTGAGTACTATATAAACGATGACAAAACGTAATCTTTGGTAGGAAATGAAGTTCTTGCATAAATACCGCATTAATCAAACCAATATGATTTTAGTGATAAAGGAACATAGGGCACAGACATCATTGATATGTCGATGAAGTCGCTGACTTTTGTTTTACATATTTATTATATATTTACTATATTTGGTTGACGCAGACACTAGATTTTCAATCCATGCATTCAGCATTACATGTGATAATGAAGAGGAAGGTTGATGTTTACCCTGCAATAAAAGGGAGTATATACTCGGACTCTAATATTTTAAATGTCTAATCTCGTTTCAACAGCGTATCTTGGCTGGCGATGGAGCCTGTAGTCACGTGACTTATTTGTTTGAACTTGAAGCTCTCTGATAGAGTTAACCAGATAGTCACACGATTGGAACTCATTTGGTATAATTGGATTTCCACATTTTTTAAATTTCTCAAAAGTGATATAGGTCACGGTGCCAGATAGTCGAATTTTGCAATAATATAAATTACTCATAAAAACAAGTGTGTAATGTAAAAGAAAAAGAGATGAGATTACATTTGTGATTAAATCGGCATTACTTCACCATCCAATTATTCCAAATTAGTTCCAATCGTGTTTAGTTGTTTCAAGATCAATAAATCCGGTAATTGTCGAGATTTTTGATAATGAAAGATCATACCATTAACTTTGTTTGCGGCAAAAGTATGAACACAATTTTTAAATTTTCAAATTCTAGCTGATGCGATCATGTTCCTCGATGACTAGATAAGAAGAATTTTGTGTAATGTCCGAAGTAAATCGTCTTTACTACCATTGTACTATTTGTTATCCTTGTTTCTTCGTTTATTATTAACCAACTTTATAGTGCTGTGCCATGGTCAGTTAGGTATCCTTCAACGTTTTAGTTTTGTAACTTCTTGTTATTAAAAACTGACGAAAATTCCTGACTTTACGAGCGATTTCTGTCCTATCCATTAATAAAATCTGCGGTATTGTGGTGATAATGGTTAATCATCTTTAGATACAGACCCGCCGGAAGACAAGGTGGCCATGGAACACTCAACAGGTCCGCCTATAAGTAGAACAGATTTTCCAGTTGTGCATTTGTACTTGGACCTTGAGTTTACATCCGTTTTCTCGATCACGCTGTGTCACTATGATGTCACTTCTAAAATAATAGAACCACTCTCTAAATAAATAAATCTTCTCGAAGTTATCTCCATGACAGTTTGACAACAACGATCCATGACAACATTGTGTAAAACAATCCGCTGAATATATATTCAAGGTCACAAAAGATAAGTCTTCCGGGGATGTTACTTCTCTATACTGCGATGCGACGCTCAGAGAATCGTTTTAGCACTCACCGCAGACCAGTGTCGATCGACACTCTTCAGTAATAGTAAATATTGCGCACCTGCATACTTATTATACGAGGGGGAAGTGTGCCCTCACGATATGATTATGAAGAAAGGCCGAGGAAATAACATGAGCTCCATGGCAAGAACCATGCTAGTGTAGTAGTTAAAAAAAATAGGGTAGCAGTCTTCCACGTTCTAATTATTACTCATTCTGAAATGAAATTCCGACATGTTTCTACGGCCAACAAGCTACAAATAGTAATATTTAATATGTGTATAGCTTGTTGCCAAATAAGACTACATCTCCCGACACAATCATTACCATGGAACATCGGTTTGAATTTGGTGGTAAAATACAAAACGGCAAATGGTTAAAAACGGGTAAATGTTCTTCCTTTCGTGGACGTTAATGAGATTAAGGTAGTCGCACTCAATACCTCGGGAAAGATAACACAAAGCTCATTTCTGTAACTATATTCACCCGTGGCTACAAAGTGAACAGAAAAATCTGTTTGAATTAGCAACTGTGATACCAATACTTTACATTTGGTGGAGCACAAAAGCATAGTTAATACGAATATATGCGTGGATTATTTTATCCTCAAATGTACCAACTTCTGTCACTAATTATCAGGACAAGTCTAATGAAATACTTCTCCCTCCGTGTAACATGCAGGTTTTTTGTACTGTCTCATTTGTCGTCTGTTCAATTGATAAGAAGTGCGTCTTCAAAATGGCCGGTAAAACAAGTTCAAATTCATGCCATTAATTATGACTATATTACTGGGTTTAGAATTTCTAAAATTTGCATTCTTATGAATCAACATACATAAGATTAAAATATTAAAGTCTATTGAAAGTAAGAATAGGACAGGCAGACAAATTCAGATCGACAGATAAAATATTGGTGACGTTCACAGAAACTTATCTTGATAAATATGCAAGTGTACTTTGCCAAAATAATCACCAAAGCATAGGACCCGCTTTACCGACTGCACACCATTATCCCCCCTCTAACAACAATGTACAGATGTATTTTATACTAACATATACACACACAAGACAAAAACATGTACACACCACGAAATGTTCGACTTTTTATATATATTTTATATGACAGTATTAACAGAGCAATACGTACATATGAAACATATAGAGATATCTGTCTACATATCTATATATCTACCTATCTATCATAGAATATGAATCCTGTTAAAATGTTAATCAATGAGTGATATGGCAGATTAAAAGATTCTGTAAAATTGTTTGTAATGTCTATGCTAACTTGAACATTAATGCAAAAACATTAATGTATCTATTTGACGAACAAACTTTCCAATTAGGACATATATCTTGATCAAGGTGACCGAAGTCTATGAAACTACAGTGTACGTTTTGAGATCGTTTAGTAAAAAGTCTTTTAAAGTTGATTAGCAGTTTTGCACCAGGAAAGCATAATTTCCATACTAAGCGAACGTTTGTAATATGAAAGGTTATGTGGGTTAACTTGACCGACATAACAACAGCAAAAGATAATTAGGTATTTCCATAGCTAATTGTCCAATTTTTGCAATTAGTCACAATGGAAGGACTAAACCAAAGTTGTGATGAAACCTACTAGGCAAATCGACTTTACAATATTGTAGTAACAATAAACGAAATTAACTGTTTTGTACAAACTACTTTGTAAGCAAAATTTATAATTTTTTGAAAGTGGTATGGATATGGTATATTGTATATATATATATATATATATATATATATATATATATATATATATATATATATTCACACTTGTGAATATTGATGCGATATTAGTGAAATACAAGTAGCTTTAATCTGATCATATGCTATTTGGTAAATTGCATATTTAATGAGTTGTATCCCCGATGATACAGAAATCAGTTCTAAAAGAAATAGTGCAAATATTTAAACACTTCTAAGCCATGTGCGCGGCATGTTTTAGCAATGTTGGCATGACTAGCGCAGGCGGATATCATAAAATATTAATTTATTGATACTTAAATCCTGATTTGCCCTCATTTCACAATTTCTGACTACCAATATTTTGCGCAAAGTGTAGATGATACATATTGCCGTCAAACTGTAATACATAGATACTTAAATGATGTTTCGTTTTTTATCAAAGCAATTTATAAAATGCCATAACCATATAATAGAAATAATTGTCATGTGTCTTATACTATCGCTTATCATTTCAACGCAAACCTGTTACTTATTAGACAACCTTTCCCTTTCTAAGAAGAATCCACTTTTGTTGTGTACTGTATCCATAAACGGTTGGCCTTGCGAATTTGCTGAAATGTTCACCCTCCCTATACCCTTTGTCAGAACAATGTAAAGTGTCATTGTATTTCATGTTTTTGTGTCAATGAGAAATGGTGGATAACGATTTACCATCTCAAAACACAAGTTTATAATCTCTTTCAGAATGTCTTCGCCACCCTTCTCAGCATGGTGCTTCGTTGATGATTTAGACTTCATTGTCTGTAAAATAAATATATCATTGTTTGGTCAACGAAAGACAGAAAGAATATTAAGAGATACATATTATATTAACTTTCGTCCTTCAACCCATCCATCCACAAATAAATGCATTTAATGAATAGTGAAGATCACAATTGAGACAACCAGAAAATAACAAAATTCTTGTACGTGACATTTGATCTTTATGACGGCAAGTTCTATCCGTATCGTAAACCGAACGACCAAACAATGTATGTCCATAAGCAGTCTAATCACCCGCCAACTATTATTTAACATGTACCTGATGCAATGAGTAACCAGTGATAAGCGCATCTTTGATATTGCAAAGGTCACTACAGTGCGACGCTAAAAACAAGCGGATAAAACGAACAAATTGAATATGTCAAGACCCACCCATCAGCGAGGAGAAACAATAACAGGAGACGTCATATCACGTGGTTCAACTCCCTTTCAGCAGGAACGAGAAAACTTATATCGACAAGACATTTCTTCAACTTGTTGACAAACACTTTCAAAGGGGTCTAAACTTCACAAGATCTTCATTAGGAACACAATTAAACTGCGTTACAGCTGTATGAAGAATATGGCAAGTATAATCATGTCGCATAATAAGGGCGTAATCACAGGAGGCCAGTGCAAAGATCGGCCGGCTGATTGCAATTTGCAATTGCCGGCGGACAAGTCTGCATGCCCATTGAACGACTTCTGTCAAGTCAAAGGTGCCGTATACAAGCCAAAGGTGTCAACGGGAGTCAACAAAGAGAATGTTTACGTCGGCCTCACCGATAACACCTTGAAGTTGAGCTTCGCTAACCACAACAAGTCATACCACAACAGCAGATACAGAAATTATTCCAGGTTGTCGAAGTTCATTTGAACTTAAAGACAATGACCAAGTCTTTACAGTCTCTTGGTCAATCATTGACAAAGCATCGAGTTACTCTAACATAAGCAAGCGATGTAATCTGTGTATAGCAAAAAGCTGCACATTGTCTATGCGACAAATCTACGATCATATTAAACAAACAACGATCTGACTTTTATTCAAAATGTCGCACCAAAACAAATGCTATACATTGAAAATTAACACCACATTCAAATAGAATGGTACTTCCCAAACATATAAATGAATGTGTAAAGCTAGGAATCCTTTCACTTCTGTCTGAAGATCGCATGATGCATGAAACGTAAGTAACAAATATTATTACTTTGTACTTGAAGTTATATATAATATAATTATACATCGACCATCGAGAACAATAGAATTTGCGTGCGCTAAAAAAGCCGTACGGAACGCCCGTTCCCTAACACGTACGATTTCAAGGCGCTCCATCCCCTGTGGCTGTATCCGCGTTCACTGTTGAACAGTTAGGGACTCATTGGACGAGCGTTCTGTACGTGCGTGTGTAGTGCACACACACTATCCAGTACCAAGAGCGTAGAGATAAATTTTACAACACAGCGCGGAGAATTGTCGTTTTCGTCCACGGTAGAAGCGCGTCCGAGATAGCGTTTCAAACTTGCGCTATAAATCGGAAGAAACATTGTTGACATCGTACGAAACCTGTCATTTCTCTGACAGTTTGATGCCCAATCACGAATATAAGATGTATAATAATAAGGTTATTACGAAAATACCTTAAAGAATGCACTCGGACATTGGCGCCGCGCATATATATATATATATATATATATATATATATATATATATATATATATATATATATATATATATATATATATATATATGTATGTATGTATGTATGTATGTATATATATATATATATATATATATATATATATATATATATATATATATTATATATATATATATATATATATATATATATATATATATATATATATATATATATATATATATATATATATATATATATATATGCGCTATGTTGAATGGATTTCGCCCAATGGATGTTATCGGAAACTAGCGTAATTGTTAACCCCGATGTGCTTGGTTGTTGTGGTGTGTTTAAAACCATTTGTTTCAAAATTCCTTGCTTGGGCAGATTCTGCAGATCCTGATGGCTAGGAGTATTGATTTACGTGACGAGGATTGACAGAATCGGAATGAAGTACTGGCTTACAGGTCCGTTTTAATTTAGATCTAGAGTGGAGAAGACGAACTTCCGATTCAGCCGTGATCATATCTTGACACTGATGGAATTATTGGAGACAGAAGACAATTTGTGCTGCTGCTGAAACTAGGACATGTTAGAGATTTCTCATCATGATGAGAAGATATAGGTCACCAAGGATGTGGCATGGCACAAAACGATAGATAATTGCATCAAGGGCCATCATAGCTCCAACATATTTAGATTTGGAGTATGAAACACATTGTATTCAAAGGAAATACACGTAGTTAATGTTATACACATACTAAATGTTTTGGCTGACTCACCTTCAGTATCTCTCTACTTTTAGTCTTTACATCTTTGTCAGGCTTCGGAGAGAATGGATACCTCTACAGCCGATAATAAAAATGCAAATAAGCTGGTAAAATAATGTTTTTCTTTTCCTCATCGCAAATCTCAGTAAGGTCATATGAGAGCATTTTACATATAGAGCATTTTACATATAAAGTGTTTACAGTATCTTTTTAGTATCTATGCTTATAATAAGGTCGGTATGCCGACTTTCGTCATAAGCAGAACTTTATGTCTTTTCGTGATTTACAAGTTAACAATATGTTCAATCGACTTAACATAGACACCAATGTATTTGCAATAAAATGCAATTGGAAGCTTAGAAGACATATTTTGAATGAATATATATATATACATATATATATATATATATATATATATATATATATATATATATATATACAGATTAACATATTACTTCAAGTACAAAGTACTTTTCACTTGAAGTAATCTGTTTATTTATAACGCTCTGCTTTAGCATCGAGCACTTTAATTTCCCTCGAGGACATCTGTATACTTCGATATATATATATATATATATATATATATATATATATATATATATATATATATATATATATATATATATATAATAATATATATATTATATACATAAACAGATTACTTCAAGTACAGAGTAATGAAATCTATTACCTAAGTTTATGCATCCTGCAATCCTTATTTATTTATTTATTTTTATAACGCTCTTCTTAGCATCGAGCACTGTAATTTTCCACGAGGACACACACACACACACACACACACACACACACATATATATATATATAGTTAATGAGATGAAGTCTATTTAGTGAGATACTTTTAATCTGCAAATATTTATATTTAGTAGGTTGTAACACAACAATTGCTGACCGATAGTACTAATACGGCTAGTTTTCAATCGGGTTCGAACCCACAACATACGGCATCAGTCGCCTGGCGGAGAGGCCACAGAGAGAACCGCTCGGCTAAATCTCCACTCCCAAAAAATGCTGATAAATGCAAAAGTCAAAAATACTTTTACATACCCACCTGGCATATTTATTTTCTTTCTTAAGATATTAGCGGTAATTTACAATTTTACGTTTACAGCTATAGGTGGTAAATGGTGCAAGAATCTTACTGAACAATCATTTGCCATGGTCGTGGTCATGATTGTCAAGTCACCTTTATGCTTAATAGTATGATACACGATATGAAAAGACAAACTTTTACCGCAGTAGCAATTTTTCGAATTCGAAGTGCTCTCGGAATCATTGTAGCTGACATAATGGTAACGGTATTGCATGGACTGAGTTTGTGCTTCCCACGTCAAAATTAGCTGTTCACTTCTTTCTCTATTTCCCATTTGTGTTAGTAATGTTAGCGATCAAACCATCCTCGATTTCATGGTGAAAAGATGTCAAAAATTGTATAACATACGAATAGGATATGACTCTGTGTTATTAGTCTAATCACACAGACAAAAAGAAAAACAGACTAGAAACGGGCATTGTTTAAGGTGTGAAGCGGTTGCATAATCCCTCCATGTATGCCTCGCCTCAGGTAGTTCTCGACTCTGCTTTTCCGACGAGTGCCAAACATACACAGTTTTGTTTCCGGATTTTCGTCAATTTTTAAGCGAAAGTATGTTCGGCAAAGATCATGTTGTTGTTATTGTGTAGTGCTGAATTAGCGTGCTGGTGAAAATGGGAAATGGTTTGAGCTTCTGGGAGGTGAGTTTTATCTTTTTTAAAATTCCTCTCACTTTTTATGAATATATATTAATTGTATAGAACACAAATTTGAAAGCCTTGTATTGATACTGTTAGCTTTTGCCATGGAGCAAAACAGGAAAGGCAACTGCAGTAAAGATCAAAGGGACTTTGGATTAGCTGAGTACGATCTACTTGGAATAATTAAGATTTGTAAATGGGTCGGGGACGGAATGAAGCTGGACCCGATCGACTGCACAACGTCTGGTTCATAGACACTGCATGCGGGTATACGGTAATATTGTTTTCGGATTATAAGTTATTTCGGATTACCCACAAGTCCATTTTTAGAAAGAAATTGTTACAAATATTCTGAGAAGAATTCGTCAAAATGATTTTAAAGTATTTTTACCTATTAGTAGAGAGATTCGATGAAAATAGAAGTCCATAGGGAGTCATTATGTTGCTGTAAAGTGACAAAGTTTCGAATACAAATCCGAAACACATATCACTTCAGTTCCAGACTTAACAGCAGTTGACATCGCAGAGTTGTTTACATTCCGCAATTGTCTGTTTATCTCCAAATTTTCCCTCGTTTTTGCAGTTTTTTAACCGTCGGAATATTTTCTGTGCGAGAAGAGCTCCATGATTCGGTAAAGTATGTTTTAACTACTGAAATGTTGCTGTTTGAAAGTTGTGAATGGCAAAATTTGCGAGGACAGCGTTTAGCTTTGTGTAAATGCTTGTCTATCGTACCGCTTCTGACTCCACCAACCGTTGTTGAGTCCCGGTTTATCGCAAGCGAAAGAAGTGTTAAAAATGTTTTTCTAGTACTTTTCGAGTGTAGACATGTGTAGCATATCCCGAATTTGGTGTTTTCTTTAGGCTAAAACAGTACCGAAATGTTAGAGGTCGTGTACTTGAGCTCCGATGGAGTAGTCAGTTTTTGTATACCCGATTTTCGTCATATTTTGCGTGACAGATAAAGGTCACATTTTTGTTTCACAGGACTGGGGAAGTGTAGACCTGTTTAACTTGTAAATGTTTGCTGTTATCGGATATTTTTCTGTTAGGGAATGTAAACTTAAGATGTCCATACCTAGCACGAGTTTTCTGTAGCGTCTATGGCTAAATGTACACTGTTTTATCGTCTGATGTTTTCCTGTTGGCTTGGGCTAGAAACCAAAATGTGGTCTCCATCGTTACCAGAACATTCACCATGACTGGTATCAAATGCTCAAAATTCTCAGTGTCATTACTCGCAACGTGCCATGCAAGAGCAAAGTGTACATATTCAGAACGTCAGTTTGATCGTTAATGAGATTAAATGTAAATACGAAGTATTGTTGTCGGGGACCGCTTGGCAATTACACTTAACATATTCCAAGATAGATCTCAGAAAGAAACCACAGCAGTTGCCTGTCCCGTTTTTCTCGAAGGTCTATGAGTTTGCTCAATGGTTTACGATCAGTCATATCGTCTTCTACAAGTTTGTCATGGAGAAAGTGCTAATGAAACTGCTGGCGTATTATGTTTTGATTGGTGTGAAGCAGTGTTTCTGCTGTGAGAGTACACAAAGTAAACATGGTTGTTACGTGACAGGCAGCACGATGCCATCTCCGCCTACTTTTCCCATAATATTGTGCAATTATTAACCAAGCACGAAATCTCCCTTAAGTCTGACACCTGTGAAGCTCGTTTTAATATGAAAAGGCCATAGTTTATCGAGACGACCATGAAATCAAAGCGCGTGCCACGTTTCTACTCTGTGTTCCTCTTTGAGTATGGTCTAATGAGTCCAATGTTACACTAAACATTCATTACAGCTCTTCTTTTGATTTGTTTGTTAGTTTCACGGTTATCTATCATCACTGCTACTCTGACGGTAATGAAACTGTAGAGATGAAATATTCATTACCTTTGGACTGGCTTTTGTTCGATCTTCAGATCTTGGAGACTCTGGTGGCTATCGGCATAGTAGAAAAAAGAAAAATCGGTGGAATAAATGTGCAGTTCCAGTAATTACCCATTATGTTACTTTAAAACTTCATTGGTCACACTTTGAAGAGGCGGGTAATGTTTATACGTGGTACAATTTAATCACTTTTCATTTACTTTCGCCCTGTGTCAAGCTCTGAGTATTTACACAATAATGTACCCCTCACCGACCATAGTGAATGAACCGAAACGTTACACAAAAAGCGCATCACGAAGTGCAAAGTTTACTTGAGTCCAATATGGGTCGGGACTAGGTACATTGCTGCTATTATTTCATAATTTAGTTAGGAAAAACATCAGGGGTCACAATACTGGACAACCTGATACATTATGAGAAAAGATTTACGGGGATGAAGTAAAAACAATCACTGATATTGGCAAACTTGTAAAATAATTAAGCATGATGCTGTTTAATTACAGCTAAGCTAACTTTCCAGAAATATGATTTTGTCTATACGTGGTACAATTTTTTATTTTTGTTTGATTTCATTATACATAAACGTGCGAAATATGTAACATTTGAGTATATACTTGTATTCCTGCACATCAGTTTTGTCTCGTCTCAACGTATATTGTAAACATGTCAGTAGCTATGTGGATAAGTAATGAACACTGATGGAAGAACATCAACTTAACAGGCATTCGGCCCTTACATTCCAATTTTTCAACAAATACAAATTGGTCTAGTAGGGATTGTCACACATCCAGTAATTCTACTGTTCTTGAGGTATTTCTACAATTTAGCTTAATGTTTTGACACCTTTCCCCAAAACGTGTACCTAGTTGGTAAAAGTGGCTATTCTAACCATTTGTATCACCCTTAGCCCTTTATACTAGTCAGGTGTTAATGTTAGACATCCTTTTGCAAGAAAATAACTTCTAAACTACAACACAACACAAACCAATTAAACTTCTCACAGTCCCTCCACACATCGTTCTTGGACGCTATTGTTAAAAGGCGTTTATTGCTCTACCGTCAGCGGATGCATACGCTGGCTTGGGGAACCCATCAGTAGCCTTTTGTGACATCTTGCGTGCGGAGTATTTTTATTTATTATAATTTTCTTCGCTCTTCAGATTACTTTTTACCATAGCTAGGATTTCTTATACAACTGTAAAACTGTGTTTATGGAGAGTACTTTCATTTTAGATGTTCGTCTATGATTTTCCTAGTCTCGCATGCCAGACCTCGAACCTGCATGCGGGGCGAGCGGCCAAGCCGCGAGCTGCGATTAACCACAGATTACGAGGTCTGGCAAGAACCAACTGCTTAGGAATGTGATGACGTCAAAAGTGGGCTGTCTTTCCTATGCTAAAAAGTATAACTTTGGACCACCGCGTACAGACGGCCATAACGCATTTTCACTGTATTTGTCTACAATGTTTCACTTATCTACGCCGAAAAAACCCTCCCGTAAAAATCTACGGCGAGAATTTATTTGTGAGGCCATTACCACCAGCTCATAGGCAGTCGAATGGATCTCAAAGTCTGAGCTTCGTTGGAACGGAGCAAAGGAAAAAGTATACTCCATAGAGGATGTCGACGATAAACAATCACAAGCATTGATGCAACGCCCGGTGAAATCTTAAAATTAGAGATTGGCCATCGGCAATTCACGGAAACGTCGTCTCCTTCCAGATGATCTGTCATGGCTACCTCCTGTTTCGGTTTCAGGCTGTCCATCACCATTTTCTTCAACGGCATAGATCATTTTTGCAGATTTTTTTTCAAAATGGTTAATGGGGATAGCGTTACTGTGATTTCATGAAGTTGTACTACTGTCTTGAGGTCAACGTAAGGCAGTTTACTTCAAATGAAACATTTCTGGATGAATGACACAATCATTCAGTCGAGTTCAAGGGGCTATTTTTAGACGCTCCTCCCACATTCATGAATAAACAATAGATGTACTCTTTCATCCAGCCGATTTTCGAAGCATTCAATTGGACAGTATATATAGCACGTCTGTTCTAGCCAGACCTCGTAACCTGCGGCTACTCGCAGCTCGCGGCTTCGCCGCTCGCGCCGCTATTCCGTCAAATGTTACCCAGCAAATTTGACCTCGCTAAAAAGGAAGAGGCAGCTTGTCGTACGAAATGTCCTCCCCTTTCATTTGCGGAAATAAGCAGAAATTGAATTCACTTTTGCGTAATCGATCAGCCATTTGGTTTAGGAAATTAGTAGTATCCGGTTTTTTGTATCGTTTACTTTGTCCTGTGTTAGAAAGAGCCCGAGTTTTCGACAATGCATTTGTTGTTAACAATCGACATGGTGGCCGCCACAGATTGGTCATGCGATTTTAAAACATCGAAAATTGCCAATCAACTAGACAGACATGACAGATATGACAGACTTAAACAGCTCAAAGTGAAGGAACGCATAGAAAGATCGATATCTAAGACAATTTTATCTACGCTTTACTCCAAGGGTTACGAAGAATACATACAAGACGGGAAATTTCTTCTTCCAGTCATCAAAATCACCCCCTCTAACAGACTTCCATGATAATCGATACACCTCCTAGAACACGATAGATAAAATTGAGTAAAAATGAATTGTATTGAGACATAAAAAACAAATTTCAAAGTTTAAGCTGGACAAAAAGCACATTTAACTCTTAAATAAGACTTACCTCGAATACATGTGTCCGCTCAAATGCTTTAAAGAACCCACGATACTTCACATACAGCTCATCGAATTTAATCAGAATTTCTTGAGGGAATTCTAAAGAGTCCGCAGGATATGCGCTTATTGCATCCAGCTTCCTAAACGATGGAAAAAATGATGGGATGAACACTGATATTAGTTAGTGTAAATTCATCTAACTTCGACCTTTTACCAACTATCGAAGGCCTAACAACTTTTTTGAATAAATCGTAAACATTTAAGCAAGAAAACGCAATCAATTCATTTTAATGTTACTATGAATGTTATTGAACACAGGGTGTGTCGTTTCTAGGGGCTTCTATAGGGCATCAAAGTCACCGTGTTATAAAAGCGGCAAATATAAGACCAACACAACCATACTAATGCACAAGTGTATTGACAATATTAATGATGTTCGAATTGGTTGATTTAAATCGAATTTATGACGTTTCAATTTAATTTTTTTCAGTAAGACACGTCTTTTAAAGTAAAATATTAAAATTGTGCTATAATAATTAATTAATTTTTTCTATGGGTTGATATCACTGAAAGGTTCATAATATTGTTTACCGGGTAGAATGACCAATAAAGATACGGTGATAAGGAATTATGGAAGAAGAGATTGGTCGAAGAGCTTGCGATGAATGATTGTACAGTATGAAAAAAAGATAAAAAAAGATTTTGTTCATTACGACACATTTTGTACTAGGTATAGACACAGATTGAAGCCAAAATTAATGTCTAACTTACAAAGAAGAAGTGGTACCGAATTCTCTTACATTGAGTACCGAACATTTTTTCTGTCTGTGAAATTTTTGCTTCTTTTTTCTAAATATCGCAATTTTTTCCAAATTTATTTAAAATCTCGTAATGAGAAGACCTATCTCGAATTGAAGACATATTTTTATTTGTAGGAAGTCAATAAGAATTTTTAAAATATCGGGAGCAAATATATTTCAAATGTTTTCAGCTCCCGCGATTGTATCTAGTGAAAAGTGTTCCAAAACAAAGAGCTTTCATGTTAAAATGAGGTGATGGATGGATTGCATCTTTGAAATACTGTGAGCTTGTAGTGTGTGAAAATTAATAAGGCACTGACCCCTACTTCTTCAAAGGGTCCATGTAGAAATATATTTTTTACTGTAACCCAAACGGGATTCGAACCCCCACACACTAGTTCTAAACATTTTACCGCCAAATTAAATTTTGTCGCCATTGCAACATATACCCCTGTCAATTTGTGTGTTTTTTTTCAGATTTTTAGCCAAACATTTGATTAAAAATGTAGCCAGTGAAAGATAGTTTCCTTTGGTCCAAAGTCATAAAAAAATACAGAAAAGTTGATAAAAGTCTGTTAGATGGTGTCATAATTTCGGTGTGTAAAATTGCAGCCTTCAAACGGATAGTGTGACCAAAGTAGTAATAGAATATTCCTTATTATGATAAATAGAATTTACAGCCCCCATTTTATTCATTTATCTAAATGGGCGAAAGGAAAATTTAACCATCCATGTAACTAAAGTGCGACCCTGACCTATATACGAACTCACCGCACGCGCAGCAGTTCATTGTCCTGAACTAAGCGGGGAAATTCCCTGCTGAGTCATTCCAAATGGAACTTGCGCAATACAGTAGCTATGACTCACCCCCACTGAGCAAAACAGAACGACATTCTATTCTCTCTCTCATTTGTTAGATAGATTCTGACTGAGCAGTACCGGAGCCGGTCTGCTCTTCAACCCGTATCGGAACAGTTCCGAAGGTGCGGGTCTCGTTTCTGGATGTGAATTTTATCTGCTGGCTGGTCCATTTTCACTATGTTGGAGTCGTCGGAACGAGCGGAACCATAGGGATGTTGCGCAATACCCCTATCAGAAAACTGTTGTGCAATACCCCTATCAGTACGTTTTCAGGCAGGAACTTTCCAGTAGGGAATTTCGCAATACCCCTACGGAACGTTTCGCAATACCGGACTTCAGTTGCTTAGTAACTTGTGATGTCATGTTCAATGTCTGTCATTCTACAGTTTTCAGAAAATTTTCTGTGGAATTTTTTCTGAACCTAACTTTCATATCCATTCAATCCATAATATCGTAGATATCGCTCCAGCGGCGGACTAAATCCTTCTTGTTTTTGTATTTCTAGCGCCTGATGAAATATGTCCTGAATAAGTTCTGACTCCGGAGCCTCCTCGTTCCGAAGGGTTGCGCCTTTTTCTTGTATTTGTGTAAGCAGCTGTTTATATTGCACATAATAATGTTTATATTTCTCTCGTCTCTTTGCTACACCAGTTTTCCCTTGTATCACATCAATAACAACACCTGGTATAGGAGTTAAGGCTAACAGTACTGGAACTGTTGGAATTGCTGCTATTACAGCAGAGCTTACAAGAATTCCCTTAGTAATATTGAGAGCCATATCAATTCGACCCATCAATTTGTAACTTCGTCGATATGCAGCACTTGTTCTTTCGATATAATCAGCCAATTGTTCAACGCTTTCAACAACTGAGATGTGCATTTTTTTTTACTGTATATGTAAGGGGGGATAAAAATAATTGTAGTAATATAGAAATACAATATGGCAGAAGGAGGAGAAGATATACCACTCCAGGATTTCGATGATGCAAATTTGAATGATGATGATGATGACGCTACTGCTGAAACATACTTCATAGACGATGATAATGCCCTTGCAGAAGCTGATCCTTTCCTTGCTAGCCCAAAGGTCGATCGTTTGACTGAACTTAGAGCAAATGAAAAATTAAGAATGGTTAATAAATTCTTAGATGAGAATAAAATTACTGATCCGGATGCACTAAATGTATTGACTATGGAATCTGAGGTTAGGGATGGAAAGCTGTATTATAAAAACCTCAAGCTGTCTAAAGATAGAGGAGGTGGATTTTATAAGCTGTCCACATTAATGAGAGAAAAAGGAGGACATGAATTTATTAGAGATGTACTCGGAGGTCGCTCTAGCTCAGAGCCCGAATATGTGAAACGTACATTGCATTCTGAAGATGTGAAAAAGGATAAAATACCGGCTGAGGAGATGACGCCAAAAGACATGGGTATATACAGAGATGAACTGACAGAGTTACGGCGAGATGCTTCCGGTAATGCAGATAAAATAAAAGCTTTTGAAAATAAAATCGACCAATGGAACAATCTAAACCCTGACTACAGAGCTTTTGTTGATGAATTAAAGATGGCGAATATGCGTCTTAATGAGCTTTACAGTGAAAGAGAAAATCTGTTAGAGCAGACAGAACTTACACCCGAACTCAGAACAAGACTAGCTAAAATTGATGATCGAATTGAAGTACAACTTGATATGATCAGTGGGGCACGTGAAAGACTGGCGCCGACTAGGTCTCTTCGTGATGTAATTTCTGATCCAGAATTATCACTGAGACTGAAGCTGACAGAGTTATTTAAACGAAATGGTATAACAATCGCAGCATTACTTACTGCCCTTGGAATGACAATATCAACAATTGCTCTGGCTGTGACTAGAGGAGGAGGAGGAGCGGGAGCAGGAACTGGCGCAAACACAGGGGGTTCAGGTCCGCCCAAAGTATATACAAAAGCGAAAGAAATTGTAAAGCAATTTGGCGAATGGTTAAAAACATTGGCCGCAAAAAGTGCTGCTGCAATACCCGGTCTAATCGGTTCCCTTGTCAGTTTTCTATTAAAAACAGCAGGATCGGTTGTCGGATTTGTTGGAGAACAGCTATGGATATTTTTAACTGGTTTAACATTAGTCATTATAAATAAATTATGTATTAATATGGCATCAACATGTTTGGTGAAAAGAATATTGCAAAGTTTCTTTCTAAAAAAAAGACCTGTTTGGTTTCTCCGTCGAATTGGAATGGTGCAAACTCCGACGAGTAAATCGACATATACTTCGAGCAAATCCAGGTGTCCGACTCAAAGATGATAATCTGTATCATAACATATTAGCTTTCGTGAAGGAATGTCAGAAGACTAACTTCTTTAAGCGACTAGAATTCATAAACGTCTTTCAGGAGATTGACAATGATGAAATGGAAGTCCAACATCTCCAAGAATATTGGGTCCTTCGATTGATTCGCGACACAGGCAATCGATTTATCTTTCAGGCAGACGGAAATATTTACGTAAAGATGTGATTTTTTCTTCTAAGTTATTATATACACGAAGTGAAATGTAAGATGTGATTTATTTTCTTTTTTTCTTCTACTATATACATTACACGAAAATGGGGTACGATAGAACATTATCACCGACTTTCACCAACCGAATACCGAATGGAACAAAGTCAGAAAGAACTCATCACGTGATTGCTCATAATCCAAGTGAGGCAGATCCAGGCCAGACACTTATCATACGATGTCCAAAGTTAGAAAGCGGAGTACTCTTAGTTCCAGATACTTTCGACCTAGTTTTTGATCTCGAAGTAATGGGAGGTGGAACTACCCGTGTAGTACAAAATGTTGCAAAAAATTTGGTGGAGCGTATGAAACTCACATTTGAGGGCCAGGCACTTTCCGATTTGAGTAAATATAACCTCATTGAATGCTATCGTGATCTCTTCAAACATAAAAAGGAGAGATCGAACATGACACTGTACGGAATTCAGAACGAAAATCTAAGAAAATTGAGAAGTGGCGCGGCCGATGCAGATGCCGCCGTCGTGGGTGATAATTTACTTTTTGACACATATAAAACAAAATATGCTATTCGTCTCACTCACCCCCTCATAACAGGCCATGGAGTTGCATACCCAAAAGCGTTAGGGAGTCATATTGAATGGGAAATTACGTTGGCACCCGCCCCCCAATTAATTGTCAGTAATAAACTGATTACAACCAATTATAAATAAAAAACATTCAAATGGAATACGAGACAATTTCTGACCTCGATCTCGCGAGGTCAACTGCTGGTTATTACAACGGTGGAAAAAGTTACCTTTACGAGCATATACATTATTTTAGAACAATCCCATTCAAAGAATCGGACACGGTTATCAATGAAAATATAAATGTACCACGACGTAGCATTAGAGGTATCGCTATACTCTTCACTAAAAATCAGAATCAGTCAGAACTGAACAGTGAACTTTTCATTAACCCATCCTTGAATCTGTGTCTGTAATGATTGAAGGCATTGCAAATAAAGTGTACGCTCAGAAGATGATACCAAGACAATTTTGGCGAGAGGTGCGACGGTATTTTGCTGAAGATAAAGATTGGTGTGAAATTGATATAGATGAGGCCGATTATTTGAAGAATAAATTCTGTCTGTTTATCGATCTGCGTAGTTTAAAGATATTGAGTTTCATGGAAATGGTTTAAAAGTAATGAACACAAAGGACGGAATTCAACTTGAGATCCTGAAGAAAGATACCGCGTGGGTTGGCGATGACGCTCACAATGATAATATATTTGCCCACATTTATGTTATCAGTGATGCCCTGGTCTCTATTGAAAATAGTAGATTAAAGTCTTTACAATTTTAAACCGTAACCATGACCCGTCGTCCGTCCTATCGGCCATGTTTCTGCCAACCATTCGCCTGTGTCTGGATTGTATAACTGCACACGTTTGATATCATTTGGCGCCATCATGATTTTACTACGCTTTTCACTACGGATTTCTCCAGCCTTTTTCCGTACAAACTGTACAAACTGTGCCGGCTCGGGCTCCTTCCCAGTTTCAAACAGATCTTTATAATCTTCAAAGTTCAAATGTTTTCTAACACAAACATCTTTCACCCCTTTATTTTTTTCGTCTCCGAAGTTGGAGTTCGAAAAGCATACACTTTCGAGCGTATGCCGACAAAATCAAGAATAGGTTCACCATTCAACTCATCTTTAAATTTACCTATCACTTTTTTATTAATCTTCGGAAAGTTGGGGGCGGAACTCATCCCACTAGTATCATATATAGACTTCTCACCATTCTTTTCAACATCTTCTCGGACTATATCATTGAAAGTTACGTCCGGGTCCGGTATCGGCACACTGTAAACAAAACTGTCAGTATCCATGTAGGCTAATCGTATTCCAGGGAACTTGACCCGAAAGTAATTGTAATGCGTCTCATACATAAGCAGCTTAGAAAGTTCAAGCACCGCCGCGCCAATGAAAACTGGTTTTACATATCTATGCTCATCCGTTTTCAGTTCCAGTAGGGCACTGTCGCAGGAATCACCATCCTCTTCGGAAGTTATGAAAGTTATATGTTTCATCTTTGGATTATACTTCTGAATCTTTTTACGTCCACTATCCGTGCCGTTCCAGTCCGAAACAAATTTAAAGTCTCTGTACTTTCGAACATCTTCTATTGTCTTACCGAACATTGCATTATTCATCAGCTTATAGAAATTCTTTTCAAAATCTGTCCTCCCCTTTGCCCTCATTTTAGTGTTAAAGTCTATATATTTCGCGAGACATGGAGCTTCATCGAAAGCAAGCACCCGATAAATCTTTTTCAATCTCATTCCCATCCGAAGATAGAATTCCAGCAACTTGTAGTGTAAGACATAGGACTCTCTATCCATCACACTTGTAATCAGTCGACCGCCCTGCCTCGGAAATTCATAGTGATGCGGCGCTAATGGTAAATCCGAATGTTCTTTATGTAATTCGGCCGGATATTCTAGATCTACTTCTAGAAAACTTGGTGGAAAGGTGGCGTCGGGTCCCCAATCAAATCCTGCTCCGTCATTCTGAGCAGACCATTCTAACAATTCTTCCTTCGTCATCCAATGAAGTCCGCCCGTAGGCATTGCCTGACTCATTGCCCAGCCGTAGAGATTGTTTGCATCGAGATATTTTATTTCGGTCACTGGTTTCTCAGGGTCGTAACTGGCGCCGGCGTCAGCGATGGCCGGATGATTTGTCTTTAAGTAATGAATATTACACTGGCTGATACCGCCTCGAATCCCCCTCTGTACGAAATTCATCTGCTCAGCATCTTGAATGAGCTCAAATTTATTACCCGTGTAAAGTAACATAGCATCCCATGTCAAGCCGGGCGCTGACATATAGTGGGCTGGATCTAACTTGTACGCTTCTAAACATGTGTCGCGGAAATTTTCGAATATATTTGCAAGAAGGAGAACGTCCGTCTCACAATAGAATTCCATATAATCTTTAATCGTCTTACATCCCACTTCATCCCACACCTTCAATGCATGCTCATAATCAGATTCTGAAATCCCCTCTTCCGTCAATTCGCTATAAAATTCCCCCTCTCCGGGAGCTGGTTCTCTCCCAGTCTGTCAACCGAGTCTAAATATTCGTAGGGAAGAAACCTTTCGCCCTTTGAATGTCCGGGTACGTAAGTGGGGCCGCCGTCCATCCGTGGTCCGGCACAGTTTTTGCCAACTTCGCCAATGACCCCATCATCAACTGAGCACTGTCCATAAACTTTATAGAAAAGAAACGTTTCTTTATCTCCCTCCCCCCTCCAGCGACAACAATTGAGGCGTGGAAAAATAAATGTTTTCGAGAGACCCATAATTCCACCATTGCCCGTCTTAGCTATGATTTTCGGCTCTGGTCCCCCTCCGGCGTCAGCATCTATTTCATGTAATTCTTTCAAATAAAAGAACCATCGTATCCCTTGAGGTTGTGAAAGTATATAGGAATGGTTCTCGACGGTCGACATCCCTCGCAATAAAAAGTCGTTCCTTCCCTCGCTACTCGGTATCCGGCGGGCTCTCCACATGCAATACAGTCTGGATCGTTGTAATTAGAAGGATCTTTCATAGCCACAATTTTCCAATAATACGATTTCGAATAATACTCGGCCCTTTTCTTCATATCTTTTAGAAATTCTGTAACACAGGAGAGCCCCGTGAATGTTCTTTTACCATAAACAGTGGGCCGGCCCGTTCCGAAGGCGCCCAACCCCCGTTCCACCATAACATACGAAAGACAAATTGGAATGTGCCGGCCAGTGCCCCGCTCAATAATTGCTTCAGTATCTGCATAGATAACGTAGGGACAGGGCACCTTCTTCTTATGCCCTTCGAATTGACATACTTCCTTAGGAAAAACTGGCTGTGCGTCGTCTGTTCCACAGTACACCTGATGTATTTCTAATTCTTCTGTTGACTTAAAACCTCTTTTACAAACCGGGCAAATACACTTACTTCTGTGCTTATTCTTACGATTAGTATTAGAATTAATAAGGCGATTTAACGCAGTAATTGGAACGAAGTGGCCGCCGCCGTCTTCGTCAACTATCAGTAAGATATTTGCTACTTGATCCGTTCCAACAGTGGCTCCACCACTATATAACTGTATTATACCAGATGGATCGGGATCATTTTCGTAGATCTGAAATACTTGAAGTTTGACCCCTGGATTTTGCTGCTCGAAGCGCTTGAATATAGTCTTATCAGCGGGCGTGGGAAATGGTATTCCACCCCAACAGTAGTCGGCCATAAATTTGTCGTACGTCTTCCAGTTTTTCTAGTCTGACACATTTCTTTTCACGAAACGCGGGATCAGTTAACTTTAGACTTGCTACGACGGCGTACTGGAAGCAGTTCTCGCTACCGAAAGGAAGAATAAGATCACTCACACAATGCTTATTTTTTAACCATTCAGGTAGTTGAATCGAGCCAGCCCCGAGTAAAACTTCTACTAGAATTACTTCGAAATTAAGTATCTCCTCGAGAACGAGACCAAGAACCCTCAACATTTTCAATTGTTTCAAGCATATGGTCGTAGCGATCTATTAATTGTTGTTTCACATCCGATCCTCTTGTGTATGTATCTTTTAATTTAACAGGCAATGTACGATTTTGTGTATTACCAGTTTTCGGATCCGATAATTTGACTTCCATTTCAGTATAAACTGAGTACATCTTTCGGGTCCCTTTGACCATACCTTCAATATCCACCAGCTCCCTGATATCCTTGACTCGCTTGACTTCAGGAAATTCTTTTAGTAAAACTGCTCCCTTGAATGCTGTACGTAATCGACGGGCCATAATAATCTTTATGATATATACTATGATAAAAATTTTCTTAAAGAAAATATTTATTCTAATTCATCAAAATCCACTATAATATTTTTGGCAGCATTTATTTGTTTATATATCTCGCCTAATCTTTCTAAGTCGACTAGTTCTTCCGCATCTTGAATTCTGGTTTATTAGGCACAGCACAAAATATTAATCTCTCAACAGTGAAAGAAAGGGCACGCTTATTTAAGCGCGGTTTAAATGCTAAGAATTCTATCTTACTACCTTTCCTGATATTACGAGGTACAATAGCAGGATTTTCTCGGACTGGCAATGGGCTCACTGCTTTAAAACCACAGTCAATTTCTTGAACCATATCAATACATGTATCGAAATCGTGAGCCCCTCTTTTAAATCGAAATTTAAAATACGCCACGCCCTCGCTCCCTCGCTTCTGATACACTTTAGATGGATTGTAAAATCCAGTCTTGGAGTGAGCGGCCAAACTTGCAGCATAACTTTTAGCAGTGCTTGCATCGAAACTTTCACCTAAGGTACGGAATATTATTAAATCGGTAAACTTTTGAAGACTCGGTTGCCAACGGACACACATTTCATCGCATGTAGCTGGATCTTTGGATCCATATTTAGGTCCGATGTTGAAAACTACTTCTAGCTCACTGTCTATGTATATGAAAGGATCTACCAAAGATTCACCAAATATGAGTTTGCCGTCACTGATTCGAATTCCCCCTTCTCCCGTTTCAAGTATTTTTATTGCATCTGAAATAGAAAGGATTGCCATTGTCTTTCGTAATATATCTTTACGAAAAATAATTTAAAACATTTTTCTATGATATAGTATCCCAAAATGTCATACATATTCATAAATGGACCAACTGGAAGTGGTAAGAGTTACGATGCAGTAAATTTGGCGGAGGGGCTGGAGGTGACTCACGTACCAGAATTTGACACTAGTTTTTCTAGCAACATTGCTGACTTTTATAATGGGCGCAACGTTTCGATTGCCGATTTTCAGAACCAGTTTATAGAACATACTCTTAGTTTACAATGTCAGGCTGGGCTCCTTCAGAACAATACATTATTTGTGACTCTTCCATAATTCAACATCTAACTTTTTCTAGAATCCGGGGCGTTTCCACGGAGTGGGAAGAAAAAAAGATTGTTTCTAGAGCATTTGACCATTTGCATAGTTTCATTATCATATTCAAAGATATGCCTTGGGATTATTGCAGGCGGAATGTGTTGACTCGAGCCAGGCCGTACGAAATAGCCGCCTTAGAAGAACTAGAAGAGATTCACAACAGTTCAAACAGACTTTCTTAGAAATTTGCCACGACTACAGACTTCCATGTTTGGTAATTCGGAACGCTCTTACCCCCCTCGTTCTCAAGAATATACTTAATCCAACAATTGATACTGAGACAGTCGGGCCAGTAGAATATCCACGAGCTTTTGACTTTGGAATTGCATGGGGCAGCTCACGCGATAGCGGCAGCCAGGGATTTTTAATAGACGGTTTCAAGGAGGAGGAACTTGAAAAAGCGTACTTCCCACCTGGTCAAGAACAACTAGAACAACCTCGAGTCTCACTCAAGAACCTACACAAACTTCTTAATGCTTGTGAATCTGTGTGTGCTTATAATGCTTCGTTTGACCTACGAGCACTTGACATTATGCCGAAGGAACCCTACGGTTCTGTAACACCGACTTTGAAGTTACTTGTCTATGGCTCATGTCAGTTGTGTACATTATACTTCAACCAGAACTTATAGATAAAGCTGAAAAAGGGGGACTCGAAAGAACGGACTATGGCACATGAGAAGTCGTTTTGAAGATCTTGCAAACTTAATATGTGCCTCCGGAGGAACCGAGGGGCCCCCACCTCATCCACATACGGCCGAAAAAGATGCAGTAAGTGAACATTACTTACGACAGTACATGATAAATACTTGGCCAGGTGGGGGGTGGAAGTGGGGTGGTAAACTGACACTTTCGGCTTTCAAGAAATTAAGACTTTTTCCATGGTACTTATTGAATAACTTTCGTAAATACTTACGTTAGTACTTACGTAGTACTTGACAAGTACCATGGACAGGAACTTACGAAGTTCTAATAACATTTTCCTCTGGCTCCCAACTATTGAAACTTTCCGGATAACCGCGCCATTTTATCAGATAATATTTCTTTCCTCTAATTTTTTTCGTCTTCAAAATTCGTTCTACTCTGTACAGCTCGTCGGCACCTTCCGAAAGGGCGCTCTGAAGTTCATCAGAATAGAAAGTGCCAAGTATTTCCTCTCCATTCAGATCTTTTATTTTGTAAACTGGCGGCGTTCCTAGTCCAGCTGCGTACACAACTTTTGAAACTACGAAAATCTCCTCTGTCCAATTTGGTAAATATCCTTTCTTGAAAGTGGTCTTGTATTTTGTAATTCGGACCCGTTCTCCCGGCTTGAATTCAGGGTCAACTCCCCCGGCTGCCAACTCAGGACCGAATAGTGTATAAAATGCCTGCCAATCGTTCTCCTCTGTTACGTCCCTGGGTTTCATTTTGATACTTCCGTGAACAGTGTTGTTGTAATTCTCAAGAAGTTCTGGTAGAATAGAAAGCCATTCACGTGTCTGTCTGTATGTAAAGTATTTCCACATCATCGTCTTGAGGGTTCGATTAAAACGTTCAACGACGCTAGCTTTTTTATCACTGTAGGTGTGAAACCAGTGAATTCCCACCTCCTCAACCACCCCTGCATTTTTCGGTTCGTAAATTCCCGCCCCTCATCTGTCTGAAGTTTGTCGGGTCTTCTCCCGGATTTCTTAATCACGTCTTGTAGCGCCTGCAACGTATCATCGGCCGTTTTTTGACTGAATCGGCCTGGCCCATGCATATTTGCTGAGCACATCGATTACTGTTAGCATGTATCGAATGTTACGGTTCTCTTTTGCGAATGGGGGAGGGAATTCCACGAGATCCGCTTGCCATTGAGAGTCTATCGATGTTACAAAAACGCGCCGGCCGCCCGTAGCATGAGAACGAGGTACCGGTTTATGTAGATTATAAGTTAGCTGAGTTTTTAACCAGTCCTGTACCTCTTTCTTAGTAATTTTTAACCCGCTGGCCCGTGCTGCGTCATACAATTTTTGTACACCTCCAAAACCAGTTTTCGGGTTGTAATATAATTCTCTAAGAGTGCCTTCAGCGGAGCCTTCGGCTTCAGCTTCCATAATTGCTATATTATACGAAAAATGTTATGCAGTACGGATTCCGTAAATGAAATACTAGTTTACTGAATGGTCTACTTTTCAATTGCTTGATTAGGCCCACGGCTTCCTGTTCTGACACCTCCATTCCATATTCTTTTATAATAGTTTTGTTGTCTATCTTGTTCGGTGTGTAAAATAGTACTAACATCTGTATGTTTTCCCTGAATGGTTTACTAATACTAGTATATTGTTGAGTCAGAACCCAGACAGATAATCCGTCGTGCCTTGCGCTGAAACCAAGTTGGACTAAAACGTTACTGCGCTTCTTCATATCTTTGGACGAGGCGCAGTCATCGAGGATTATTAAAGTGTTCGTTCCAGCCCATTCTTTATGCACGTAGGTTAATGTATCATCCACTGCATCGAGTCCGACTGGAAATATAAACACATTATCATCGGTGAAAATGAATCTTCTATTATACGCTTTATTATTCATGAATGTTGGGCAAATGAATATCACATATTCGAATTTCCTTAAGTACGGACCGGTGAGGAGGTCCAACATAAATTCTGTTTTGCCAGAATATGTCGGTCCAGTTATAATCATGTTGAATGGTGGGGTTGCGAACATTGCCATCGGATCGGATCTATATACTGTACATTAATGAATCTCTTCTAGTTCTTTTAAGTTACTGGCTCGAGTTAGATGAAACCCAGTCACATCGACAGCATCTGAATGAACTATATAGTTAGTGACTTTATTCCAGTACCTACAATAGTAATGAATATTGCTAAAGATAACAAACCAATTTTACCATATTCGTGAATAGGGTCTACGCTGGTCGTAGATGCTGCCCGTTCCGGGGAGGGGAGGGGAGGGGACCGAATCCGAGTCGTGTCATTGTGAGGTGGTGGTCCTCCGGGCTCGTCCTGCCACTTCACAGGATCCCTCCCCTCCATCTCGTGTACAGCACTTTCTCGAACTTCCGTGTTTATATCACCGTTCACCACCCGAAGGACATAGATTCTGTTGCGTATTGCAATTCATTATTATAACCTGAGATCGCCGGGCCCGAAAGGATGACCATCTCAGACGGTAATAGAAGTAAATTGGGCGAGACTGCCATATCAAGTTTCACACCAGTAATTCATTATTGTGTCTTGATATCGCCTATAACTAATTACTTTGTCGGTATTACGAATTTCATCTTCGAGGAGAACACCGAATTCTTTTCGGACTTGCTGTGCACTGCCAGTATCACCCACAATGGTACTACGAATATTCGCTTGTGCGCCAAGTATGCAATATACATAGGCTTCAAGACTTTCGTTGAGGCGAGCGAGACCGGCCTTTGTTAGTCCCGAGTCTCCCTTCAGAGGAATGAAACTATTATATTGTCCCTCCGATCCATCATTTCGGAAGAAATAGTAGTGCGGTCGGTCTTTGTCGGGCAGTACATGTTTTTTCTTTCCAAAAATTGTATGTGTATAGAAAACACCTCCGTCGGCGGAGAGGAAAAAGTCCCGACCGTTGTATATCGCTTTTGCTGTCGAACAGGCCCACGATTAGTGTAATATTCATATCCATAACCAAGACCTTTATTTTGACCTTTTCGATAACGAAAGTCGGACTTCGTTGGACTTATATTTCCAAATTCTGTACATAGAAGTTCATATTGGACGAGATTGTACGGATTGTCGCCGGATTTGAAGGTGGGGTATCGTCTGGAAGTGCAACGCCCATTTCGTGAAGGATCCTACGTATTGTAAAATATACATGGAAACGGCAGAATGATCGTATTTGCGGAGGAAATTTCTTATCGACGAGATGGGCGAATGATATACCGCAACCAGTAGTGCTGCACCATACGGCGAAATTTAATTGCTGGTCCCAGTATTTCATGTTTGGACTGCCCAACCAGACATTACTTTCTTTAGCTGTTCGATGAGTGATTACGTTATCTTTAAATATATCCCGAGGATGAAAAGTAAATTTATCTGTCGGTGTTACATATATTTCTAAGTCCATGAGAATAGGTTTTATTCCCCCGTCCGGTTTGGAAGGGGGGTATCAGCATGCTGTACTGTCGGTACGCTCGTCTTATTCAATTGAAAAGCAACTGGGAATAAGTCTGTACTCATTATTCGTGTTTCTATATACAGATAGATTTAAATGGAGGAGAATTTTCTCGGAATCCCTGTCGGTACGGTTCTGTTAGGGGTACTAACATTCCAGACTATGTTAATACTTTATTTCGGATTCAGGTTTAAACGAATTTTTTATTTTTTACTAAGAATAGATAACATACTGCAAACAATGGAGAATTTAATAAAGTCATCGGCAGCGGCAAATACGCGTTCCGAAGGGTCTTCGGAACTACCTTCAGACGCTCGATCCATAATAGAAACAAAGCGTGAAAAAATACTCTGTGTCATCGCAAGTGGACAAAGTAAGTTATTTTTTGGTAAGGAGATTTCAATTGCTGACGTAGAAAAATGGGGAGATGAAACGGTGAATAAAGCATTTAAAGTCTATGAAGCGAAATACAGTTCTCTTATAAGTGATAATCACTCAAAGTTTCATCGATCTAGGAGCCCGCGCAATTAGTCAGGTAGTTCCAATCGATGATCGAGATAACTATGCCACTGATCTTAAAAAGGATTTTATTCTAAACAGTGAAATAAAACGATTATCAGGACGGATAGCGTACACGTGGGGCCCCATACTTGCTCTAGTTTCCACCGGTTTAATTACGGGTAAACATTTAAATTTTAAAAAAATCGGGTTTAATATAGTACCTGAAATAAATGGATTCAACTTCGCCGACTCAGCAAACGCTTCCGCCAGGGACTCCGTCAGAAGCCCCGCCGACGGGGCCCACACCGCAAACGGCTCCGTCAGGGACGACCTTCCCGACTCCGACACAGCGCAACATAGAGAAAGTGACGTTACCGCCGAAGCATCCAGGGAGAGTTGCTGCGGGCAAGCGACTAGCGGAATGGAACAGGCAAAACAAGGAGAAGAAACGCCAAGCAATGGTGGGGAATGGGGGGAGCGATGCGGTAGCAGACCTACCGCCTACAATGAAAGAACAGTGTGATAATAATTCACGCGATAGCTCACGCTGGTATAATAAATGTTATCTTGTTTTAGGAATTGTGGGAGTTTCATTGACTGCATTAGGGCTATATTGGGGGCGTGCTCGGCATACCCCCTGTCCCGTTAATCGATCGAGTCCAGATCGGAAAGAGGCTGCTCCCCAAAATAAGAAAGCGGAAAAAACAGCCAGTAGCGGTTCCGGGGGCCAGCTCCTCTACATTGTATGAGATGGATTAACTCCCCATATTTTTTTATTTTTTATTTTATATACTAGTCAGCAATCATGGATATTAAAACAGTTGTAAACACAATGTACGATGGTATTGTAATCGCAGGACTAGCAATGGGATATCTAATGATCTCCAGCAAATTTCTAAAAATTGATATGGGCGATCCAAGTCGTCCAAATTTGACTCGATTGGCAAAATTAGGCGGTGCTACTGCCGCCGCGGTAGCAACCAAAGATCTCCTTGAACAGAAAAATATTATTCCTGCAGAACCTTATACTTCGTAATAATAATATTCATCGAACATTTATACTTAGTAATATATACATACAACGTACAACGATGATCATTTGGATTGAAAGCAAAACAGGTGAACCTGTTACTGTTAATTTTTACCCTTGCATTGACACGACGCAGTTTACGAAGATAAGACTGCTAGAGTGCGGACTATATAATTCATGGCAAACATAACATCGACGAATAATGTAATAAAATATCAAGAAGGTGACCAACCGAAGAAGACTAAATCAATACGTCCAGGTAACTACAATATCGATACGTTAAACAAAGCAATCGGGTTGAAGCAAAAAATTAATTTTGAAAAACATCTGCCGACAAACCATGTTTATCTAACTTTGGCTAAAGATATTAAAGTCTATTTCAATGCCACAGGTAGCTTCGCCAACGTCGTCGGCTTTTCAGATAAACCTGAGGACAACCCAGTTATAAAAAGTACTATTAGTCCGAAGAAAGTGGATTTCTTAACAGTCACTAAATATATAGTTCATTCAGATGTAGTCGATGTTACTGGAAATTATGTTTCATTTGGTTCGGGTGCCTCCGGAGGATACATACAGGGGAAAGTATCGAACTGTTTACAAATACTTCCCATCCGGGATACGAGAGAAATAAGTGAAAAGGTTACTTACGATTTTAAAAACGGAGCAATTTCTATGCCATTGAGAAAAGGGGGAGATTACATGAATTCAATGCGTATCTGGATAACAGATCAGGATGGGAACATGATCGATTTCAATAACTGGTCATTAGCTTTTGTATTGAATTGCTGTAGTTCGTTCTGAAGCGTTCCGAAGGAGCCCCCTACCGGTGTAACCCTATCGGAAGATAAACCATCCCACGACCAATCCTCCAGCAATATAGATCATCTCATATTTCTTTTGCTCAGGACTGGGTTGATAATAATCTGAGAATTGCGCTAACGCTTGCGCTGGACTTGACGTAGAGTTGCTTTGCACCGCTTCTGCTTCTTCCAGGATTTCTGCATCTGTATCTCTTAATTCTGCCGCAGCATGTGCATCCTTTGCTTGATTTTCTCTTTCCCAGTCAGCCTGTAGTAATCTTTTTTCTGACCCAGACGTTGCGATCATGTTCAAATTTTCTAATGCTTTATCATGTCGGACCTTTTCTTCAATAAGAGCGTCACCATTACCGGAAAGCTTTTGTCCGATAATATTTCCTCCTGTGAATGCCGTTGCATTTAATACAGCACCGAGAACTGTCATTCCTATAGCTGAAGCCATGATTCTTAGTTGTATATTACAAGGTATTATTTTAATTTTCACTGTATATAGGTCCCTACGGAGTATGTCTGATCCAAGTGGCTTCGGTCTAGGTACAATTCGTATGCAAAATCTTGAGCTCGAAGATCTGAGTGATGTTAAAGTTAACAATAATACTAAGATGGCTGCTAATCATAATAAGGATTACGTCCTTCGTTATAAAGACCGCGAAAAATATTTCGTTTTAGCCAATGCCGCGGCGCAATCCCACGAGCATGCTGTAGAATTTTCCGAACTTAAAGACATTGATGAAACTGTAATTGACGCCACAAAGGCTTCGAATGATCCTACTCCTTTTGCTCTGACATGGGATGGGGATAGTCAGAAATTCATGCCTTATAATGTGCCGCGTAACATCTTAGATATATTGGGTAGTGAAATTGCAGGAGGTGTTGCTGAACCACCAGGAACTCCGAATGTGATTTATTTTGATAGCAATGTAAACAAATATAAATTGTTAGATTTTCGTAGTTGGCTTACTCCTACAAATCCATACATTGCACTTCTTGGTATACCATTCATCTTAAAATTAGTCCTCTTAATACAATAATGAAGGCAGATAATACACTAAGAAGGTGGATAAACGAGGGGGAGAATTATTGCTCGTATACAGCTAGCGGAGTTCCAGTTAGATTATTTTGGGACACAACTTTAAAGAAACTGGGTCTTAAAAGTGTCGGTGATGAGGCAGCTGAATTAACTTTACAGACTGTAAATCAACAGATGACTGATAATATGAAAATACTTCAACATGGTACAGTTCTCATTAGATGTGTAAAGTTAGCTACTGGAGATGAATTTGACGATTTGGTTGGATATATGCTATGAAAACAGATAACAGAACAACTTGTGATATTATCATAAGTATTGATAAAGATCGGGGAGGGGAAATGAGTATTGAATGTTTTGTTGGTGGGAATAGAATAGAGAACGACTTAGGAACTACATTTGTACGTAGAGATAAAAGAGTGAACACTTTAGATATCAGTACCATTCATCTGAAACGTCTCATATTATTTGAAGTAATGGTCTTCCGTCACATTTTAAGTTCAGAGGAAATTACTAAAATTTTATCTATCAGGTGAACAAGTTAACTAGAGTCGTTCAGAAAATTTTGTCTGAAAACTGTAGAATGACAGACATTGAACATGACATCACAAGTTACTAAGCAACTGAAGCCCGTATTGCGAAACGTTCCGTAGGGGTATTGCGAAATTCCCTACTGGAAAGTTCCTGCCTGAAAACGTACTGATAGGGGTATTGCACAACAGTTTTCTGATAGGGGTATTGCGCAACATCCCTATGGTTCCGCTCGTTCCGACGACTCCAACATAGTGAAAATGGACCAGCCAGCAGATAAAATTCACATCCAGAAACGAGACCCGCACCTTCGGAACTGTTCCGATACGGGTTGAAGAGCAGACCGGCTCCGGTACTGCTCAGTCAGAATCTATCTAACAAATGAGAGAGAGAATAGAATGTCGTTCTGTTTTGCCCAGTGGGGGTGAGTCATAGCTACTGTATTGCGCAAGTTCCATTTGGAATGACTCAGCAGGGAATTTCCCCGCTTAGTTCAGGACAATGAACTGCTGCGCGTGCGTGAGTTCGTATATAGGTCAGGGTCGCACTTTAGTTACATGGATGGTTAAATTTTCCTTTCGCCCATTTAGATAAATGAATAAAATGGGGGCTGTAAAATTCTATTTATCATAATAAGGAATATTCTATTACTACTGACCAACGCCGATACAAATTGCACTTACTGTGCATGACAATAGAGTCAAAATATAATGCATTAATGATTAGTGCATTATCATTTATCAGTGTGCCCTCTGTCGGCAAGTTCATTGTTCTCTATGAATGTTGGTATGCAGTATCAATGCCAGTGTAAGAACGTATTCAAACTATTGAAACAATAAATCTAAACAATATGACACTAAATCAATTCTAGCACCAGGTCCAAGAAACAATATAAAACAAACTCTGACAAATGCAATAGCACAATCTCTTACCACTAGTTAAATGGCGGTAGTAGATGTCCGGAATGGGTGGGCGTAAATGTTAGCATGCTACACCCATCAGGATTGCAAAAAGTGACAATACGAAATTAATTGCATTGTAACTCAGCTGGCTGCCAACATGCAGTTGTTAAAACAAAACAATACCTGTATTGAAATTTTTATATGATTTATTACACTACAAAAATTAACCCATTAAAAGGATCTGACTAGATAAAGGTATACAACTTTTGCCAAGTGAAAGGAAAGCTAACACCACATGAATTTGACATAGAGAAAGGGGAGCAAAAGATGGGAAACATATTTCTTGCACAATAAAGAGGAGAAGGAGAAGATAAATAAAATTCAACATGACGGTAAGTTCATAAAAGAAACGTATCTTCTTTACCCCATGGAGATGTGTGTGGCAGAATGGCCATGCCCGTTAGCCTTGCTAACCAAGAGCTTATCAACTATTTAATTATTATTGTACCTCCCATCCCAGCAAAGTGTGATTCAAAAAATATTATCGACCACTTGATCATAATGAGACACATATATGTTTCATGATTTTAAGAAATCCTGAATTTTAAATGTTGCTGTCTTTTATTAAACCAAATTTATCTAGGGTAGCCTAGCAAGCTTCAGTAGAGATCCCTATCTTTCCAAAGTCCCTCAATTGAACATACATACTGATACAAAAACGAACTGTAAAAGTGACTTTCCAACACAATACGTACTGTTCAGTACAATGCAAACATAAAGGTGGAGTGAACCACCGCAAAAAAGACAAATCCACGCTAACACTGTGACAAAACAAACAGACAAGAAAACTAAAATTTATATAACGAATATATTTAATAAGTTTTATAGCTAAGAAGCTTTTAAATTACTCAATGAATTTCCACATCTTTTATTTAAAATAGTACCATTCCACTCTTGTAAGGTATTGACTGATCTAATCTCGAGTTCAGGGACTTGGTTCATTGTTGACCTTGAGACAAAGGGTATTGTTAAAAGATTGTCAAAAGAGCCAGGAACCGTGATTACACGGTCATTAAACTACAAATCCATTAATTACTGTTTATTCATCCTTCATCAGGGAAATGTATTATATTATTGCTATGATAGGTGTAATTTTCAGATGTAATGGCATTTCTAGTGCCCCTCTCCCGGCTTGGGTTTACATTTGAAGCTTATTAAAGCAATCAATGAACATAAATCTCTGTTAAGAGCATTGTAGTATAAAATAATCGAACATTTGCCCAGAAAGAGCCAACAAATACATTAGCAACCCTGGTAAATTACAAGGAGTGTTATTAGAATTATTTCCCGTCCTGATTCTATATGAAAGCAAATCGGGTAAAAACGTCCCTCGCTGTTTGTATAAGCTGGTGGCTTACACAATTTCTGCTCCGCAAGCTAAGCCTGCCAGTTTACGTGCATGCTCCTGTATTGCGGCTGGGTGCAGAAAACGAGCTATCGTTTGAATGTTTGAATCGTAACATGTAATATAAGGTTATTCCCAAAATACTGAGATTTAAGTCCGAGTACATCGTGCAGCGGAGGTATTGTCCGAGATGCGTAGCGTTGAGTCAATACCGAAGCGTACGATGTACGAGGACATAAATCCCGGTATTTTAGGATTAACTTTATCATTATACACCTTTTAAGTACAACTTTACATGAAAAAAGTCGACATTAAGGTAGTATGCACCTCGAAAGTAAAAGACTTAAACTTTTTCTTAAAATTTCATCAAGGAATCTTTCAACAGTTCTCTTTCAAAATCAAGAATAAAATCGGAAGTCACAGTGCAAATTTTGGTTCTAGAGAAACAAATAGCCAATTATTTACTGATATTTAAAATTCAAAATGGCCGCCATCCTTGTGTTAACTTATGGAGAAAAAATAAATTTTTGAATTTCGAAAAATTAAGCCGGTGAAAAGTTTTCTTATACTAAGAGCTTCAAAATGATTAGGTAAGTACTGAATGCTAAGAACTATAAATTTTTGTAAAAAATGTAAAATTTTCTCTTCTTTTTCTCCGTGTATTGTTATTGTACAACTTTTGGGGTAACAGAACCCCATGGCCTGTGAGTGCAAGCGCGCGCTTGCACTCACAGGCCATGGGGTTCTGTTATTATTACATATGTTCTGTCTGTTATTGTATCATTTATCGAGAGAATCGCGATTAGTCGTGTGTACTACTTATCTGTCAAAGGTTCAGGGCGACCCTGCGGAGTTATATAACATTGACATCACTTAATGAGGCATCGAATCAGATTCACTTTTCATTGGTCAACGCCGCACACCCTCCATTTTGATTGGCTAATCTATTGTTACTTGTTTATCAAGGATGACGTAAGAGGAACGTCGGAGGGCTTGAACTTTGCTTGCGATCGTTCACACATACTTAGCCATAGATAACCAAACGAAGAGAACTTTGAACGTGGAACGCTTTTGATTTTTTCACATTTTGAGCTTGAAATTCTTCTAAATTATCGATACAAATAACAGTTCGAAGATTTTTACGGGAAATTTAAGAGTACGATACGGCAAACGTAACTTGTCGAACGATCAAATTTCAGTGTTCACCGTGGCACACAAGCGCTCACTCAGTCTCTGTTATCAATAGGTGTAGGACACACAAGCACCGTAGAATAAACTGCATGTAAAAGTGACTTTTTATTGTAAACAGGGAATGTCCGGTGAGAAAACTACTGGCAAAAACGTCTCTGAAAATGTTAACTGTTTAATTGGCTCCGCTGCGCCCGCAGTTACGTGTGTTTCGATGTATGATGGCCGCCGTGGTACGACGGCCACCGTGTATCCACCATTCAACCATTGAGCTAGAAACGGACGTCGCCCGTTGTCAATGTTTTGGCTTCGCTGACAAACAAACTGCTCTTGCGGATAATAAAAATCATCCTCACACGATAATAAGTACATGCAATTTTCTTTGTCGTAGTTTTTAATCGGTAATGTCGTGCATTTTACTATAACGAGCATCGAACCAAAGTGAAACGAAATCTTGTAGACGACATTTTTTGTGTTTACAAACATAAATAGTTCCGGGTCAAGATTGGTAAATACTCATTAACATAAAGGAATGGCATAATGTTTTTGGTATTGCACTGCAGTGCAAATACCGGTAGTACGCGCGCGCTTCGATGCAAGTAAACTGTGGTACATATGTAATAATATAGGTTATTTTATCTTTTCTTCCTTTTGACCATATTAACGTTTAAATTTCTAATATTATCGAGCGGTTGATTTGAATGAGCTCCTAGTATGTAATTGCTTGCCATTTGTACTCTGCCAGTAATCATCATTTTTCATGAAGGGTTAATAAATAAAACCTTTTTGCCGTTTTCTAGTTGTATACTTGTCTCACAAAATATACAGCTTAGACATGACGAAATCTTAATTTTCTGGAAGAGGGATATACTACTTACCCTGTTGGCTGCACAAGTACTTCCCCTCGTATTATGATGTTATGCTTATTTTCGCTGATCGATTGGTAAACTATTGGCCATAGATATTCTACTTGTAATGAAGATTTCGGCTTAGAGGTTTCATCGTACTGCTGTACCTTTGAGATATCGTGATAGCGTTCATCAAATTGCCGCAAAGAAGTTTCGATCAGCAGAGGTGGTGTTTGCACAACCATTTGCCAACCAAGTCTTGCACATTGATCTATGTACTGTTTGAAATAAATATCATTCTTATTTCTTAACTGTCTTATTTCTTCATTGATGTTCATTTCCTATGGAAGAAGAAGAAATTCGTTGCGTTATATGAACATAGCAATGAAGACAAGTTCCGTACTACGCTGTTATCGTTGCTGTACCTCAAGTGATCAAGCAAACATACAGAAATAAGAATATCAACTTTTTTTAACATTTCCGTCGAACATTTAATCAAGAATAATAGACACGTGGAGGATACAAAAAAATCAAATTTCACGAGAGATTAGACTTTGGAAGATACCTATGTATTTTTGCCATGTTTAAGTTATATATTCATTGATTTGATTAGGTTTGCGTGCGATGTTTGATAGTGAGTGTACGAGCGTGAGTGCTTCTTGAGCTCTACAGCGTGTGAAGGGGTCGCAGTCAGAAAAATTGTACAGTAACATTTTGGTTTGGTTATTGAACAACTCTTTTTTGAGAGTAAGGATTGGGCCACGCGGTTGATAGTTGCTGGCCTGTTAGGTGACTTACAGCCGAATGCTGTGCGTTCCAACGCGATTGAAAACGCCGTATTTTCATGTAATTGATCACTATAAATCTCTGTAAACTCAGATGAAAGGGGCAGTCAAATTTTGTGTGCATGTATTCATTGCTCGTCAAAACACCCAGGCTCGAGAACACACAGCCATAGAGGTAAAAGCGATAACAACATTTCGTCGGTTCACTGCAAATATCGCCTTTAGAGAGTTTGCATCCATTCAATCATCGAATGAAAAAGAGAAAACTAAGCATTCTCTATTGGTTAATAAGCTAAGGTTTATAAGTTATATATTTTCCGAAAGCTAGATATAGGGGAACATTTTTTTTACCATAGTGTCACCATTCCAGTCCTGAAATACTAATTTTTCAATGAATATCTTGCCTATGATGAAAATATAACTGACTAAGTTTTATGACTTTCTTTTATGTGTCTATGTCAAAAAAGCATTGAACGATGTGATAATTACTTTAAACACATCTTATCGAGGTGTGCTAACGCTTATAGCAGTTTTGCTTAAAATAGTTCTTCAAATCTCTTTATCAAGGTTGTTTTTCTCATCTTTGGACCTCGGCAAACAGCAATCCAATTTATAAAGCAGACCGTAGGGACATTGTCACCAATTAAAGGCCAGTTATATTACTCCAACGCTACAGAGGTTGAATTACACGTACATTTACCGTCGCGCGCTGACGTATACGTAAGCGTATCCATGCTGACGTTTTTGGGTCCAGTGCGTTTTAATGATTTTAGCATTTTTTCACAGAAACATCCAAATTTAGTGTAATTTTTAAGAAAAATTGAGTTTTTTACTAGACGATTAAACTTATACTTCATTATATCATCAAATAAAATCGGATAATTTTCTTAAGTACATTTATTGATAAGGCTGAAAGGAATTATTAGCTTAGCTCACGTGTGTAAACACGTGGGCTAATGTCATAGCGATGTCTGTCTGTCTGTCCGTGTGTGTGTGTGTTAGTGTGTGTGTGTGTGTCTGTCTGTCTGTCTGTCTGTCTGTCTGTTTACACGATAACTCAAAAACGCCTGAACAGATTCAAGTCAGATTTGGTACACAGGTACCATGTGCTACTTGTCAGAACTGATTAGATTTCCGTTAGTGCGGCTTGCATATTAATGAAGTTATGCAATATTGTTTTTCCATACAATGGTTTCCCTATGGAGACGGTAATGGCAGTGTCGACGTAAATCAAGAAATACTGAACAAAATATCATGAAACTTTTCGCTGACATGACATGAGGATACTGTGAGTGTAATGTCAATTATCTGCTCATTTGCATATTTAATAATTTTTTGTTATTAGTGAGATAACTCTGAAATTCCTTCACCAAACTTGATGATACTTAAAGCAAATATTGATCTGATATATATCTAATTACACTTAGAAGCACTGAGCAGTGTCAAGTTAATCAATAGCTCATTTGCATATTTATGAAGTTTTGTAATTAGTCATTTGACTCCGATATAAATGCACCAAATGTGATGAAATCTGCTACAGATACTGATCCGACTGATATCTAACTGCGGTGTAAAACATTTAGTAGTGTGAAGTTAATTAAGAGTTCATTTGCATATTTAATGAACTTTGAAATTAGGTATATAACTCTGAAATTACGGCATCCAAGTCAGTGAAATCAGGTACAGATAGTGTTCTGATAAATATGTAATTGTTCTGAGAAGCATTGGGAATGTAAAGTTAATAATTAACTCATTTACATATTGAATTAAGTTTTGTAATGAGTGATTTAACCCTGAGAGTACTGTGCGAAAGTTGATGAAACCTGCTACATATAATGATATAACAGATATCTGATTGTTCTTATTACATGACTCATGCGGATGTCGATTATACTGGTATGAATTGGTTTATTAAAGGAATATTGAAAAAAAATACCATAAATCCTCGTCAGACATAGTTACTCTGGCAGTAGACCGTATACAAGTCTAGTCTTATTAGAAGCCTGTCTTCCACTCCGCGTTGTGTGCTCAATTGAACTGCTGTCAGAATATACAATGTCTGTCTTTGTTCTTGTGTTTTGGTTAGTGATTATCCTGAGGTCTGCAAATGTTGCGTAACATCCCCTTGCTCGTTGTTCTGTCATCTTACATTGTAAAATGAGACAGGTCAAAGGTACAATTGTTTAACACTGCTTCATAACAGTAAAAAAGTATACAGTAGTTCATGTCATACTGTATTATTTTATGCATCTAGTAGTGTTTGATAAATGTCAATACATGTCGAGTCTTCAGCAGTCAATTTCAATGCTTGATAACTAAGTTTGTAACTTTGTCAAACTCGAAGTCCTTCCATTTCAGGGCTCACATTAGCTGGTCCAATTGTAGTGTTGAGTTTATAATGCTAAAATTTTCTAGTCTGTTTACTAGTATCCAACATTCTGCGAAGCGTACTACTATTAATGAACCTGTTGTAAAACACGTGAACACATTCAGTTCATATCTGGTTGTTTTTAATTTAAGGGCGCTGTTCTACGAGAGGGAAGTACCTCTCACATCGTGTCCTTATGGCATGGCATATACCACCAATATATACTATGCTAAGAATCATACTTTATTGTCAAAAGTAACGAAAATTGAGGATTTCGATATTCTTTGGCGATCAAGAGGACTTAGTCGAGGTACGTTCGGTAAACTATTGTTCTGCATTCTAATTTGTGCAATCTGTATGCAAATTAGGAACTTAAAATGTCTCAGTGACACGACTGCCCAAGAAAGTCAGGTGTGACATTCACACAAGGTGACTTGTACCTGTGCCCGCACTGCAAAGAGAGACGCTTCCCCACAACCAGTAACAGAAGCTCAGACAACGCTGCCAAAGTAACAACTCATTCATGTCCTGCCAAATGCATGTGAACAACCCGCTAAGAGATTTCCACACTCAATTTAGATGTTTGCCCGTTCTTCAGTCTGCAGTCGAGGAAATTCAAAAGACGCAAAATACGATAACCACGTCACTACAATTCTTCAACAGCCTTGTTCAAGAATTGAGAGGCAAGACGGAGTCAATGGTGACCAGAAATATGCAACCACTTTAAAGAAACTAAAAGCTAGAGCAAAGAGTTAATGTGCTAGAAAGAGAAGTCAAAGAACAAAACTAATATAGTAGAAGAGAAAATTTGGAGATACATGGTGTCCCTGAAAATCCAAATGAAAATATTGACAACGTGGTGATGAAAAGTGCTGAAAAGAATTGCCGAATACATCATTGGCGGAGATATATAGAAGTAGCGCACTGGGTCGGACGACAAGCTGTAAAGCTGAAGCAAGAAACGACACAGACAGCCAAGAACAAGACCAAGATCAATCATTGTACGGCGACAAAAACGTTACAAGATTTACAAGGACAGGAAGAATATAAAAACACTACAAGGGACAAGTAACATTGTTGTCAATAAAAATAGACGCAATTTGTTTAGACGAAACAATTAAAAGCGGAAAGCTCTGAGATATAAATTCCGATGGTCATACAACGGAACTATATATGTGAAAAAAATTCAAGGTATTAGGTCAATAATTATTCATAACGAAAGAAATTTCGTGAAGATCGGTTAGAATCGAAATATGTCTAACAATCGAAATAATTGTCGGCATTTTACATTTTATTTTGTGACCAAGCTTGAATATTGATTCTTTTGTAAATGAGAATAATATACATAAAGTCGAATGTTTAAATGCACGTTGTTCCGTCATATATTTTAATTTAAAACACGAGTAGTCTTCAGCAATATCCCGTGTAAATGTATGCCCACTGAACACAAACTTTGAAGAATTCAAACTTTTGAATGGGGACTTATTAACTGAGAAGTTTAAGATTATAGGGTAGTGGGCGCCGAAACCTAGAATATGACTAATAGTGAGATATTTGATCTAAATCCTTATGGATTGGAATTCAACTGTCGAGAAATAGGAAGGGATGGTGGTGTTGTTGCTTATATGATCCACAGTTCTGTTAAATATAAAGTATTATCTTTTCAAGTATTGCACTCAGAGTCACTTTGGTTGGAAAATTACTGATAGAAATTTCTCTTTCATAATAGTATGTATAGGAAACCAAAAACAAACACAAGAGAATTCGAAAATAGTTTTTTGGAAGTATTGGATGGTATCAAACTTGACAAAACACATTTCATTGTAATTGGTGATCTCAACATAGATTTCTCAAAACAAGATTATCGTGTAGAACAGTTTTATACGAAACTGACATGCTTAGATCTAAAACAGCTTGCTTATACGCCAACACGAATTGCAAATACATCCAGAACCACTCTGATCATATTTATAGTATCAACCACTGTACAGTCTACTCCGGTAATATTGTTGGAGAAATATCTGACCACCTACCAGTATTTGCTATTTTTGACAATATCTACATTACTAATAGCATGTCTAAGATAGATGCACTATTTTATAGACGTTACAGGAATATTTCTCCAGACACTTTTAGACAGAATCTGTCAAGACAGCCCTGGAACGAGGTTTATATGTATACAGCAAATGTAAAATGAAGCTTATAACTAATT
Organism: Ptychodera flava; assembly: GCF_041260155.1. Lineage (NCBI taxonomy): Eukaryota > Metazoa > Hemichordata > Enteropneusta > Ptychoderidae > Ptychodera > Ptychodera flava. Next base: position 51,227,418 of record NC_091929.1, on the reverse strand, counting down.
CTTCTCAATTTTATCGAATGTTGTAATAGACATGCTCCAGTAGTATCACAGTCACTGAAATCCACTTATATCCAATCTTAAAAAGAAAACCATGGTTAACTATATCAATAGGAAAATAAATTAGCAAATATATTCTTTATATGCCCTGGGTCATAAAATCCGGTCATGAAATGACCAAAGTCGCAAAATGTTAACGGTATAGAAATTTATTGACAACGGTTTTAAGGTTTTATTACGGTTTTATTATGCTTCTCTTTTTAGGGAAAATCATAGAAATTCATCATGACATCATCATGAAGTGCTTTGTAATCGTAATAGAAAGCCACACACTTGAATACCTGACAGGCTTATCATAGATACAGATGAGGGCACCCCGTTAACGTTTCCCTCAAGATATTGCAAATGATTCTAATAAGTTCTCCACGGTATTGGTTCAAGCTTAGCGAATAGAATTCCTAATATCAGTGCATCGTAAGCATCTCACAACCTTCAGATCAGTCATTTTTAGTCCTGTGGAACCTGTGGGTCCAAAGGGCTAATGTGATGGCGCGGTGTATTATGCCCAATATAGTGTGCCGTATACCATGGACAGGGGTATCTCTGAAACACTTCAGTAACTTTTTTCTGAAATGTTGTCTGATGGTTACTAGGGCACATATCTAAATCAGTCTTCTTTTATTGCACTATTTTAATGTCCCTTTTTAGCTTTTTGTGAAAATCAGTATTTTTTAATTTTTCCTCAAAACCACTGATTTGATCATTTCATTGTTTTGCGTCGTTTAGTTTAAAAGCCGTCAGAAAGGTTCAAAGTTTGGAGATGCATGCCTTTTATTATTTTTAAATAATACTTTTATCCATTTTAGTTGATATTTAGTTGATTTTTAGTCAAGATTGCTAAAGCTTCCATCTGCGCATGTGCATAATTGAAGGACAAAATCTGAGTTGAAGAATCAAGCCGATGCCATCTTGTTTCTTGGTCTGGTCAGATATTTTACATTGGAAACGTTTGAGTTTGCATTTGAATATGTTTCATCGATATGAAGTTGACAAATGATGGTACTTTTGTTGCCGTCATGTATTTTTAGTATGAAAGGCACCTTTGGTCGACTGAAGAATGGCATAGGCGTAGGCGATAATAACCGTAGGCGATAATAACCGTGTACCGGCTAATCTATTTCTTTGGCGGCAAACCTGTAAGTTCTAACAAGAAAGGCAATCCAACGGCCCCGTAGTAGGTGGGGGATACCCTTAGTATGCGCATGCGCATAAAACAATTTAGCCCTGTTTTGCAAGGACTAAATGTGAGTTGAGGAAACAAGCCGACGCCACCTCGTTTCTCAGTCATGTCCGATTATTTATGTTTGAAACTTTTTTGCGTGTATTTGATGATGTCTTGTAAATATGAAGTTAACACTGATGATACTTTTGTCGCTGTCACGTATTTTCTGGCAAAATCTCTCCTTCGATCGACTGGAAGGATGATGGCCTCCGTACTCGGTACTTACCCAGTAACGGCGATTCCATTTATTTGGCGGCAAACCTGTAAGTTCTACCGAGGAAGGCAATCCAACAGTCTGTAGTAGATCGAGGCTACATTAAGTATGCGCATGCACATTTAACTAGTTAGCGTCGTTCTGCTGAACAGCTGAACACTGACATGATTGAGGATGTGCCGTCCTTTCGACGTGGCGATAACTTTTGAATTTTCTGTTGCCTATTTTGGGTAATTTCGTCAGTTGTGTGTTGATTTTGACATCATCGTTGGCTTCAATCATTAAAAACAATGTATGCTTGTATGTTGATCGATTTACCCGGGAAGTACGCGCATTTCAGAATCATGGCACCATCCGACATGGCAATTTGGCATGTTGGGCATGACCATACATGATCCGAGACAGCACTTCAGCTCGGTCACGATAGGTAATGTTGTTTGTTTCACTGTTGTTACCTATATTTCCACCAAAAGACCATGAGAATGTTTTAGTAGTTACTTGAAATCATGCACTGGCATGCATTTAATTGTCAACATCACTATGCTTGAATGAAGTAAACCCTCATACTATGAGTACATCGACTGCATAGTACATATGTGTGCAAGTCACTCTTTAACGTGCAAATAAATTCCTTAAGACTCAAAATTAGTTGTCTGCAATTACTTTGCAATAGTTGTCTACAGCTGTATTCCGTAATGCGTTCCCTCTTAAATAAGACGAAGCAAATATCCAATCTGAATGTCACGTGGTTTATTCGAATATAAGCATGTCTTCCAGACTAAGAACAATAATTCTCTGCGTAGAATGTTGTACTACAAACGTTTGAGAACGATTAACTGAAAACAAATCAAACAAAAGGATACAGGAAGTGAGAACTAAGGTACTCTCACACTATGACACAGGAAGTAAAGCCTCTCAATGATACAGGAAGTAAATACACTCTATGACACAGGAAATTGGAAACAGGAAGTAACTAAGTAATAATCCCTCTGAAATAACTCAGGGATCAAAGGTCAAAATAGGTGGGATGGTAACGTGACCCACCTCAGTAAACGCCCTCTAGCGGTGGCTGGATGTTTACATTTGTTGACAAAATCTCATTTGCATGAAAGCAGCCTTGACTTAACGAGTGAACAGTTAGCTGCCTTGAAACAATCACTAACTCAAAGTTGCATAAGAATACAATCACTAAAAACTACTTTAACTGAAAAGTCTCAAAAGGAGGTACTATAAACGTAATCAAAGTCCGTTGAATGTGTCCATTATAATGTTCATTGTTCGCATACTTTAATGAGTCCTTGGCCCTTTGTTAGGCGCACGTGCTAAGAGTCTCACAATGGAACAAGGCTATTCAAGGTTCCTTCAAGAATGCCCGCTTAGATCACAAAAAGAATCACTGAATCAACTCACCAATATTTATGTGGGCTGTATAAGACTATCGCATCAACAGGTTCAAAGCTGTTCCATCAAAATGGTCTTTACAAGCAATCTTGGCGAGAACTATAGCTCCTTACCTCAAGACGTCCGTATCTCGAGGGTGACTTAACTTAACCGGCTCAAAAGCACGCTTGGAATGGGTACATGTGCGCATTGCGTAATACAAAAGGTAAACATTGAAGGGGCGGAAATGAACTGGTGACTCATTTCACATGACTTTGAATTTGAACTATGACCAAATAAAGGGATGTTGATTTTGACCGTAACATACTCAGTATGATATCAAAACATTTTAGTATTGCGAAGTTTGAGCTGGAATTTTCAGTTTCCGAGAAAGTTATCTTACGGTTCTAATGTGACCAAAATGCAAGCTATGTTGTATAACTATCATGAATAGCAGCATATTATAAATATTTTGTACCTATCACTGTATCAGAAAATCAGAAGGAAACAAACCAGTCAGAGAAACTGTGGTCAGGATTATGCTGTCCAATTTTAATATTTGTCTCTTGGCACACACCAGATACTTATGACTGTCAGACAACATTTCCATATCATTTTATATTCAGTTTTTATCATATATACTTTGCTTTTCACCATATTGTATGTCCTTCCCTGCATTATGTTATTCAAAATTAAATTTGGTTTTTGCCTATACACACTTGAGGGGTAAGCTTTATTTAGTCTCACAAATTATCATGCATGTTGACTTACAGACTCCAAACTTGTTTTCATTGAACATGTACTGTATATACGGTAGGTGTACACTTTGAATACTAAGTACATATGTTGGTAAGCGTAACAAGCAAATGTTATTTTAGTCAATGGCCCAAATTTATTTTCTATTCGATGGACAATAGATACATGTGTAATCAATGCCAACAATCCAGTTTAAGTTATTTGGCGCAGATTAGCCACTGTCCATTATCGTAAAATAGCTTGCTGCAAAATATTTAACCCCTTCTGCATTCTATAAGTTCATCACTCCCTGTTTAAGATGTTGTTGATCCTATTGAGTCCCATGTCTTAATTCACTTTTCACACACATCAAAGCTGTTGATACTTAGATTCAACTTGAAGTTATGCTGGAGCAGTAACCAAATAGCTCAAATAACTTTCATTTATGTCCAAAACATTTTACTTTTTGACAAACTTAACATTTATGGCAAATGATAAACAATAAAGAGGTACACAGGACGTCGGTGTCCCAGGCCCCATGTTTCTGTTTTCTAGAAGTCAAGCTGAAAGTTTTTGTCAATTGAACAGGCTTGACATGAAAAAGCTGTTAGAATGGCAATGGTTGTAAATATATCGGGTAGTTACGTATTTAAATAAGTATGATCTTCTTTACAAGCATCATTATGGATTTTGAGAGAAACACAGTGCTAAACTTTCACTCATCAACTTCTGCTTCTTATAACTACAGGAGAGAACATTAGAAAGCGGTTACTGAAGACTGACTTACGCCCTGCTATCTAAACAGACTTGCAGAGTCTCATGAATAGTAATGAAAGTTCTTTAACAATGCAGGCATAGCATTGTCTTAATTGCACAGTTTTAGATCGGTCTTGCTAAATGATTCTTAAACACTGGACAAGTCATCAAATAACGACAATGAACAAGTCATCAAATTTCTAAGTCACTCACCCTTTTTTCGCAAGATATTCTTTCTAATTACATTGTCCCCATCAGCAATATTTACTGGTATATCTTTTGACATAAGAGATTGTTGAGACCATCGACTGTATTGACCAACTTCACCAAAATATGTCAGCAGATGACTTCTATGGCAAGACTCATTACATAAATACGAAATTTAAATATTCACAACGGCCACCCGATTTTGTACAATAACAGCGTCCCAATTTTTCGCCACACATATATACGTCGAGTACGCGTAGAGAGACTTAAAATTTACCTTCCGCGTCATGTTGCATTTCTCATATGTGCTGCCCTTGCCATAATAATATTTTGGCAAGAATTCACGGAGGAATTCCGAAATATCTAAGCAATAATAGTCATATAAAAATAGCTGAAAACACAGCCAACTGTCAAACGATCGTTAACTCGTCAGTTTTTAAAGATTAAGGGAGACACTCAAAAAAAAAACCCATAGAGCTTGAATTAACCTTCATGAGATGTGTAATATCAAACATCGTAAAAATAACACGGAAGCAGTTAAACCGACGTGTTTTCAGATGTATTTTTCATTTTACGATGTAGCGCATCAGTTGGATTGCCAATAGAAAACTATGGCGTTTATTTTACCGACAGACAATACAGTTGTCGCTTGTTCAAATTCCTCAATTCTGAACGAATGATAGTAAAAAGTGACACGATGATCCTTTGATTGATACACAAAGTTCCTGTGTTTTTATATATATATTTTTTAATTTCAAGACGAGCATGTTTTTATTTATATTTTATTTTCTTCCGATCGCTGAATTATACTCTTGCCCCCAATAAAATGGCTATCTTACTGCGTTTGAATATGGAGAATCAGGGTCATATATTAAAGGACCATTATTTGTAACTTTTGACCATTTTTTACCTCGGAAAATTCCATGTTGGAGGCTCATATATTTTGTTTTACGAAGACAAAAACATGATTAGTGATGTTATAGCCACATAAAACTGCTAATTTTTGTTCAAACGTGTTGCCCTTCCGAGCTCGTTTGTTGACGTCTGGCATGCTCAGCGTGCTGGGGAGAACGCAGATATGGTGACGCCGCGATCACGCGAGATGTACAAGTTCACGTTTATTGCGGGATCAAAACAACATTGCGTCGTGGATTGCCAGACATCTGGCTACGCAACGTGCTCGGACAATGGACTACGACGTAAGTACCGGGCATAAGTAATGAATATTTATTTTGAAATTGCTATAAATGGATCGCGCAGGTGCAGAAGAATGCCTACGTTGCAATCCGCGTGTCAACAGAGTTTGTATTTCTGTCCGGACAAAAATTGAAATTTTCGTTGTAAAATCACATGTTATTTAGTTGTAGGGCACGTAATGTTTCCGAATAATATGCGATTCTCTGTTATTTGACAGGCTGTCCACCATGAGCCAGTGATCATTTCAATCACAACTAACGGAAAAATCGCCAGAAGATACAGCTAATGGAACTTTAACGCATTTAATTAAAATACTTATTTAATTACTCTTAAATTTTACAGACCAAATATCTGTCAAGTTGTTGTAATTTATACCAAATTTGGACGAATATCTAAGATGAAAATTCTAGTAAAATACAATAGCAGAGAACGGAGGCGAAAGGGCGCGTGGGCGCAGCAGACTCTCCTGTGTAATCGTGCAGTCAACGTTATCGATCGATATTCTTTTATCGGAAATTGATACATTATCGTCTTCCTCACTCGCGTGTAGTTCCCCGTTCACAATGGAGCGAAACTAGGCCAAAGTGCGCCAAAATGTGCTGAAACGTTAAAGTGTCACCAAAATTGAAAAAAATGTCGTCGATTTAATGTGAGTACAAGAAACCAACGGATAATAATATGAGAGGAAAATGTTATCTGGATTTGTTCACCAGGTGAAAAAAACACACTTACTTGAACAATATCATCAAGAGGAACATGATGCGATGTCTTCCTCAAGTATATCTTGATAGCTCGCAAGACACCCTGAAACTCCTCCTCACATTGTACGTCAGTATTCTGTGCAATGTTAAGAGCAATGACTTTTCAATGATAACAAACTAAAAGGCAGCAAATATAGCATGAAGTGTTACTGAATATAAACAGGGAATGATCAGTGTATCGGCATCAGTTTTGGGTCTGTGAAATGAAGTTTTCTGTTATATTATTTCCAAAAAGTATTATGTGATTGCTTCCATTGAGTGCCAAGTCACAAATATGAACATCTTTCAAATGAAAATTTAATATTTGCAGTGATAAAAAGGCGTATGCATTGGCAAAAAGGCTTGCCATAAATCGGGGATAGGAAAAAAATTCTTGCTCCCGTTACCCGAACTTACCTATATAATACCAGTTTAACCCAATGTCTTATAACCACTCTCATAAAAAATGTAAAAAATGTATTTAATAAATATAACTTTATATATACATATATTTATATATATATATACATATATATATATATATATATATATATAATATATATATATATATATATATATATATATATATATATATATATATATATATATATATATATATATATATATATATATATATATATATATATATATATATATATATATATATATATATATATATACAGTGGTGAATGAAAAGGACCCATGCGGGACTCGAACCCACACCCCCCGTATACATTACGGATGCTCTACCAACTCAGCTAATGGATCAGTCGGTATAATGTGGGCGATCCTGACTCTTAGATAGGGCTTTTCATTCTGTTTCATTCTGTTGTGCATGGATGGTGAGTAAACGGCTACTACTTCTAGGGGTTCATATATATATATATATATATATATATATATATATATATATATATATATATATATATATATATATATATATATATATATATATATATATATATATATATATATATATATATATATATATTATATATATATATAATGAACCCCTAGAAGTAGTAGATCAAAAAAAGTTGTAGACGTTTGAAAGTCCGGTATATCAGTCCCCGAAGCGCATTATGTTACTATTTATGAGACGAAGACTTGTCTGTAAACGATATGAATAATCACAGCAAAGCACATGCATTGCTTCAATCAAACAACATACTTTTGAATGCAATAATTCACATGCTGAGCTTTTCAATGTTCAAGTTGTCTCAGTAGTTTGGCATTCAGTAATGTAATACATAAGCATAGATATTTGAAACACTGCAAGCTTCTGACATGTGTTTTTGTTCAACCAAGATCTGTACTCACCGCATCCTTCCATGCAGTATATCATGGTTACAGCGATCTTGGAAATACAAATTAAGCAATGTGACTTTTTATGTGGGGTAGGCTATCTTCGTGGAAAACCCGTTTCTTAAAAATTCATTATCTTTATAAACAGCACATAAGTTGGCTTTCTATGAGAGTCTTGTAAACATGGTCAGGATAATTAAAAGAACTGATTTTTTGTTATAGCCGTATTTCAAGTAATTCTAAATAAAATATTTTTTGAGTTCGAAATGCTTTTGTGTCAGAATTAAGACTTTCGAAATCTATCTAGATAAAAAGTCTTAAACGGTTGCTCAAATTTAACCATTAAACCACATGTCATGTTTTTGAAATTGAGGATAAGAAGATAAAAATCAGTATAAGATGGCTGTATTGATGTGCACTTCTTTCTGGTCCTCAAAATCAGAAAATTCCATTGATTTTAGTAGGTTTTTAATATACGATAAAAGTTTAAAGCACACTAAATATGGAAATAGTAAATTATTTGAACAGAAATCGTAGTTTGCTTCAATTCGTCCGTTTTTAGGGTCCATCGAGTCCCGTTTTGTCCGTCGATCGCTTTTAGTTTTATTCTTTAAACTGTGCCAGTTAAATATTATGCACATTCCGAATTGTCTCTAACTACTGTTATATTATCTTTATATCGCAAATATACATACACTCTAATTGTTGAGTCCTTTGACCTAAATATCAACGATTCGGATATATAAATTACCAATAAGTTGGCGTGAAAATACACAAGGCATTCACTATTGTTATTTACATAACTTTACTTTCGATGTAGACAGAAATTTTCCTCAATCTTTTCAAGTCCTTGAAGTGTTTTCGCTTTTGAAGATAAAATACTGCATTTTGTAATGGATAAAATTAAAAACTGCACTACATAACACAGAGAGCAATACAAAGAGCTATTGTTTTGAAGTTAAAACCATTTGTCATTGTGTGATGTAAAAATAAAAGAAATAACAACAAGAATTCAAGCCTTCAGATCAAAGAACCAAAAACACTGATCAAGGGATTTTCCGTTATAGGTTTTCTTTTGATATTCACGACTTGGAATAAAAGTTAATTTCTGGGTAAATACTAAACTACTGTTGATAAACCAGCATGATATCATGTAATGCAAGTTTCAATTTTTTTAATTTTTTTATTCACTTTCATGGTTATAAAGTAATTGCGATCAGTTCAATTTGGCTGAAATTTACATCGGTAGACTAATGAGTAATTACGTATCTTTGGTCTAGGTAGTTTCTCTGAAACAATTTTATTGAGAATTTTCAAAATTCAGTGTCACAGTATATAAAGGGAGGGGCCAAACTCTAATGATATACTGTTTTTTTCCTCCGGCTAAATGATAATGCCCTCATGAAGACATATACCCATGTATGCTTTTATTTTGGGTCATAAAATTGTCAGCTTACCTTCTCTAGATCACTATCAACTCTGCCAGACCTGTACGACAACAAATCTTTAAAAGTGCGTGTTCGACTTTCAAGTCTTGCGAATGCTGTCCTGTGAGCAATCTAAAAGATATAATTACAGCTAAAGATATGCCATGAAAATTAACTAAACAACGGTGATATTAATCTTATGGAGCTGGAAAGTTGTCAAACCTGTAGTTTGTATCTTTATCTAACTGTTGTCTGCAAACGCTAAGACCAGGCCAGAGTTTCGGACAAGTAACGGCAAGTGTTCAGCAGGCCGACTTATACTTGTGTCCGAAGGGCTGACAGACCAAAAAGGTCCACTCTGAGATATAAACCTGTTTACAAAGAGGAAAATGGTAATAAGTCATCATCAACACCCTATTTCAAATGCCTATGTTGTTAATATTAAAATAAACCTTTCTGTGTACTTGTAATATACACCCATATCGTTTAGATAAAATATTAGAAGAAAGAAATATTCGTGTAGTTTTTTCTGCTTGCATCAATCTAATTCTTTGACATTCCTTAGCAATTCAACACTGTTTAACGCGGCACAATAGAGGAGCATTTCAACTCGTCTGAAAGGCAATGCTCATCGTTAATTTATTCTTTATCATATAAATTCACTGACAAAGAAAGAATATAAGTTACATGTTTTCAATAATTCGGTGGATTTCACCTAAAATGACATCTATAGACAAACAACAAATCCACACTTAAAATCCACATTGATCAAGACCTACTGCTTGTATGTCCAATGGGGACCAAATATCCAACTGGGGAAACGCTGGGTGGTTTTACTTTGTTTATAACACGATTGGAACTATTTTTGGATAATTGGATGGTGAAGCAATGTCTGTATAATCTGCAAATTTAAGCTAATCTGCCTTTTTTTACTCTATTATTTCTTTTTTACGTTACAGACTTGTTTTTATGAGTACTCTGTAATATATCAACATTTAGCTATAGGGCACCTTGCACTTTTGCAAAATTTGAAAAATATGAAGATCCAATCATCCCAAATTAGGCCCAATCGTGTTTTATAACAGCCCAGGTGAATATTTCAATTTTTACAGACGTCCATCAAACAGGATACATTTCAAATCTGAACATTAATTCTCTTGTTTTTATCTATAACAGATAAAGACTCCAGCGATCCCTTAGCTTTCTTCAGTGTGCTGACAATACATCATTTCCTATCTACAAAATCGTTGCCTGAGATGGTGCATGTCAAAGATTGTGAAGCAGTTGACTTAGAACTTGACTTTTAATGACTTTCTTGTGAATTATTTCCTTACATAAATGTACAGGTGTTGATTTTGACATATAGGATGTTGATCATTGACAGACTCGTTTGGCTAAGCAGTCATATCAATCACAAATTACTATTCCTTATTGTGTTAGCCTTCTTCTTCATGTTGAAATAAGTGTTCCGAACGTGTTCAATTGAAAATACCTCAGTGTAATATTTTCTCAAGGATGGTGGGCGTAAAGGAGAAGGCAGGGACAGTTAAATATACTCATTTATAAACAATCATTCTGAACTTACTCACAAATAGTATCGAACGACAAGTCATTATTTTTCATTTTTAACATTGGTGGCAAATTTTATTTTTTCAAAGTTAAATAATTTTAATAAGAGCATAACATGAAAAACAACCTTGTCTTTTAGTTGCAAGTGTCTCTCAGTGTCCTTGGAAAATTTATAAAGTGAAGGCAAATTAGGTAATCAATTGCTTGCGGAACCAAACTTTTAACAAACTGCAGTAATCATATTATTCGTAAAATCATTCCATGAATAGACAGACTGTCCGCTAATGCTTGAAATATTCTCCGGTGTCTTTACTCTAGTGATAGTAGAGCAACTTCGAGAGGTCATTAAGATCAAGTAATACAAGGAAAAAACATTATGATCCAGGATGATGCAACACAATCAGTCATGACAAGAACAGACTTCTGCACTACCAGCACATCCTGTTGACATTTGGCAGCTTCTGTGAAATACTTAATAATCACTTCCTACCGACTTGCAGGGCATTCACCATAGTACAGGCATTTATGGTCTCCCTGAGATGGGTAATCTTTCCTGCATCACTTACAGCTTTCATTGTTGATTGCACTTAGTTGGTCCAGGATAAACTTGGCGAAGGCATATTTTGCCACTTTCTGCCAAATTCCTGTACGTCTTTGGTAAAGAATTGAAGGAAAGCTCTGAAAAAAGCATGAAAGACTGGTGAGTGAGTACCAGGTTATTGCATGTCACTGTCTTGGCAGCTTCAGCGATAGCCTGCACAATTCACTTCAATAAATTCACCTGATCCAAGGTCAAATTGATCCCCTTCTTTGTCGGTATCAATTCTCCAGTGCCATGTCCACGTATTCCAATGTAAATTTTCCCTTGTACATCTGAACACTAACAATCCGAGCTGGTGTCTCTGTGCCGTGCACAAGTATTATTGATAGTCTCTCACCTGCTTGACTGGTTGCACCAGGCTTTAAGTGTTGAGGGACCAGAACAGCAGCTGATCACTGACTTGACTGAGTCTGATCAAGCAAGGGCACTCCCTGAGAAGGCCCTTGCAAGTTGTGACTCTTCCTTCCTGGAATATCATCTTGGTCAGAGACTGATGGCAACGTCCCGACATCGGTGTCTGTCATTACATCAAAGTAATGCAGCAGTTAGGCCTTCACTGAATAGCACTTGCCCTGCCCCTCTTCCAGTAGTCTTGGTGATAGTGTAGGAGAAGACATGCTAACTGCTAACTCTTGTCGAATGCAGAGTCGGTTTGGTGTGTCTCCTCATTTTAACCTTTTTAATCAGTTTTGGTTTGCTGTATGCTGTTTCTTTTTTCGAGTTTGTTATCTCGTCTCCTGCTGTCGTGCTGGCCACTTTTTTGTGCTGTCTTCATTGTGCTATGTTGCTTTTAAGTTCCGTTTTTGAGTTTGCTTTTGTTTGCAGTTTCTTGTTGCTATCACCTCGGAGTCTTTTGTTCTGCTTGTTGTTAGGTGTTGCATGTCAAGCGAGGCGGTCGCCATTTTGACTTCTCATCAACCAGAGCTATATCTTCGTATAAGAATTTTCTGCTGGCAATATTCAAATACCTTCGAGTCTAAGTCTCCTGCTGTCCACTTGAGTTAGGAACATTGTTTTCATTTTAAGTTCAAAACTTCTTACCAACGTGTAATTTGTTGCAATACAACTCCTGACAATACAGAAGTTTCCTGCTATTAAAATATGGCTAGGCAAAATGTAGCTCGATTTGATGCCTCAATTTTCAAACACTGTCATTTAAACATCTCCAAGGCGCTAAACAAAGAACTAACAGCTGTGAAAATAAGTGACTGCATTCCCTTCAAGTGTACTAATGGTGGTGTTGTCTATAACTGGAATGCTGCATGTTATGTGTCAGTGAAGTCACAGTTATTTTGCAGACTTTTCTTGAGACGACGGAGCTGTTTCATTTAATAAAAGTCAAGATAAGAAAGAAACTTGTCCAGTCTTCATACAAAGTAAATCTAGCTGTACCAAATGGCAATTAAACAGTAAACCTATACCAAATGCGTTGGTCTATTTTAATGAATGGAAATACTGTTCAGTTGTTTCTTGAGAGGCATAAAGCACATTTATAAATTTGAGTTTTTCAAACTCTGGTAAGCGGGAAACCTGTTCAAACTGCATCACCTCAAATGTAAAATTGACACCGGCATAAAAGAAGTAGCAAAAATATTTAGATCAACAGTGTAGCCATACATCTATTGACAATGGCTCATGTGCAATCACATCACTAGTTCTGTCTACTAAAACAGCTGAAACTTGCCCAAAATCTAAGAGAAGATGTCTCTCTAAGACTGTCCTCTGTACAGAAGGCAGTCTTTGGACATACTATGGATGTGCAAAACTCAATGCTGCTCAGATCTACTCTCTTGAAATGGACCCACATTTTGTAGAGATCGTTATGATTAAAAGAGTGACTCTTCTACGCATCTTAGTCAATTACCTACGTCATGAAGTGTTAATAGCACAAGTGTCATAACAGCTCCTGTACATCATCAGAAACATTCTCAGCCGAGCGTTAAATCCACCTCTCATTCCATTAAAATTCAATGTTTGGCTGTAACATACACTGTTAACAAACATCAAAACAGTGAGCGATTCAAGGCCTCACAGATTACTCATCCAGATCTGGATGTTGTCTTTCAAGCTGGGCTAATATTACCTACCATGCATCAAAACTTAGACAAACTTTGATATCATTTCTGTGAGAATCTAATTAATCAACTGCCGAGTGAAGTCTGTAATCAATGTTAAGATATTCTTTCATTGTAACCGCATCTCATCACAGCCAGACCCCACTGACAGAAAATTTATTCAACTTAGGAGGCACCATGGACCAGTGGTAAGGTAGCGGACTCACTATCAGAGGATGGTGGGTTTGAGACCCGGTCCAAGACCCAGAGTAAAGGACTCACAGTCAGAGGACGATGAGTTCAGTACTCTAGCATGGTGTTGCGCCCCTTAGCATGGCACTTTACTCCTCAGTTCTCCATTGGGATCATGCGTACTTCATCCTGTAATTGGGCTAACACATGTTCATCTGCCCCTCCTGTTTGAAGTTAGGACTGAACGTAAACACCCGAGTAAAGCCAGATATGCGGCTCCTGTTTGCAGAAAAAATGTTGTTCCCGATCCTGAGTCTAATATCAAGCCACATATCTTATGGGATAAAGAAAAGAAACTTAAAAAACAGCAGATGGTCTGAAGATATTGGCAGCCGCTCTAAAACCACTTAGACGTGAGCCGGCTGCCACACAGGCCTATACCTACAACTTCAAAGACAAGATTAATTTACTTGAAAAAAGTAACAAAACATTGATGTTAAGATTTTCCGCTCTGGAACGAGAAGAAGATAACCACTCAACTGTACCAATGCATTCAGAGGTACCATCAACCATCACTCTTGATACTACTCCACAAAATGCTTTGCCTCAAAAATCTACAGACGTTACTCAGTTTGCAATTTATGTGCAAAACCAGCGTATGTTTCATATGGCAATCGAAATGATGAAAATAAAATCAGCCAACTCTAGAAGATTATCGAACAATCAAATCATTATGGCAATGTGCACCCTCTGCAAATACTTTTACATGTGCCTGTGATATCTGCTGGCATTAACAAATATCATGTTCCCATGGAATCTCATACTTGGCGGCATCAGGTGATTAACTGTCCAGTTGGTTGCTGCAATATAACCAACTCATAATGTATCACTGAATGAGGTGCCATACACATTTTGCCTAATGTTCCCCCAGTATGGCCAACTCAACTGACACAGTATCCTGCAGGTCAAAATAAAAAGCCATATTTGTCATTGCAGACCAGCATCATTAACCAGAATCCTGTAATTATCTCTCAGACTGCACATGTAATACTCTTAAATAAGGTGCGGACGTTGATGGTAGAACTGTATACAGTTCACTACAGGCCAGCCAGTTTCCTGCTTCAACATCTTAGGATGTGGTCGATCAGTCGGAGCTCAATTGTAAAGATTCTGTACCTGCTGAGAAATTCGCGCAAAGTAATTCCAGTTATGCTTCCAAGGTTGCAGCACAAACTGCTGCAAGTTCAGTCATAGATCCTTTGTGTTTGGCAGACCTAAAACCACATAAAAACCGTGAAGATCAACATCTACATGATACTACATGTACTTAGGAAGGCGAGAGAGTGAGCCTTTCACTGAGTAAAAATACACAGGATGTTATAAACATCATCAGAAGTCAAGTTTTTTCCAAACCAGCCTCGATTTCTTCGGACAAGCTAACTTCCCACAGTCAGGTCCAATGAGCCCAACAAGATATCCATCACAACCTTTGATTGCAACAATATACGACCCAACTCTCAATGTGTTTTTCCGTGCTCTTCAAGTCTTACATAGTGTGCAGTCAAGAACACTGGCTGTTTAATTCTCGAATGAAATTCATTGAACGTTTAGTGCAGCCTTTCATTGCACAGGCAAATGAGTCGATAATGGCATTCATATTTCTCTATTACAAGTTCCCTGAGGTTTGGTGGAGTATGCAGAATCGTTTGGCTGCACCAATACACTGTTGAACGATGGTCTTGTCAGAATTCAGCTTTTGGAGATCCAGACTACTCTGCAACCAATGTTATGTGCCTGTACTTATGTCCCTTCAGGGGAACTTCAGATCAGACTCACGTCTATGTGGTTGTTCTTGATAAACTTCATGAAAATATTAATAATTACCAAAATTATCATGTGCTGTGCCTCGCTGGTGATTTAAATGCAGATTATACGTCAGAATGCCCAAATAACAGAGATTAAGTATGCATTCGAGGACCAAAAACTAGTGTCATTAATTCTGGACCAACTCTCATTTTGGGACAACAGAGGGGGCAAATTGACCATTGATCACTTTCTAACTCATTGGAAAGATTTGCGTCTGAGTATTTAGACTTGATTCAATTCATTGTAACCCCTCAGATCATTTCCTACTAAAGATATGTGCACTAATTTGATGTTGTCCCATACCAAGAAATACACAAGATTTAACATGAGCTGTTAATTACCTGACTGGCATAGTATTGATTCTGACTTGTACCGGACAGTTGTCAAAGAGATTATTTCTGACATTCAACCTGTTAAATCTTTATACACAAGCAGTTATGATTTTTCCACATTATATACAAATATCTGCATGACGACGTCGATTTGTAATTGTAATGCGCAATTTGTTAAACAAACACCACAAAGATCCAAAGGATTATACAGAATTTGGAATCCCTATATTCACACTGCTGTTAACGAAAAACAACTATGCTCTCATCATTCGAAAGTACAAGGAACGCCTACTCATCCAGATCATCCTGCTGTTAAAGCTAAATTTGACAGGGAAAAAGAAACGATGTCAGTTACAAAGAATTGCTGCGATGAACAGGCTGAGTAAATTCTTGGTGCCAAATACAGTGACAAGAAATTGTTCTACAAATTAATTCGAGCTAAGCGTACTTCATCTTCTATTGCTCTATTTAATCTCCTTGTGAGTGACAGGAATTTTCAGGATTAAGATTTTTGAAAGGGTGGCTAGACCATTTTGGCTCATTAGCAACGTCAAGGTTAAACAATAATTACAATAAAGCATACAGCCGACGAATAAAGTCCGATAACCCCGTTAGAGATACAGTATATATACTTCAAAGGGATGGCAGTACTATGTTTTCTTCTGTTGAAATCAGAGGAGCAGTCCCAGGCTGAGACTAAACAAATGCAAAGCCCCACACTGTATTGGTCTAACTGCTAATCATATCCAGTAGGCTGCCGGTGAGCTTATTCTCTTACTCTGTATGTTATTTAACTATATCTTCAGAAGTAAATATATTCCAGTATGCATGAAGTTTGGCATCTTAACTCCAATTCACAAGAAAAAAAGGAGCATTAAAATAGCCTCTTATTATAGAGGCATTACTGTTACTCCAGTTATTACCAAGATTCTAAAGAAGATTATTCAGCGTACAGTTCAGCGTAAACCTTGAAAACCAACTACGACGAGAATTTACCTGTAGTGTCTTCACAATGTTTAGTGCACTATTAATTTTAGAAGCACTCCAAGATTCTACAAATCACATATTGCCTTGCTTGACGCCAAGCTCCATTTTGTGTCGTAAATCATGATATTCTGTTAAGACAGCTGTTACATGCTGAGTCAGTTGCTCGCTGTGGCTCCTAATTGCTGATCTACACAATTGAATGGTTGTTTTTCAGATTTATTTACAGTTCACCAACTTTTCTTTAGTCCGATACTTGTTGTATAAACTGCTCTTCTCCAACTTACGCTGACGATGTCAGTATCATAATTAATAGCCAATCTGATCTGCATAAATTACTTACAATTTGTAACAGTTACAGTCTACAGGACAGATACGATATTCAATCATCAAAGAGTGTTGTAATCACGAATTTCAAAGATACAGAAAATTTTACCATCAACGGGAATTTTATATCTAGTCCTGATAATGCTAAACACTTAGCATTATAGAGAAGCCGGTTAACTTCCTCCAAGCAAGGCCAACTATTCCTGAGAACTTATCAAAATCAATGCGTACCTTGAATTCCCAATTGGAAAGAGGACCGCATGCAAAATTTTTGGTCTTACTACAATTGCTGCATTACACATCGTAGACATTTATGTTGTTCCTATGCCGATGCATCGTTTGCAAGTCATTACACCAACCTCTACTGATCTTAGAAGATGAAAACCCAACAAACCTGTGTATTTTAATAGAATACAGTCCACTAATACATTTATGAAATAACATAAGGTCAAGCATAATATAAATAACATAAGGTCATGTGTAATGACAATGGTAAAGGGTGGACAGAAAGCAAACTCTGTTTATAATCAACACTAGTAAGATAACGGAGCATTTATCTAGTAGCTGCTTTCTGGAGTCTAATTGACTATATTTCGTTGAGAATGTGCCGTCCAAACAACACTCGCAAAATTCAAGTGTCTACGAATAAGAGTACGATAAAGAGCTCTTATAGTTTTTGTATTACACTTAACTGCAAGTGCATTTTACCATACCAAGTAATCTGCTAGACTTTATGAAAATTCAATCGATATGGGTGTTCCAGTCTAGGTTGGATATGAGATCAATGTCCAAATCACAGCATTTCTTGAACGATTTTAAATATTTTAATTTTATTACATACTCAAAATTCAAAGGCTTCCTGTATCTTGCAACCTGAGAACATTATATTTTGTTGTATCAAAAGACATGTCCCATGTGGCACTCCAATGGTATACAGCATGTATATCAGGTTTGAGCGCAATACAACATTGCGAGATTTAATAGAACAAAAGCATTTTGAATCCTCAAAAAAAGAGCTAAAGTAGTATGACGAGATACAATAGAGGTGACAAGTCATGAACATATAACAAAAATAAAAACGGACCCAAAATAGATCCCTGAGGAACTCCTGAAGAAATCTGAGTTATCTCTTTGAACCGTTACCTTTATTTGTTTCCTTTTTGATAAGTTATCTGATATTCATTTTGGAAGCTTGATATTGAAACCAAACAACTGTAATTATGCAATGATTTATAGTGAGGTGCCATCTCAAAAGCCTTGGAAAGGTCAGGATAGAGCATGTCTACCTGCCGCCTCCCCCCCCCCCCGTCTAACTCTTCACCAATTTAATGAAAAGCCTGCACACCTGTGTTATACATTACTTTCCTTTACAGAATCTATGTTGTGAGTTGTAAATATAATCTGACAATACATCACTTTGTTGACTAAACTTATGGAAGAAACCAGTCTATAATTAGGAACATCTTCCCTACGTCTCTTCTTAAACAGCGGAATAACATTTGCATGTTTCAATTGATAGGAAATTTCCCATTTTAAGGACAAATTAAAATGATCACACGTAGAAGGGGCCTATTCCTTTGCACACTCCCTTATAAGGCGAAGAGATATATATTACTACTACTATTATTTACAGTAGTGCTTAGGTAGTAAAAGGAAAGCATCTCCACACATTGTTCATGTCTGAGTCGTTTGCGTTTTGTGTATGATCTTATGTATATTGTCAGTTTGGCTGTTTTATGTAACATGTTGATTAGTAATGGTGAGACGTGCCCGTAATATACGTGTCTTTACGTTAACACGCGCTGGGGCGGAGAGACTAATGTGACACTGCGATCCTTTGATGCTACGTTTAGAAAACAGCGTTTTCTTCTTTCGCTTTAAAGTCAATTTGATTGGTGAGACGTGTTGAATGGTTGATTGGTTTTATGTGCTATTGTGTTGTTCCACTTAGGTTTGTTGTTCAAGTAGGGAAGCTAAAATGTTACTTTTTGTTGTTTCGATGTACGGAGTATACAAATCCAAACTCAATAGGAATTACAAAAAGCACAACAAAGATAAAGAAAGAAAAACACAGAAACAAGAATCATAGTATGACAAAATAACAAAACGTCGCAATAGATCAAAATTTAGCACTGTTACAAACGACAATCTCAGATTCCTTAAAAACCTATCAACACACAAACTCACCAATATCGAAAACAACGTTCTTAGCAAAGGCTAAAACTTCATTTCGACACTGAAACGTACAGAATCCACCTGTTAAATGACACAATAAATACATTCATAAAATGAGACCTCGATACATCATGAGACCATACAAACCATACAACACCCAAATAAACTCTAAATTGATCCACATACAACGGAGAACACAAAACTAGAAAATTATTTGGAAGCTTCAAAATTCGCTCTTGTTAACATTCCTATTAGAAACACGATAAACAACATGACGCGCATAGAACATATAGCATCGGAAACACGTTTAAAAAACATTGGGATAACTATAAAAACGTTTGATAAAGGAAGGGGAACGGCAGTTCTAAACACTGATGATTACATAAGAGAATGTCAACGTCAACTCAGCGATCAGCGTTAGTGCACAAAATTGACAACAGACGACACAAAAGGAACAATGGAAGACATACACAATCTAACAACACAAATGTACGATGAAAAACAAATTGATTGCCACACCCACAAATATCTGAATCAAGTCAACAGAAAAATACGAACACCACTTTGCTACTCCTTCCAAAAATACACAAAACGCCATCAACAAAGACTAAGTTCGAAGGACGTGCAATTATAAGTGAATGCTTCAGCCCCACATTTTACATATCAAAATTCATTGACCATTTTCTCAAACAAATCGTGAAGAAACAACCAACACACATCAAAGACACAACAGACTTACACAGAAAATTGAGAAATCAAAGTTCCGGCCAATGCGACATCAGTAACACTAGGTGTAGTGTCAATGTACACGAATACCCACATGATGAAGCAATCGAATCATTCTGCATCCTACAGTCCCCCGGGGCGGAATATGCCTTAAGCGAACTGGCCAGGAATCATTGTTTTATGGAGTGGACTTTCTGACACGTACTGTACTTTGCGAAGACATCACAGTCAAAACCGCTCATCAAACCCCCAGCCTTTAAAAAGAGTGGCTAAATAATCGAGCTGTTACACTTTTCTGACTGTGACCCCTCCACAGACAAATCGCATACAATTGCAACCTTAAATAAAAGAAAACTTCTACTAGGTGAAGAAAGATTATCATCAGGGGAACTAACCTACTGGAGAAACCGGTTAATGTTCCTCCTTCTACACCAACCAGTAGGCGGAAAAAGATATAAGTAATGTGTTTGGTGGGTTTGAACTCAGAACATACGGTATCACTCACCTAGTGGAGAAGCAGCAGACAGAACCGCTCGGCCAAATCCCAGCTCTTATAAAGAGCGGTTCAATAACCGGTTAAGTTGTTACATATTTCTGCAGCGACCCCTTCATACGTTGTAGAATTCAGGAGCACTCACTCTTGCACATTCAATATCACACATCGCACACTCAAACTTTATCAGAGCAGTAAATAATTCGCTTTTTTGGGAGAAAGACGGAACAATTCTGTCCACCAGCAGAATTATCAACCCAGGGTAGAAAAATACAGGTTTTGTTTTCGATCGGGTTTAACATACAACAAACGGTATCCAGTCACCTAGCGGAGAAGCAAGGGACAGAAGCGCTCGGCTGAATCTCCACTTTCATAAAGACTGGTTTAATAACCCGCTTAGTTGCTCACATTCTTTCTGACTGCATGATAATGCATGAAGGCCTACTTGCATCGAAACTCTGCATGTGTGTAATTTAAAAACATGCCAAAGAAAGTGCGAGTGTGTAATGTAATAGGGCATTACTGTCTTTGACAGTTTGAAAGTAGTTTTGTCTTGTGTATATTTGTCATACAATACATTAATAAACCATTTGCAACAAGCTGATGGAACTGTTTATGATTTTGAATTTAAATAAAAGGCAAAAAACTGATCAGATGAAGTGATAAATTCCTTACATGGGTAGGGAAATCCATTGCAAAATGCGAGATCACATGTTCAAGCAAAATTTCTCTCTCTCTCCCTCTCTCTTCTCTCTCTCTCTCTCTCTCTCTCTCTCTCTCTCTATCTATATATATATATATATGTATATATATATATATATTATATATATATATATATATATATATATATATATATATATATATATATATATATATAATATATATATATATATATATATATATATGAGCCACGCAAGACTGAACATTTTTTGCATTTTTGGCAACGCCAAAAAGCAGAACTACTTAAATATAGAAAAAGTTATTGTTGTTAATTATTAATATTAATGAAATAGTGATGTTACTGTTTGTTTATGGAATAGCCACTGCAATGACAACGATTTGTCATCTTTACAGTAACACGATCCTAAGTCTCATTTACTTAAGCAGTATATATTGAAGCTTCTAAAAACATATTGTTAAGAACATCTTACCATTTTATCTTCATAATAGCTTAATTTGACATTACGATCCCGAAATTTAAATAAGGTTTATTTGTCAGCCAAAATGTGCCATGTTTAATGATCGGTTAATGACACCTGATATTATGCCAATTTAATTTGAAAATTGATCCTTTGGCATTCCCTAGAAGACATAAAATATTATGGTAAAATTAATGTAACTTACTTCAAATATCCTGCCACTAATACGTCGAGCTTCAACTTGCGTCATCTTCGTGTGTTGTAAACTTGAAAGTATAAAGTCGTAACGCCCATCAGGTAAGAAGTTGGTGAGAATTTCCTTAACTTTTGACAAACGATTGGCATCATACACGTTCTCAAAATCAGGTCTTTCTTCGATCTTCCTATGTATTGATAATGCTTGCCTTTTAAGAGAAATGTGTGGTCGGAATTTTATCACATGTGCAGGTTATGATATGTCAAAGGTCGTACTAAGGGATAACTCAATCGTTTTTGAAGTGTGGGAGTGACTGTAGGGCTGTATAAGGTCTGCTGTCCGCCTAATGGTTCAAGTAAATGGTTGAAGAAAAACTTTTGCACTTTTGATATGCTCGTCATGATAAAGTTAAATATCCAAATGCGCCTTATATCAAAAGTGTGAAGTGACAACCATAAAAATATACAATAAAAGTCACAACTTATAAAATCATGTAATGGTTAAACTTGTTCAGCAAAAAGCATATAAACTCATGCCAAAATGGCAAAAAAGTAGATCATTAACCCCCTTTATATCTATCAAGTGACCGAGGTGCACAAAGGTTTCGTGTTAAATAATTCCACAAACGAGGCGAACTAACTCTTTTCCGCATCATTGATAGTATCATGGGTACGAAGGGAGCATTGGCTTTGATTAACCCTGATATTGACCCTGCTATATTACCAGATGTTTTTTCAGAATTCTTTCGATCCAAGGTTGATAGAATTCGCGAGAGTTTGCCATTTATTCAACCATCAGACCCTTTGACATTATCAAGTTTTAGTTTGTGTCGTTTTGAGATAATATCTATTGAGTCTGTAGTGAAATTAATAAGTAATTTACCAGTCAATTCCTCTAAGCTTGACCCAATGCCAGCTTCTTTGTTAAAACAGTGTTTACATCAAATTTCCCCTACTATTACACATATAATCAATTCTTCACTCACTAATGGTATATTTCCCCATTCATGTAAATCTGCCATTGTTCGACCATTGCTTAAGAAGCCAGGTCTTGACAGTAATGCATTGAAAAATTATAGGCCTGTCTCTAATTTGCCCTATTTATCTAAGCTGATTGAAAAGGCGGCCTTCAAATTAATTCATATTTGTGTAATAACAATTTATATGCTAAGTCTCAGTCCGCTTATCGCGAGGCTCATAGTACAGAGACTGCATTGGTGCGCGTGCAGAATGATGTGCTGCGTGCTCTAGACAGACGTAATGACGTAATTTTAATTCTTCTTGACCTGTCTGCTGCCTTCGATACCATCGACCACAATATCTTAATACATAGGCTACGCTGTAGGTTTAGAATTGATGGTACTGTGCTTGAGTGGATTAAATCTTACTTGAAGGATAGAACAATGAGAGTTTGTGTTGGGTCGGCGGTATCGGAGGCACAGCCGGTTGAATGTGGTGTCCCCCAGGGTTCGGTCTTAGGACCGATACTGTTTAGTTTATATGTAGCACCCCTTGAGGATATTATTGTCAGGCATGGCTTAGATTGTATGTTTTATGCTGACGACTCTCAACTGTATATAACTTGCTCCCGTGACTTTGTTCCCATTACTCAAATTGAGGGTTGTATTAGTGATGTTCGTCAGTGGATGGGTGACAACATGTTAGCACTTAATGAAGGTAAAACTGAAGTAATTCATTTTTCTTCAAGGTTTGCTGATGGGGGCCGGTCACGTGAGTGTAATTTGCAGGTGGGAGAAGTCAGCGTTCACTCGTCACCTGTAGTCCGTAACCTTGGTGTTATGCTTGATGCATCAGCATCTATGTCATTTCATGTAACCAGTCTTTGCAAATCAGCATCATTTGCATTGTGGAAAATTGGTAAAATTCGTAATTTTCTTGATCAGAGTTCAACTGAAAAATTGGTACAGCTTTCATCACATCTAGACTTGACTATTGTAACAGTTTATTGTATGGTCTCCCTAGTCATCAAATGAAAAAACTTCAACTAATTCAGGACTCTGCGGCTCGGCTTGTCACTAGAACCAAAAAGACAGAACACATTACGCCAATACTGTCTAGTTTGCACTGGCTTCCTGTATATAAGAGGACAGAATTCAAAATTCTATGTTTGACATATAAAGTTGTTCATGGTATGGCACCTGTCTATTTAACGGATTTACTAAATGTCCGCACTCCTGGCCGTTTGCTGCGTTCAACTACTGAGGGGTAATAACTTTGCATCAACCGATTTGTAACACAGTATACTACGGTGAGCGGTCTTTGCTGTCTGTGCCCCACGTTTGTGGAACAAACTGCCTTTTGGGGTCAGAACGTCTCCTAATTTTAATGTTTTTAAGTCAAATCTCAAGACCTATCTTTTTAGGAATGACATTGTGTAGTTTTTAATCAGCGACTGTCTTTTCATTTTATTTAATTGTGACTCTCAGTTTTGTTTTTTTTTACTCTTGTAATTTTTATTCAATTGTGACTGTCAGTTTTTTAACTCTTGTAATTTTCGTTTTTTGATTGTGTTTTGTGAGGCGCCTTGAGATGTTCCATTCATGGAAGGCGTTTTTAAGGTAATAAATATTATTATTATTATTATTAACTAAGTGGACAAGCTTTAAGCTCATAGTAAGCTGTGCATCCATTGAGTTGATGTAACATAATTTCCCTATAAGAACACGAATGCAAGGTGTGAATAGTATTACGTCTCAGCAAGTGTTTACTAAGATAAGATGGTTCATAATTACAGAGAACTTTGAGAGTAAGACAAAGACTGTTAAATTGGATTTGTTATTGAACAAATTGCCAGTGAAGGTCACGAAGAATGGGAGTAATGTGATCACTTTTCTCAATCTGCTAATAAGTCGAACTGTCGAATTTTGATTTGTTTGCAGTTTGCTTGTCTCAAATGAAGGGATGCAGTAAAGTATACTCTTTCAGAAGTAATAATCCAAATGAAATGTAATGAAAGCACGCATGGCTCTCTCAGTTTAAGGCTGATCTAACATATTACTGACTTAAGCCATAGCATAAAGAGTTAGAGGCTGATTTAAAATATTGACAACATGTACTGACATACTGGCTTTAAATCCATCACCAAGACTGCGAAGATGTCAGATGGAGAAACAAATCACGATGACTCCACCTACTCAAACATTACGGCAAGGAACCAGGCGTATGCCTGTAAATTTACAAGAAAGCGAATGACGTCGGTTTTATCATCATTAACAGTGAGCATATTGTCTCGCATCGATCCCTTCATTTCATTAACGCACATTTAAAGTTGATCTTTCTCGCAAGTGGATTACGATTGTATGTCGTAGGCATACACAATATAATCTTACTTATGCTTGAAAATCATATATTCCAAGGGTACTGTGTAAAGATTGAATGAATTACATCCGTAAGGGGAAACTTCATCCACAACGCAATGTTTGGTGTTTGCGGACCTATATTGTCCGCTTACAGCTCACTGATTGGCTGGACCCTTTCTCTTAGGTCTCATTATCATGTTATGTTCACCTCATGGCACTGTGATTGGTTACCTTGTGTCCTTGTGTTAGCCTCGTTCTGTAGTGTTCGCTGCCTCATGTCTCATGTACTGTATGTATTTCCTGGATACCGTTGTGGTAACCAGTCATTGAAAGTGTTTGCACCTGGTACGTCGTTCGATCACAACGTACAAAGACAAAGACTACAGAAGGCCGAGTTCGCCCGAGAAACATTCACTTGTTCAAAAGCCGCGTGTCCATGTGGGTCTGATTACTTGCCAGAAACGATTCGGTTTTTTATTTGGTATTTTGACGGTCGCTGGTGTGAATTACAGTCTCTTCTATTGTAAATTTGTTCCAAACACAAACAATTTGAACAACATGGAACATATCGACTATTCACGGACAGGGTTTGTGAACCATGGAAGAGATGCAATAATAACGGACCGTTTTCAATTTCCAATATACTGACATCTTAGCCTAGATACAAGCTCGCAAATCAACCACTCTGATTGTTCAGATACGAAGAAGACCTGTTTAATTATTCATGATGTACAACGTTAGAACACCATAAACCACATGTGGTATGCTGCCGGCTGGCATTGCTGAAGTATGGGGCAGCCGGAGAGCCTTTTGCATTCGTACCTTTTGATTGGAGAGCAAAAATTAATGTAAATTAGGCAAAAAGTACACGAGTTGTAATAATTCATATTCTCATTGCGATATTTTAATCCAACTTTGAGACACCGTAGTGTACTCAGAACAACTTCTACGACATTGCCGCCAACTGACTCAAAAAAGTATTCCTGTTTCAAGTACCCCTTATCATTGTTTTGAATGCTATTAACACTTTCTAAGAATGAATAGAAATATCGGTAAATCCACCACATCAACACCTCTCGGTCCCAAATAATGATATTTACAGTATTGCCACTGAATGTCCCATTTTTTAAGGTTAACAAGTGACATTATTCGTAAGGATGTGGCATTCAAAATTTTACTAGATTCTTCGCTTACGGGCTGTGATGATTGCTGGATTCATAAGCTTCATGTGTCTGAATGCTGCAAGCATTCCTAGTTGTTAAGCAATCGGTTACCCAAGATTTCCTTCCACATTACAATATGACATTAAACTGGTCCAATAATCATTTTCATTCAAGGTAATACATTACCAGGTCCATGGGACATTTGAGATTTACAAATTTAAGTAGGACCATCCTGAACCACTGATAGTTAGTGGTGGTACCAGGTGTCCGGAATGGGTAAGCGTACCCTGCTAGCATGCTACACCCGTCAGGATTGGTCCCAACATTGTCTAAATATTGTATGAAGTGATACAGTATATGAATCACTGTAATAAGTCAAAGCCGGGAATGCTGTCGCTAATCATTTGAGTGACCGAGGTGTCATATTTGGCCACAATGTCATCGAATCAACCGTAGAACTTTTTGAAAGTCCTTACGAGTCTTTTGGATGAGTATCCCTGTCTCACTAGTTTTGATACCAATAAGCTGTGTCTTATTTGAAAATCAGCGTAGGAATCACAAGCCCTACAATATCTGAGAAGTTGAGACACATACACACCATAAGCAGGTGCAGATGGAATATTACTTGATAAGTGGGGATAATTTATGATTTCAAAATCAAAATCATCCCTTTTGTCATACAGCTTGGTGTGTAGCCCATTAGTACCCACTTGCAGGAACAGATCAAGATATGAAGCTGAGTTCCTACTCTCAGTTGTTTCTTTGATTTCCAATTCATCAGGGTATATATGATGTAAGTAATTTGATATGTCTGGATTGTTTAGACCAATCAGATCATCAATATATCTGTGCGTGTTGTTAAAACGCCTTGCAAGTTTTTTAGACCCTGCTTTGTTTAGAGATTGTAGGAACTCTGCTTCATATGAATAGTGAAATAAGTCAGCAAGAAGTGGTGCACAATTTGTACCCATTGGTATGCCGATAGACGACAAAAGACGTCATTACTGGACCAAACTTTTTCAAATTTTACTGAAATAAATATTGTTATTTTACGCTACCAACCACATCAAAATATTATTATTTAAGCGGAATCGCCGAAAACCAGGCATGCAGTGAAAAAAAACAAAACAAATTGAATGATCTCATGTTTCTCAGTAAAGACTAAGTCTCTTTGTCTTCAAGTTCACGTCGGGGTCGAACCACGTGCAAACATCCTGAATGACTGATTACTACAACGGTTTCCAGAATTGCATGCGTGGTTAAGTACATGGGACACTGCATAACGAGTCAGTGAACATTACAAAACGAGGCCAATACAGGGACATGAGGCAGCCAATCATTGTGCCCTGAACTGAACATTACATGGTAATGAGACTTAAGAGCAGGAGTCCAGCCAATGTGTGGGCTGTAAGTGGACCTTATAGGTCCGCAAACACACAATCACTATAGTCGATACATATGTCTTGTACCTTACTTATGAAACAGGACGAATAGGACTGCTCAGTCTAGGCTTTGTTTCCTCATGCAACAGAAACAGGTCTTAGATGGCACCTAAAGCTAGTGTTGACACATTGGTTGGGCAAAAAGTGCATATTGATAGTATTGGTTCAGGCATGAATGCCTGCCCACAGTAATTTTGAACACAGACCAATGAATTCAACAGACAGCTGCTAGAGTGGCATTAGGTCACAGCATAAGTATAGTGAAGTTTATTTCCCGAATACCCGGAATAGGGATAATGCTGTAAAATTTAGTAAGATTACAAAGAAACCGTCGTCTTGTATTACTATTACTCTTCTAGCGCCTTTATGAAGAAGTACACTAGGTGTCCCTGTCGGCAATTAGCAATTGTGTGCTAATTACCATAAACTGTTTACTGCTTGTCACTCTTCGAATTAGCTTATAACTGTTTTTGATTTTAAAAAATCAGCTTACATTAAAGTGTTTGACTTTGTACTAGACGAGGTGCCTGAAGGCCGGGAGGAATAATGAATCTTTGTAAAAGTATTCAAATGTAAACGGTATATCTAACGTAGTTGGATCGTACAGAATGGCTAAACAATGAAATCTATATTCAAATTTTTGATTATTTGTTAATTAGACACTAAAATCTTTGACAGTTTGGTGCCGTTTGAATTATAGATGTGCCCCGAGGGGATGGTACCTGCAATTGTAAGCTTAAAATTAAGATATAGATCAGATCTCATTAACGTATTTAGATATACAATAGCAAAGCAGAGGCTGTATGGACATTTTAAAAATACAGTTCTATTTTTGACTGGCGATTAAAAGCTGGAATGAATATAATTTGAGTGGTAGCCAAGTAACTCTTGGATATTCTACTGTAACTGTGTGAAAGAGCTGTAGATTTAAAACTCAGGGTAAGCTTTAGCTTTGTTTTATCACATATTAAAGTGTTACCTCACTAAGGCACTTTTTAACCATTTGGGTCATACTCACTCATCAAGCTAATCTACTTACGAGATTATTAGTTTATCGTCGTTTTGAAAATTTTAAATAGTCTCAAATAGCAACACGAAACTTACTGTTTAATTATGTCTTCCTTAGCTACTATTTCTTCTTCTTTCCTTCTCAAAGCCTCTTTCAATTGAAACACTTCATTATGAAAGTTTTCTTCACGTTTCACAATCTTTTCTTTTAGGATATCAATATCACTGTATATGTCTCCGTCACGCCGACCTTGTCCTCTTGTTGCCATTTCCGAGTTTTAACCTATCGTGAAATTTGTAAAATATCACGTCGAAACAATTTTGTCCAAGACTTGTTTAATAGTATTGAATATATGTCAAACACATGCACTGAACATCATTTTAACATAATTGACCAACATGGCGGAAAAACAAGAATACATATAAGGTTGCAATATCCAACATTGCCATACAAAGGGAAGTGAATCTTGTCTGACTTACAGATGACATTTCTCTGGCTTTAGTCAAAATATACAAAATTTGCTTTCCGTTACATTCTAAATGAGAAAATCGTTCTAATGATAAAACAATCGAGTTTGGTGGAAAGCGAGCTACATGTTTACTAGGTTGCTCCCACATAACAGTTGCAAAATTTTGTAGAATACGTATACGTTTCGCAGAAACGCTTTACTCAAAGTGAAGTATAGTCGCTTCAGAGAAAATAGCAACATTAGCAAGAGTGAGAAGATTGGAATTTTCTGACCATTTTCTGCACGGCGACTCTCACCTCAGGCTTTTGAAAGATTTTGAACAGCCAGTAGGTAACATTTAAAGGCAAATAAGAAAGAGATGACATGAGGCCAGCGCTTTTAAAAGTAGCCTTTATTGAAGAATGGAGAGAAGCGTCTCATTCTTTAACGTGTACTGTGATACCTAGGATCATGGCCTTTACCTTAGCTACCTAAATGTACTTGTACAGCAGGGAAGCGACACTAAAGCTATCAAACGGGATCACATAAAACCCGAGCATGACAGGAACGAATCAGGTTGCATATTTAAAAATATAAACAATATAATCACACACACACACTCATGCATCCTGCAATTATCAGATATTCATAACGAGGACATCTGTATACTTCGAAAAAAAAAAAAAAAAAAAAAAAAAAAAAAAAAAAATATATATATATATATATATATATATATATATATATATATTTCGAAGTATACAGATGACTTCGTTATGAATATCTGATAATTGCAGGAAGCATGAAACTTAAGTAATGGATTTCATTACTTTGCACTTGAAGTAATTGTTTATTTATGATATATATATATATATATATATATATATATATATATATATATATATATATATATATATATATATATATACGAAAGGCGACTCTATTGTCAATCAAGGCAAGGATAGTTCCCTGTGCATTTCTACAGGGCGGTAATACTATGACTCTACATCTACGAATTTGTTGTTGTCACTCTACAGGCTGTTTAATGCGCTGAGCGATCATCAGGAGTAACTATGTGGCTGGAATAGGAATGTCAATATTTTGTAGCAGGTGCGTATGCTTATGTAAATAAACGGTACCGGCCAGTGGCTGTTCAGTTTTTAATGAGGAGGAATTTGCTGCTGTTTACATTTGAGAGGAAATCTGTTCGCTTGTACAAGGACGATTTACTGTCTGAATAGATCTTATGGAGCTTTGCTGCTGAGTACTGGTTACAGTGTTTGCTTTTATTTGAAAAGGGGAGAGCCCTATCGATAATTGGCCATTTGATATTGTAGTTTCTATTGTAACCTTTGAGTTTCCATAAAGGTTTCCATAACATTTTCGAAAGTTCTGTGCTATATCTGTGCTTGTATGTCTTGAATGTGTACTTGTGGTATATGTATTTTTGTTTGAAAGTTGAATCTGTGAGTCCCATATAGTATTTCTGATCATCGTTTGTGGTGATATTTGCTTTGTACGTAAATTACTGAAAAGGAGTGGGCAGTTTCCTGAGAGTGGGTAGTCGTCTTGTTTGCGGCAGTTGCACAACTTTTCTTGTTTCTTTCCTTTATGCAGTAGTTGGTTGTTTTGGGCTTTGATTATGCTGCCCATGGTTCTTGAGCATTGTAGCTTACTTTACATTGTTTTTATTGAAGAGCTTGTGTAGAAGGTGGCCTGTGGGAAAGTGGATCTTCATCAAGGTCGGTAATTTTCTGCCGATGTTCGATGGAGGGGGGAGGTTTGTACCAAATGATTCGTCTGCTTTGTTTTCTTTTGTTTTCGTTGCTTGGTGATGGGGCTTGTACATGTGTCAACTTTCTTTTAGTGCCCTTTCAAAGTCGGGGGCTGCTTTCTCGAACGTTGCTTCACAATCTGACTTGTTTGATATTCTTCCATAGATTGAGGCAGGTGTTTGTTCCACAATCGACGCGGAATGGATGGATGCTTGTCAACGCAGATTGTTTGTTTTGCTGTGAGGCTGGTAAGAACGTTTTCCTGGTTGAATGTTACGTCGAGAAATTTGGTAATTATGATGTTCACTTGATACAAATGCGGAGATAGAATGCATGGAATGGGGAGGTTAGTTACTGTTTTTCAGTTTCCTGCATTGTCTTGGTGAATTACTGCTTGTGATAGCTATCACAGAAACAGAAAAAACTCCATATATCTAAGTAGACAGTATTATATATATATATATATATATATATATATATATATATATATATATATATATATATATATATATATATATATATATACAGTACAAATTGATAACAAGTAGGAAAAAGGACTTAGGCATTACTCAGAGTTTCACGCTACATGTGTTCTCTGCAGCGATCATCAGACGAATGGTTAACTTATCTTACCTTCGGATGTTTCCGTTGCTTTGCTTTTGTTGTTCCGTGCGTTGTTTTGCGTGTTTCTGACTCCGTTATGCGTGGTTCCACATAGTGCGCTGGAAGGTTCTATTCCTGGAGGGGGGCATGGTAGTTGGACAGTGGACAGGAGGTATCTGTTCTCATGGCGACACTTCGAGATGAGCTCCGATCGCTTGTTTAGCAGGTTTGGCTTCTCAGCATTGATGATGAAACAGTTTCTCTTTCAGGCAAAGGTTACATCTCTTTGTTGCATTAGAGTAAGCAGTAGCATGGAACAAAACAGACCAGTTCTGCACTGGTTTTGCACTTTCGTTGTTGAACGAGTGTAGGTGGTTGTAGAAGCGGGTTTCAAAGGTTTTCTGTGAGGCCGATGTAATTTTTGCTGCTACCGTCATTTGTCGATACCTGGCATTATAATATACATCAAATCAGGTCCAATAATCACTATCATTCAAGGTAACAATGAAATTTACCAGATCCAAGGAATATATCGAAAATGACAAAGGCAATGGGGTCATCTTGAACCACGAAATAGTGGTAGTACCAGGTGTACGGAATGGGTAAGCGTACCCTGCCAGCTAGCTGCACACGTCAAGATTGACCCAAGTGAGAAATCCATTGTTATTTGGTGAATTCACCAAACTACTTTTGTGAGTCAAAATTTGGTATGCTGTCACTCATCATTCAAGAAACAGACAGGTCATATTTTGATACACATCTCCATATCTAACATAGAACTTCTTAAATGATTTCACTGATCTACTTTCTGACAATCTTTGCCTCACTAACATTCGACTAATAGGCTGTGTCTAACTCGAAAGTCTTCATATGAATTGCATGCTCTACTGTATCTAAGGAGTTGTGAAATATACACACCGTAAGCTTAAGATGATGGTACATTGCTTGACAAAAAGGGAAAGTCTATGATTTCAAAATTGAAATCGTCCCTTTTGTCATACAGCTTAGTATATAGTGTACTTTGTCTAATTTCAAAAAATACGTCTAGGTATGATGTCGAGTCCACGCTTTCAGTTGTTTCTTTTATTTCTAAATCATCTTGGTAGATGTGGTGTAGATAATTGGATATACCAGGATTGCTTAAACTGATGAGATCATAAATATATCTGTGGGTGTTGTTAAATCGCTTGGCAATCCTTTTACACCCAGATTTCTGAAGTGATTGCATGAACTCTGCTTCATACGAATATAAAAATAAGTATGCAAGAAGTGGGGCGCAGTTTGTGCCCATAATAAATAAAGTTAAATAGCATTCTTAGTTTGGCATTGACCTCCGAGCGGGCATGTATTTCTGGCCCGACAGTTACACTCAGCTTTATTAGACTCAGCACGGTTTTCGCTGTAGATCTGCTTGTTGTGTGATTTTATTACATATGCCATGTTTCCGATACAGCTATAGTTGACCTTGACAGTGTTCTTGTTGTAGATTTTGTGGACCTTGGATCTTTTGGGACATTTTTTTCTCGATTAGGCGGAGGAATATTTTTCCGATGTCTGTCTCAACAATTTTGCTAAGCGGTGGGTTGAACCAGATGATGTTACGTTGTCGCTTCCTTCTTGCCTGGCCTTTAAATTCATTTTCCTTTGTGTATTTTATCTCCTCGTCGTAGCCACTGGCCTTGAGCGCCTTGTTGTAGATATGTGCTACTTTGTTGAAGATCTGTTCATCGCTTGAGAGCGCCGTCTGATCGCAGACGGTAGGTTTTTGGTGATCACAGGGGGATGGTTGGACTGTTTGTGAATATATACTGGTAGGTCTTTCGGCTTTCTATATGGAGAGTACTTTCCATCTGAGAGGTTCAATGTTAGATCCAAGTAGTTAACTATTTTCAAGTTCGTCTCGATAGTTATTTTCAGTCCAATATCGCGGAAAAGTGATGTAATGTTTTTCTGTATTCTCTCTGCCTTGTTACCTGAGACGTTGTTTAAGACAGCGAGGCCGTCGTCTATTTATAGACAATTTGGTTTTGTCGTATTTTTGTGCAAAGATGTTTAAGATGTAGAGACCTACCAGTTCACATACTTCCGCTCCGTCATAATTCCCCTTTGTGTGACGTCGAACATATCTTTATTGTCTCGTTTCGTCCAAGGCTGATTCATATATATATATATATATATATATATATATATATATATATATATATATATATATATATATATATATATATATATATATATATATATATATATATATTATATATATATATATATATTATTCGTGTGTGTGGTGGTGTCATTTTCAAACACCCATTACCTTAATTTAATTAGTAATAGAAAATTCTTAAGGTCACTGTCCTTCATGACCTCGATATCAATTGGTCAGGTTCAGAACTTTATGGATTAAATTCTTCGCGTGTTTATTACAAGTGCATATATTTTTAGAACAGTGATTAGAATATCAACAGAAGTGACATTGTTCTTACACTCTTCTAGATTGAATCACTGGGAATAATTAAGGGACGGCACAGTTTTCAGTCAGACGTTTGGCATCGTACATGTTACTGACATGTTACTTCGAGCCTTTGGAAACTCCAGCAGTATTAACTTCAAGATTTTTAAAGGCCTTCACTGCCACACTGGATTTATACTGTGGACTTTGCACAACATTAAGCCTGCAAGCCAAAGACTGCTCACTCAACAGTCTGTCTCACTGTCTGGTTCTGGAGCTTTTTTGCCCTGGCAGCTGAGATAAGAAGCCTGTAAACTTTTATGGTTTGTACTCTATCCCTTGACTTAGTGATTAGGGGTTTTTTTGGTAATAAACTTTATTTCAAAGAAATTCGCTGACTAAACCGTTTTTCTTACGTAATAGAATTTGAGGCTCCGCTGGGATCCGAACATTTTAGCCGTTCAACAATATTTTACCAGCTTTACCAAACTACTGTATAATGTCAACTCAGCGAATTTTCATCACGGCAGAATTCAAGGCTGAACAATTTATGGAGGACCATTATTAGGACATATGTGATTCGCTCAGAAAAGACGACCTAATTGCACTGGCCAGTTTCTTTAAAACAGAAGTCAAAATATCTATGCGAAAGAAGGAAGTTCAGTACAATACAGCAAAACATTTAGATAAGCAAATTCAAGCAATCAACCTTGAATGATTATGTGCCTTAGTCTACCATAGAACCCAAAAAATTTGAATTAGGAATGCAGTCAAAATTGGAGCTTAAGAAACTTGAATTACAAATGAAAGAAAAATAATTAGAAATGAATGAAAGGTAAAGGCAAGAAAAAATAGAAATGGAGGAGAGACAGAAAGAAGTAGAAATGGAAAAAAAAAAAACAAAAAGAGAGAATTAGAAATGGAAGAAATACATTTAGAGAAAGATGGAGAGGAAAAAGAAGGTGAACGACCATTAAAGAGCATCGATTACAGATAAGAGCCTGTACATACAGGATAATCTCCACTTTAGACGATTTGACATTACTAAACATTTCAGGTAAGTTCCCCACTTCCGAGAAAAGGATGTTGACAAATACTTCCTCCATTTTGAGAAAATTGGTCCAAGGCTGAATTGGTTTTGGTAGTCTTTGTCTATGCATTTGCAGAGTGCTTTGGCTGGTAAAGCTAGAGAAATTTACATTCAGATTTCAGTAGAGCAGACTTCAGATCATGATTCTGTGGAGGAATTAATACTCAATGGTTATGAGTTGATGCCTAAAGCTCACCGTCAGAAATTTAGGTATCGTGAAAAAGCGAAAGATCAAATTTTTATTGAATTTTTTCAAACAAAACAGCTGTTTGATCTTTTGTGTTTTTCTGATGAAGTTTGTCTAGATTATGCTAAGTTTCGACAGTTTATTTTTATTGAGGAATGTATAAGGTGCATTAGAAATGACATCAAGAAATTTATCAATGAACAGAAGGGAGATACATTAGAGTTGCTGCACGTCTGGCCGATGATTTTTCATTGACTCACTATTTTCATTTGTCAGCAAACCATCCCAGTCCTCTTCATACTGAAACAGTGCAGGGAAATTTAACTCCTGCTTTTCATCTTCAAATTTCTAAAAATGAGTAGAAATCAACTGACAACAATACAAAGAAGTCAAGTTAAGCACCAAAGTCATCAGATGCCAAGTCTCGATCCCCTTCCGGCAAATTTGGTACTATTTCTGGTCGTTATTGTAAGAAAGACGGCCATTAATGTCAGACTGTCTCAAACTGAAAGGAAAACGTGAATGTCAAAGTGGTCAAAGTCGATCTAAGCCCACCGGCTTTACTTCTTCATCATCTCAACTAGAGTCTAATAATTGTGCAACACATTTTCTGAGGTTAAACGTCTATTATCCTCAATCAATGAGGTCAAGATCAGTTCTTCTCAAGCATTATTGATATTTTCGAACCATTTATTCACAATGGTTTAGTATCACTTTCTCGTGATCTGTCTTCGCAACCCCTGTCAAAATTTTAAGAGATACCGGGGCGCTCAAATCTCTTTTTTGGCAGATACCCTGTCGTTTTCTGAAAACGTCATTTTCAGGTTTTAAAGTTTGTGTAAAACGGGTAGGCTGTAGTGACTACATTATTGTTCCTCTCCAAAATGTCTAGTTGTCTTCATTGTTTCTTGACCTGTGACTTTAGGTATAAGGCAGTTTTGCCTTTTAAAGGGATTCATTTTCTTCTTCGGAACGCCCTTGCTGGGGACAAGGTCATTACAAATCCACTTGTGACCGATAAACCTAGATAAACCAGGATCCACAGCCAAGGAGTCAGAACAGAGCAGGAAATTCCTCTTTGTATCCTGCAAAAGCTATTACTCCAGCTGTGTCGAAGAAAATTTCGGATGGACTTAAGTGAAAATATACTAAATTTAAAGCTAGAATCAATCACACACGAGAATTCAGAGATCCTAAAAAATCTTGAGTCAAAGTTGGCACACCTCCAGCCTTTACAACAACAAGAGGTGAAAGCAGTGATCCAAGAATACGAACACTTGTTCTAAGTTGTTCCAAAGAAGACAGACATAATTTACCAAGACGTTGATGTCGTTGCCAGTAAACCTGTGAAACAACATCCAGAGAGACTGAATCCAATAAAAGCAAAATATCTCCACAAAGGGGTCCAATATCTGCTAGACAATGACTTTATTGAACCCAGTAACATTAACAGGAGATCACCATGCACACTTGTGCCAAAACCTGATGGAAGCCGAGCATATGTACTGACTACAGGAAAGTGAACACTCTCACAAAAAAAGAAAGACACTTTCCAAATCCCAAGTATTGATGACTGCTTCGCTCGAGAGGGAAAAGCCAAGTATGTGACAAAACTTGATATACTCAGGGGATTCTGGCAGGTCCCTCTGATGGATCGTGTTCTTGAAATATCAACCTTGTTACACCTTATGGACTGTTCTAGTACAATTAATGCCACTTGGAATGAAGAACTCGCAAGCCACATTCCGACTGATGATTAACAACATCTCATGTTTACAACTTTCTGGAAATTCAATTAGTCACAAGTGGAGATAGTTTTAGATCAGTAATAAGCATATCAACAGACGTTCTTGATTAATCTTATGTTTTAGTATAACCATTTAAGTATAAATATTAGGGCGGCATGGCTTTCAGTCAGACAGTTGAATCGTGTCACGTGCATGTTACTTCAAGACTTTGGAAACTCCAGCAGTACTAATTTCAAGACTTTTCAAGACCTTTACTGCAACGCTAGATTTATTCTGTGGACTTTTTGCATCCTCAAGTCTGAAAGCCAGGGACTGCATAGATCTTTCTCACTGTCTGACTCTGGAACCCAGTGCCGTCCCAGCTGAGACCATTAGCCTGTAAACTTTTACAGTTTGTACTCTATCCCTTGACTTTAGTGATCATACATAATGCCGTAACTTCTGTGAATAGATAATTAACATTAGAGTCTTTAGCACCACCGAACCGTCAGTCTGTACTATAGGCATCGGGTGCTCTTGTAGACTAGTGTGGAATGATAGATAGGTAGGTAGATAGGTGGATAGATGTGTAAATAGATAGATAGAAAAATAGATAGATAGATAAATAGATATATAGAGAACAACAAACTGTGTCCGTAAACAGTTTAAAAAGGAGTATTCCTGCACGGCCGTTGCTGACAGTTGGTTAAAACTTGGCTCAAGGTATGAAGATGGGGAAATGTTCAAATCAAGTTGATCAGATAAATCTACCGGAGTTATAGATTGTTTTATGATTATTTTGTGTACTTTGTGGATCGTCAGGCGCATCAAGTGACTCTTCTGCATTTACAGCCCGACACCATTTTCGAAGGCTGTCACATGTGAACCATGTAGCTTACCTAATTTTTCTGACGCCGAAGGTAAATAAAGAAATGATTTAAAATTTTCAAATTTTGCTTAATTAATCTTTAACATATTTTTATTTATTTCACTTTATTTCGGACTTAGTCAGTCCAAATAATTCTGATTTCACAGGTAGGAAGAATTTCTTAGAACATTACAAAACTATATCACATATCCGTATGTTTATAATGATTTCGTAGTTTGAATAAAAAATACCTATGCCTAATGACAAAAACAAATAAAACTGGACATGTTTCGGGTGTATCGGTGTGTAGCGTCCTGGAGTGGTCTTACCATAGATGTCATGGAACGTTCAGTATTTTTCAGTCATTTGACTTTGTCATTGACTTGGATGTATGTCGCGTCCCATGTTTTACCCCGAACTCATTCAAAATAATTGAAGATTGATTATGAAAATAAATGCTATTGGATTAGGTTTTGCGATTTATTTCCGACAAGTTGCAAGACAATCAACTTTCTTTGACCTTCAGCTGATTAAGTAAGAAAAGGGCCACTGTAAAAATAGGTCGGGAAACTCCATTTGGAGTTATTTTACGTAAAAATTGGTCAAGAATTATGGAAGCAAGGAGACAAACTGAAACTTTGCTTGAATGTTTTTTAATAAAAAGCAAATGATATTTACTCATTAAAGGCTTGAGTTTTAAAATTGATCACCCAAGTCATCGCACATGCTTGATGCGAAAAGTTCGATTTTATAATGGTACGGGCAAAGCATTACGCTCTTCCATTTACTGCCTGACACCGCTGTCATACATACCCCCGTCGTTTACCCTATGGTTTTGTATTGCCAAAGGAAAACAAATGGTTTAACATTGCACAATTGGATTTATTTAACCTCTAAAATTCGACATTTACGAGTGTATTGGAGTGTAGCCCCCTGGCGTAGTCAAACCATAAGAGTCTTCAATTTCTCAGTAGAGTTTGTGCGCGGAAATGTATCATTTACGTGTTCAGAGTCCATAATCATGTACATAGTAGGTATGAATTTGTGTCTGAGATAGTAAGTGAGATCAGTATTTTGATTAGTTTTCAAACACACGTTTGAAATGTATGTATGTATGTATGTATGTATGTATGTATGTATGTATGTATGTAGGTAGGTAGGTATGTATGTAGGTAGGTAGGTAGGTAGGTAGGTAGGTAGGTAGGTAGGTAGGTAGGTATGTATGTATGTATGTATGTATGTATGTATGTATGTATGTATGTATGTATGTATGTATGTATGTATGTATGTATGTATGTAGATTGCTTTGCATATCATCAGTGTCAATTAGTGGTTTTACTACACTTATAAGCTAAGAGCGTTTAAGCTCAAACTTTATGACTGAAATGAGACCTGAATAACTCGCACGTAGACATTCCGTGTTCACTTCCTATCCATGATGAAAACTCGTTTCTCAAGTTTTAAAAACCGTGAAAAAATTGTCCAAAAAATTGTCCAAATTTACAACACCTTAGATTTTTCACAATTGAAAACTCTAATATCGATCAAGACTCACTACCCGAATATCAGATTTAAACACAATCGGACAAGCATAGTATAAGAAGGTAAATTGGATAAAGTTTCAACAACATTTATTCACGATGAAAAAAACTCAAGTTTCCCGACCAGTGACCTCTGCCAAGTTGCGAACTCACTCCACGCGTGGTTTTAGATAAGAAGATCATTTTAATAAAAACAAATCGTCGTTGATGACGGGTCCCAACTTGTTATTTGATGCCTGATGCGATGAGAACGTAGTTATGTATAATGTGTAGATGACATTGTTTGAAGTTAAAGTGTTTGTTCTGTTGACTGAATTGTGCCTTTGTGGAGGGATAGACATTTCAGGTTCTTGATATGGGAAATGTCCGATGGTGTAATAGGTATCACAAAACAAATCAAAATGCATGTGTAGGACATAGTGACTAGTGCTTGTACCAAGTCTAAATGAAATCGCTCCAAGCATTCTCAGAAATTTGCGAGAATAGGTGCATGGTTATAAAATGCAGGAAAAGAAAATGGCTGTCAGACGCTTATATTACCTCGTGTAACAAAGCAAATCTATTGCCATATGTATGACATACGACGTAAACCTAGTATCAAGTTCGAATGAAAGTTTTCCAAGCATCTTTGAGAAAGTTCCTAGAACGGAGACAGGACATCAAATACAGGCAACACTGGCTGTCACGCAGCCACATTTGATATACTACTGTTACGTTAGAAAAAATGGTGAAGTCAACGAATTTCTTTTAAATAAACTTGATTAGAAAAAATGAAGTAGCCACTAAGTCAAGAGACAAAGTAAAAACTGTAAAAGTTTACAGGCTACTTATCTCAGTTGGGACGGCACAAAGCTCCAGAGTTGAGTTAGACACTAAGATAGGCAGATGAATGAGCAGTCCTTGCAGGTTGCTTGCAGGCTTCAGGTTTGTCCGTGCAAACTCCACAATAATAATAATAATAATAATAATAATAATAATAATGTTTATTCCCCCCAAAAAAACAAGTGAAGATCAAATGTAAATTTACAATGATTCGATTACACAGAAGGAGGGAAAAGGAGTGCGGAAAATAGTTGTCCAGCAACTAATCGAGTCCGCCTCCAGCCTCATTAACATATTTCGGCAAAAGAATGTGGGCAAGCTGTTCCTCAGAAACACACGTAATTACATTGCAGAGAACTACTCAGAAAAGAAAAAAAATATAAAGAAATCAGAAATATATTACAGTGATACATTTCTTTAGACAAGAGATTGGAGATGTTTTCTATATTCACGTTTAAAACGATTTCTATTTGTTATGTTCCGTATGATATCAGGTATGCTGTTCCAAGTTTTTGTTGCTGTATATTTTACTGTAAACTGACCTACTCTGTGTTTAGCTTTGGGTATTTCCAGATCATTTCGTTCCTTTTGTCTTGTACTATATGTATGTGAAATTGGAGTAAAAAAGTCATGAAAAGTACATGGAAGTCTGGCGTTAAGAGCATCATGAACAAAGACTGCAAGCTGTAATTTATGTTGTTTGTAAATATCAAGTATATCTAGTTTTTTAAAAAGTGGTGCTGTGTGTTCTGTCC
Source organism: Ptychodera flava (assembly GCF_041260155.1). Lineage (NCBI taxonomy): Eukaryota > Metazoa > Hemichordata > Enteropneusta > Ptychoderidae > Ptychodera > Ptychodera flava. The sequence goes on along the minus strand of NC_091929.1, from coordinate 51,186,329 downwards.
AATTACTAAAGGTCATTGTGCAAATCATCTTTTTTGAGTACAAATATTTCATGAAGGTATGTTGGATAGGTGGCTCCCCACACCTCAAGACAATAAGTAAGATGGGGGAGAACAAAGGCGTTATACAGCAGGACAAAGATCATAGTGGCATTATGTGACGTAATTTGTAAAATACACCAGTTATTTTGCTAATTTTCACACATCAATGTGTTGTTTCGGAGAGAGGTTACTGTCGATAATTACTCCAACAAAAGAAGCTCATTTCACTTTACAAATGTCATTATTCTTCAATTGAAGTGAATCGTGACACTCAATACTTTTTCTACATTTTTTCATGATCATGTAATTTGTTTTTGTGGAATTGATCGTCAGTTTGTTGGCGTCACACCAGTTACTCACATGCCTAAAATCGTCATTAATAGTATGCAGATTAATTCAATTTGAACTGTTACAAAATGTGTGGAATAAATTCAAGTCATCAGCATGAAGTCGAAAGTTAAACGCGTCTGATGACATAGGAATATCATTTATATAGATTAGGAAAAGGGTAGGGCCTAAAATTGATCCTTGAGGGACTCCACATGTGATTGTTTTTGCGTGAGAATTCACACCGTGTACACCAACGAACTGACTTCTTGACGATAAATAACTTTGAATCCAGCTAAGAGGTAAACCCCTTATACCATAAAATTCAAGTTTAGCAAGTAAAACATCGTGACTGATCGTGTCGAATGCTTTTGAAAAATCTATGAAGATACCTAGAGTGGGATTGCCATTGTCAACTTCATGAAGTAGATATTGAGAAAGACTGACTAGTGATAACTTTGTGCTATACTGTTTACGGAACCCGTACTGGTGATCATAGAATAAATTGTGCTTGTTAACACTTTCACTGCGTAATTAATTTTTATACGTGCATTCCTGTGCGTAGTTTTCTATGGAAATACGGCCTTATAAATATTGATTTACATGCATAAGCTGTATCTTTGTAATTATAAGAGTATTCGGGACAATTTTTTCAGTGAGTATTGCAATATGACAGAGCATCATAAAAATGAACAAAATGTCATGTGACACACCTAGAAGTTCACGTGATAACGGCGGCCATATTGGATTGTACACAAAAAAAATCAAAAAAAGTTGCATTTTTTGTATTTCAATATATAAATGTATTTTTTTCAGTGCAACACTGTAAAAATTACTACTTACATTTTATTAACTCAAATTCAGTAGGGGAACACATACTCTAAAAGATTTCCCACATAAATGAGGTTAATATGCATATTTATTACAAGTTCATCTTCGAACAACAGGTATCATCTGACATTCAAAAGAGAGCTATATTATATATAAGCTTACATACTGGTAGATAGTCCGATGTGTAATTGTCATTGATGGATTGATATCGTACAACATCCACAGGATACACCATCAACGTTTGTGACGTCGTTCACAGACTTTTTGTCGCACTTTTCTCTCAGCATTCTCAGCTGGCCTACCTTCCTGTCTTGCTTGCAATGTCTGTCTTGCTCAACTGGTTTGTGAACATATTCAAGTTCGGTAATAAAGTTGTAATTTGAAATTTGACTTCCGCTATCTCCGTCGAGTTCAGTTTCACGATTACTGACAATTCCACTATCACTGTCTAGAAAAACATGCTAAAGGGTTTAGTCGGTGTTAAACTGTGCCCGTGTCGCCATTTTTAAATATCTCCTGACAGAAAAACAACAACTAATCACACGATCCTTACAAATTACGGCGGAGAAATGAGCGAGTATGGCGGCATTTGTTTACAAATTTGGCGCGCATGCTCATTTAGGTTTGACCTCTACCTCGTACGCTTAGCTAGGCTTGAGGAAATAGTCAACAAACATGATTTAGATCAGACAAAGCCAACGTATATCGAACGCATATAAACGCGTACGTTCTTGGCGCGTTTACGCGCCTCCCGCAGTCTGGCCGTTGGCGCAGAATGCGCCCTCCCGCGGTGAAAGTGTTGAAGAGAAGAACCTGTTTGTTAACAGTCTGTTCGTAAATTTTGCTGAGCACCGGTAAAATGGAAATAGGCTGTAGTTGCCATGTCATCTAGATTCCCTTGTTTGTGAATTGGTAGTACCTTAGCAATTTTTAAATCATCTGGGAACACCCCTTTTGAGAATGAAAGATTTATCAAGTGACAAAGTGGCTTGGAAATTTCTTCAACAGCATCTTTGACAAGTTTAACACTAATGTTATCATGGCCAGTTGCTTTCTCAATATAAAGTGACACAATGATATCCCTTACTTCAACCTCAGTTACAGGACGTAAAAAGAATGACTGTTGATTACAATTGTTTAAGTACTTATTAAAATCTGTTGCAGTAGAAGTATCAATACTCGATGCTAAATTCTCTCCTATATTAATAAAGTAATTATTAAAAAGTTCAACCATATTTTGCAAGACAGAAGTACTTTCCATACTACTATTGGATGCAACATGAATCTGATTTGATATCTTAAGATTCTTTCGTTTTTGCTTACCCAAAAGTTCATTTATTACACACCACATCTCATTACTATTGTTACTCTTTGTCATGAAAAGCTGTAAATAATACATTTTTTTCGGCTTTCTTCAAGATATTAGTTAGACAATTTCTATATTTCATGTATTTGCTGTTAAAATGTTCCTGGAAACCCACCCTTAATTAATTGCTTATACCGACTGTGTTTAGCTTTAAATTATTGATTTTCTTATACCAGGGGTAATCCAAGGTTTATTTTTCTTTTTGTTTAACTTGCTGAATGACTTAAAAGGGGCGTGTTTTGAAGAATAATTGAGAAATTTTGTCGAAAAGTTTCTATAAGCTAAATTGACATCTTGACAAGAGATAACATCGTCCCACGTTTCTCTTCTGAGGTCATTTGTAAAGATATCCTTGCTGTAATTGGAAAAATCCCTTGACAAAACACGCACTTTGTCTGGTAGCGATAAACAAAAATTATTAAAAAATACAAAAACTGGTAAGTGGTCAGAAATGTCAGCACAGAGAACACCAGCATCAATGCTTCTGTCACAGAGATTTGTATAAATATGGTATATAATATAAATACAGTGTGGCTGTGAAGGTCTTGAAATGTCTTGAAATCAACGCTGCTGGAGTGATTCCAGAGTCTTGAAGTAACACGCCAGTAACACAATCCACATTTTTGACTGAAAAACTGTGCCGCCCCGGTATTTATACTTAAATGATTATATAAAGAACAATATAGAATCTTTATTGCTATGCTAATTACTGCTCTAAAATATCTCCACTTGTAGTAAACACGACTTATTGAATTTACAGAAAGGTGTTGACATTAATAATTGACTTGAAGGTCATGAAGGACAGTGACCTTAAGAATGTTCTAGACTAATTAAACTCAGGTCATGACTGGGGTAAAATGACCTGCATAACAATAAAAAAAACAAACGTGCATATGTATGACATAGGGAGTAATCCTTGTTACTAGTTCGAATGAAATCAATCCAGATACCTCTGAGAAATTTGCGAAAATGGACGCAAGGACTCCAAACGAAGGAAACAAAATGACCATCGCGCAGTCATATTGGTTGGTATCACAAAACAAATCTTTGTGCATATTAATGACATAAGGCATAATCCTTGTACTACGTTCGAATAAAATTACTCCAGGTATCTCAGAGGAATTTGTGTGAATGGACGGACGAATGCACGCACATATGCACATACGGACATTTCAGGTTCTTGATATGGGAAATGTCCGATGGTGTAATAGGTATCACAAAACAAATCAAAATGCATATGTAGGACATAGTAACTAGTGCTTGTACCAAGTCTAAATGAAATCGCTCCAAGCATTCTCAGAAATTTGCGAGAATAGGTGCATGGTTATAAAATGCAGGAAAAGAAAATGGCTGTCAGACGCTTATATTACCTCGTGTAACAAAGCAAATCTATTGCCATATGTATGACATACGACGTAAACCTAGTATCAAGTTCGAATGAAAGTTTTCAAGCATCTTTGAGAAAGTTCCTAGAACGGAGACAGGACATCAAATACAGGCAACACTGGCTGTCACGCAGCCACATTTGATATACTACTGTTACGTTAGAAAAAATGGTGAAGTCAACGAATTTCTTTTAAATAAACTTGATTAGAAAAAATGAAAGTAGCCACTAAGTCAAGAGACAAAGTAAAACTGTAAAAGTTTACAGGCTACTTATCTCAGTTGGGACGGCACAAAGCTCCAGAGTTGAGTTAGACACTAAGACAGGCAGATGAATGAGCAGTCCTTGCAGGTTGCTTGCAGGCTTCAGGTTTGTCCGTGCAAACTCCACAATATAAATACAGTGTGGCTGTGAAGGTCTTGAAACGTCTTGAAATTAACTCTGCTGGAGTGATTCCAGAGTCTTGAAGTAAGACGCCAGTAACACAATCCAAATTTTTGACTGAAAAACTGTGCCGCCCCGGTATTTTACTTAAATGATTATATAAAAGAACAATATAGAATCTTTATTGCTATGCTAATTACTGCTCTAAAATATCTCCACTTGTAGTAAACACGACTTATTGAATTTACAGAAAGGTGTTGACATTAATAATTGACTTGAAGGTCATGAAGGACAGTGACCTTAAGAATGTTCTAGACTTATTAAACTCAGGTCATGACAGGGTTAAAATGACCTGCATAACAATAAAAAAAACAAACGTGCATATGTATGTCATAAGGAGTAATCCTTGTTACTAGTTCGAATGAAATCAATCCAGATACCTCTGAGAAATTTGCGAAAATGGACGCTAGGACTCCAAACGAAGGAAACAAAATGACCATCGCGCAGTCATATTGGTTGGTATTACAAAAGAAATCTTTGTGCATATTAATGACATAAGGCATAATCCTTGTACTAAGTTCGAATAAAATTACATCAGGTATGTCAGAGGAATTTGTGTGAATGGACGGACGAATGCACGCACATACATACACACGGACATGACCAAAAGATAAACGCCCACCGGAAGTTAGCCAAGGGAATTAAAAACGGAACATTTTGCCAGAAAAAGCAAATAGGAAAATTTCTTCATGATTTTTAAAGCCCCTATAGCTGCCAATTTTATGTTATGTTCATGATTTTATTTTCAAACAAAAGTCTGTTACATGTGCTAACTCTAGGACATGTACAAAAGTACCACTGCTCGCTGATTTGAACCATGCCTATTTGTTTTAATGGGTTAAATAATAAACGGGTGCTGCACTAATAAAATGGCGCCCCCATTGAAATGTAAAAAAGCAGTATTTCCTGCACACTCATCGTCATCATAAAGATAACAAGTATGATGGCATTTACTTGAATGCACAACAAATAATGGACTATATTTTGTTGCTGTAATCTTTATGTTTTCTGTCGCATTGTTGGTTTTTGAAATTGGCAGGAAATCTAAAAGATAAAATACAAAAGGTAAAACATTTGAATTTACATTTATGACAATGTTATACACTTTTTCAGTCTTTAATCGGTCTTATTCAAAGACATCACATCTTCGGCGAGGCTAACATGTACACCTATTAATACCTGTTAATCAGTTGCGAGAGGCGCCACCTGTATGACTTTCGCGGCGAAGTTTAAAGAAGTTAGTTGCTCACAGTATTAGGTTATGAGGGGGATTCTTGACGATGAATTTTCTGGCCATCATTATGGTAATGCGGTCCATGATCAATCCCTCAACACGATACGGACTGTGGCTAACCCTTACCTCCACTGGTTGACCCATAGAGCTAGAAAAGGACCAATACTTTTTGAGGAGAGACTGTCATACAAGATCGATATTGGTTTTGGCCCTGCAATGCAAGAGTATATTAGCACTTGATCATGTGTTCCTAGACGTGTCTAGATCATTAGCAGCATCATAGACAGTAGAGAAACACAGTGTACAACATATCAGTGTAAGCATGGAGCTAGATCTGTTTCTAGTTCCATGGTGTAAGACGGAGACGTTATTTTTGACTGACGCACTGGCGATGGTCCGCATCAAACAGTACTGCAGGAGAAAATTTACATTAAATTTCAGTGGACTTTTTCCATCTTTTTGAAATCATATTATACTTATAGTGAAGGCACACTTCCCAACCGTAAAACACTAGTAAAAACCAATTTTTCACATCAGTGACGTGTGAATGTGCACAATTTTACTGTTGCTAAAGAGTGTCGATCGACCTTGTCCTGCTGTGAATGCAAAGACACTTCTCCGATTCATAGACTCTAGAGGGTCTATGTCCGAACATAGCATCAATAACTTGCGTAATGAAGTAAAATCACCGGAAGATTTTATTTAGAGGTTATAAACGGCAAGCGAGGGTATTTGGTTGCGGATATAAGACCTCTGGGGTGAAAATTAGCATATTTGGCGGGAAATAATCACCGAGCGAACCCAAATATGCTAATTTTCACCCCAGAGGTCTTATATCCGCAACCAAATACCCGAGCGCACCGTTTATAACCTCATTATAATATGCTAAAGTTAAAAACAAGTGGGCAATTTCGTTATTTAGGGCCGAAGTTGGAACGAGAGTTCAGGAGCGCCCAGCCTCATACAAACTCTAAAAAAGAACGTTTCAGAACGCGCGCGCGTGCACAGTTGAATTCATAAAATACGGTTACGCAACGCATCGATATCGCGATTAGACATCGAACTTGAAGAATTTTACTTAAAAAAAACGCTCAAAAAACTTTACAAAATCGTGTTGTTGTTACATAGCATCCACTCATTACAGAAACTCTTCATTTGTTGGTTCGTCAAGCTGCACTAGACTAAAATTAACAATCAAAATCAATCTGAAGCCATAGACTTGCTCGACATTATGGCGCGTTGAGCTCTCAAGTTGGCGTTCGTTCGAAATTTGCGCGAGCTCAAAAATGTTACGCGGCGCGCAGGTCTTCTTGTTGAGAATATAAACCCCGGCTCCAGCCAATCAGATTGCCGGATTCCAGCTAAGCATATTATAATTATGACATTTTGATGCTGCATACCCTCTGCTTTTAAAAACTTAAACATCTGTCTGGTATCAATGGTCAAAACGGTACTGTTTTTCAACGTTTTGATTTCATCGTCGATTAAGCCATGTCAGATTATTTGCAAGACGCTTGTAGTGTTGGCAAGCGATTAAAGCGACCGTTCGTCACCTACGGTTCACCATATCCTTGCCCAGAAAACGACTTCTAGGTAGATTATTTCAACTTTTCAAATGTCCATGGGAGTACGACAAGGTGGATGTAATCAATATTTCAGATATCGTTCTGGAACTTCCAGGCTATGATCCCATAACCACATCATTATCTGTTTTCCGAACGATCTTTTGATATTATTGTAGTGTGTCATGATCAAAGTTTCACTTTGCTACAACACTGGATTTCTTTTCGAGAAACTTAGAAATAAGGATCGATTATTTTTATCACGTGGACACATCAACGAGATGCAGTTGTTTAGCTGGAGCGAAGATTAAACCCAGTGGGTCATGAATGCCTCCTGATCTGAAAAATCGTTGTGTATCTTCAGAACGGCAGTGTTGCACACTAGCGAGATCGTCTTTGTTTCTATCGTGTAATAGACACGATTGGAAGTAATTTGGGATAATTAGATTTGCATGTTTTACAAATTTCTCAAAAGTGTTAGGTGCCATATAGCTGAATGTTGCAATATCGCAAATTACTCATAAAAACAAGTGTGTAATATAACAAGAAAAGCAGATGAGATAACATTTGTAGATTAAATCGACATTACTTCACCATCCAATTATCCCAAATTAGTTCCAATCGTGTTCTGCATATCAAATTTGTTATGCGATTGGAAAATAGCTTTAATGGGGTCTTTTGACAAAAATTGGCGATAAAAATATGCAAATTCCAGCACACTAAACTTGAAGTACCCTAAAAAACCTGCAAACCAAATCAATACCACTCATTCAAGAGAATCAATTGTTGACGGACAACAAACAGGTGGACCAACTGGCGGACGGTAGACGGAAGGCGAATAACCAGCCTGTCTGGTGAGCTCCGCATCTCAGACAGCTTGGCTAAAAATACGAATTGCTAAAATAAATTGCTACAAAGACATACAGGATTCCGAGAAATCCATTCTTGGTCAGTCGTCATAGGTACTAATGAGCGAGGTTAGTGGTTTAGAATACCTTCAGGCTACGGCCCTTTGAAATGTTTTATAGACATTTTATTCCCCAGTTACTGTTTCAGTTGTTCTCATTTATCTGTCAATTGTTCCAGCTCTCTACTCATTGCTTGTGAATGCAGCTTAACCCTGCCTAGACCAGAGCTATAAATTGCTACATGGAGAAGTAGACTCCGACAAATTTCAGTTATAACATTTGAGTTGCTAGACATGTATTCGTATATTTTGTGCACCATGTCTGAAAAGTTAATGATAAGGTAGAAAAACTCAATTGCTCTGTGCAAGAGGGGCATGTCCCTTATATTAGAGCACAAGAGATGCACCCCTCCTTACACTGGAATGTACTTTATTCAAAAGCTGAAAACAATGCATATCACTGCATTCGACGTAAATCAATACACCTTTATTACTTTATAGCATGTTCAAATCAGCAACAAACTTGTCAAAAAATAAATACTATTGTTCTTGCCCGAATTTGGCAACGGATGACCTACAAACTCAAGCAATTAACATTCTTGCTTTACGTTTAATTCTAGAAAGAATGCCAAGGGCGTAGTATGTCATTCAAGGGGTATTCCCATGCTTTTGGTATACAAAACTGCAATGTACCTATGATGCTTCATCGACCCGTAAATAATATCGTTAACAAGAAATGGAATACCGATTCGTTTTCTTGCATTTTTTGCATATGGAACTCGTTGGTATAACTTTTCAACCTCTACAATACCGTTTTAAAAAGAGCAGCCCCTTTTCAGACCCTAGTCTAACATCCATGAGCTACATTTATGCATCCCTGGGACCGCAATGAGAATAACAGCGTGGATTGAAGATAAGGATTTGAGTCGTAACTCTCTTGTGGCAAGTTTGTAAACCCTCTCCTCTCTGATATGTGGACAAAAATTACATAATGTATTCGATGACGAGCCTCATTTATAATTAAGATAAACATCTTTCCATGTTATTATATATAGAACTTGGCAATTCACTTATCATGTTAAAATTAACATAATTTGCACAGCGGCGAGTTTGTCATAGAAGGTTACATCGGCATGTTATTGACTTAATTAACAGGAGTAATTTAGTAGCATACCCTGATTAACAATACAGTGATGGCAACATGAAAGATGGTGCGGCAGAAAGGCTTACAACGCAATGACATGTTGGATAAGTCATACAGGTTTTTAATGTAATCAGCAACAAGGTGAATCGATGCCGCTGTGATAAAATTATTTTAGTTCAAACAAGAAGTGTATTTTTCACGTTTTGGCAGCATTTTCGCGACTGAAGTCTTGCAGCAAATGTGCAGGTCGACAATGAAGAGTCTGAGAACAAATAGTACTTACGTTTTAGCTACAGTCAATGCTGAAGATGACACAAAGTTACTTCAACTTGCAGGAACCTCGCTAGTGGGTAGCACGCTACATACAATGCATGACTGTTGAATTATTATACCTTTCTTTGCCTGTTTCATTGTCACGATTGGCTGAAGCTGGCAGTTTGTATTCTCAATCAGACCATTTTGACATATATGGTCAAAATGTAAAAACAGAAATTCCAAACCATTTGATTGGCTGTCGAATCATGGTAGATTTCGTCTAATCTCGTCGATAGTCTTAGAGTCAAGAACCATATATCTTTTGCCGTCGGACTTGCCTTGTTCATGTTTGGTTATTACTTCACGCGAAATATTCAACATTCCAAAGAAAACCTTATTCAATTTTCGCTCGACACACAACCTTTCAACCTTATCGTACTAGAAGCGGAACAGGTGGGCCAGCAATATATAATAAAACTCTACAGGATCTTATGACAACAGGCAAATAAGGTATGCCGTTGGCTTTCTGCCAGCCTTTCAAGAATGTAGTAGCAATACAAATTTCTTAAATTCTCCAACCAGCGATTTTGTCAAATTTTACACGAACTGAGAGACGTTGGATAATTTGTTAATCGTATGTGGGCTTTTGTTACGTTTTACACGACAAGCTACATGTAATTCAGCAGTTAGTTTCTGACTAGAGTGAGGTCGTCTCATAAAAGATAAAGTTTACAGTTATCAACCATTCCTTTGTGCGATAAATTCGATGAAGTGTGGGTTATGATTACACACTGAAAAGTATTACCATATAAGGTATCAAAGTGGAGACGTCACATGTCCCAGCTACAATGACATTTTCAATTTAAAATAATTTTACCTAGTATTCGGCCAGCCGCGTTAGGGCAACGGTTCGTCAAGCGAGATTAGGTTCTGTCATCTACTACATCAAGAGTGGTAAGTATATTTGCGAAATTTTTTAGTAAACATAAGTAATAGTTATGGACAAAATCAAGTACTTCAAAAAGATTAGTGGTCTTTCTTCGTGTTATGACTCCATGTCCTTGTGTTTTGTTAACTTGTAGAGCACCACTAATAATGACAATGGACACCACTATTTCGAAAAAGGAATTACTTTTGAAAATGGCGTCTCGTGAATGGAATATTATTATTATATTTTAATATGCCTTGGATTTAACGAATAGATATTAATATTGCCTACGAAAAACCAAGAAAAGGAATCGCTCATGATATATTAGCAAGGTGTGCAGATACATGTTATTCAACTTGCTATGTTGTTTTTCAGTCTTTGTCTTCATTTGTCCTCCTGTCGCAACCTGATTTAATTAATACATACCCAGACATGAAATTACTGTATTATTTCTCGGTCTTTTGATCCCGGGGGGGGGGAGGTACTCTCAATATTTTCATACGGGGGTGTGTGGTCCAAGTTTAAAACATCTACCCATGTGTATTGCCAAAACTAGACCCATTGTTAGGGACTTTTTGTCAAAATCAGACCCATAGTTAGGGAATAATGCAGCGATCAAAAAAAAAAATAAGCCGACCAGTTGTCAAGTAGAATACTAGCAAACAAAAGTATTAAAGGGCCGTGAGCTGCAATGTCATTGAATTTGTTCAAGTTCAAATATTTCCAATAATTTCAGATATTATTTGATTTCTACCAATAAAGTGATATAACCTTGAACTGTCACGAAAACAATAATTTGTTACAAAACAGCCAGGAATTTTTACATAGTCTAATAAGTTATTTTAAATTTCCCGCAATTTTCCAATACTTCACATATTACAATGAAAATAGAGAATACCTGTCTCAGTGAAGTATATTCAGTCCCATGAGATCTATTGGATGGAAACACGTTGGTCTGTAAAGTTCTTATAGGTTTATGCACTGGTTTCACTGTCTGTTTGAAAATTCACTTGGGGCGGCCACATTTGGGTGTGGCATCATTTTATCATTTGCTTACATTCAGAGGTTCATGTAACTTATACTCAGAAAGTGTTGTCCTTATATTTAAAAGTAGCCAGGTAATTTAAGAAAGTAGACGGGTGGACAGCGAGGGAGCGAAGCGACCGAGGGGGAGAGTGCGAGAGGGGGTGTCCCCCTCTCGCAAGGCGAAAAATGAAATTTTTGAGTGGAAATGGTGTTCTCTGGTGGCATCTGAGGTGACATTTGACTAATTCATTGAACATTTAGCTGAGACTGAAACAGTACTTTTGTTGTGTGTCTTAGACGTGGCTCACATACAACAAAACAAAAGAATTTGTCATGAATTTGTCATGCTTTTCATATGAACTGCAGATTTCATAATGGTACACTTTCACTTAGCAAACATCAAGATATCTCTGACATATATCTCTGATTTATTAAAGTACGGCGCCCGAAGGGCGCACCGAAAAATATGAAACATCCTGATATCTCTGATATATATGTCTTATATATTTAAGTCATCAGCTGGAAGGGCGTGCTGAAAAATGTCTGATAGATTAATTAAGTAATGCGCTCAAAGAGCCCACTGAAAAATATTGAACCCGGGTATTGAACATACAGATATGATATATCTCTGATATATGTATGTCTGATATATTTAAGTTGGGTGTGCTGAAAATTATGTCTGATTATTAAAGTTACGCGCCCGAAAGGGCGTGCCAAAAAATGCAACAAATTACTGAATGATGAAATTTGTGGCTGACGCGATGCATTTTACGCAATTATGAGGCCGTGTCAAAATCCAAAAACACACTGACCCCTATTTGGCATTTCAAAAACATGGTGACCCCTATCACCAAATCAAAAACAGGGTGACCCCCATGAATCCACCCCCCCGCCCCCTAGGCCGAAGAAACTGACCAGTCCCTTAATTATCATGCATGCAATGTCTTTACTGCCACTGTGCTATATAAGCCCACATTTCCACCAGTCATCAAAAAACAGAAATGGATTTTCACTGTGTAGCCTGAATCATTTTTGAGAATATGCAAAATCACAATAACTGCACAGTATATCCTCTGAGCTCGCTCGGCACAGCACATTTCATCTTTCCGGCTATGTGTGACTGGAAGCCATGCCAAGGAAGCCATGCAGACGACAACATATGAATGAAATCAAATCCCGATATCTTTCACAGCTTCGTACTGTTTTGTAACATTTGAATAAAAGATCGAGGTTTATTTCCGGGGGTTTATTATAACTTAAACTATGGGGATTTTCGGAAAAAAACTGGAATCCTAAACTCAAATGTGTGAATGCCACTCGCAAAACCTCCCGCGACACCTTAAACACCAAAAGCCGCCATGACAGATGACTTCCAAGGATCAGACGCACTGGAACTGACGACATTGGTTGCTAAGTAACAGTCTTTCAGTTGGGTCAACCTGGGTCACGTCACTGCAGAAAAGGTTCTCGATCAAGAGTAGCGTACGCGTCACCACATCACCGCATACGCGCATCGCCTATCACGGTCGGCGCGGCCGGCCGGAGGGATGGGTCTTGAGGATTTTATACCGTTATTCTAATCAATGTAAAAAAATTAGGGACGTTCGCTGTGTTTCCGACCCATGTTTAGGGATTTTTCCAATGAAAAGTCGACCCATATTTATGGATTTTTCCGCGAAAAAGTGACCCATTCGGGCGGCACATACCCGTTCACCTTTCTATGGAGTACTCCCTCTCCGGGCTTTTGATCTCGTGTATGATGTTTTATTTTCACTTTGTACGTAAAACAGGAGTTGCTGTACGTGTGAGCTTATCATGTAGTAGTTTGATATGCGAAAGAGTACAAATCGTTGCAATTATCAGGATCAACTTTCTTCTGTTCATAAGTTGATGCGTTATTTTCGTATTATCCTCATATTATTTAATAACCTTTAATGCCAAGCTATTTAATAAAATGAGCCAATGATATTCTCTACCAGAACCAAGATATCGGCCTATACACTTTTCATGCAACAAATTTTCGAGATCTGAAGTCCATGCCTGCATTTCCTTCACATTCTGCAGGTCTCTCATTCAAAACGACTAAAACAAGGAATGTGGAATCTTTTGTTCAAAAATTACGAACATTGTTCATCACGCAATTAGGTTTTCTGTTGTGAGCACTGCCCTACATTATATATTATATTACCATGCCCTGCCCGTCGCATTTTGATTGGTCGAGCTGAACCACGTGACTGACCACAAATACACAGTAATGGTTCGTTTACATGCCCGTGAATATGAATAATAAGATTAACAACTCAAAGTATCGTAACTTTACAGCTCAAACATAAATCATAATCAATCACAAAATAAAATAGAGCACTTGTAGGTCAAGTTGAGATACTTTTTTCTGAAAACATCTCCGGATTTGCCAATTTTTTACAGCGCGCGTGACAGTGCGTCGCGTATTGCTCAGTTTCTGTGGCCCAGTTGTCGTTCGCTCCTGAAATTTTCGGAAATTTTGACGGTTTTCTTGGGTTCGCTGATAATATAATGGAAATAACAGACTCCGCTCTGACCATTAACGTTTATTTGTGGGCGCGGGCTCGAGGAAAGCCAAATTAACGGGCTCGGCAAGCCTCGCCCGTTAATTTTTGGCTTTCCTCTCGCCCTTGCCCACAAATAAACGTTAATGGTCAGCGCGTCGCCCGTTATTTCTATATATTATAGCCCAAACATAGGACTAT